>NC_051190.1:56388946-56706383 GCF_015220075.1 Falco rusticolus | reverse complement strand
TGATTGCCAGGACGAGGGTCAGGTTACTCAGTGCTCCCAGGGAGTTACCAATTATTTTAATTAGAGTGTTTAAAGTTGGCCAGGACTTTGCCAGTTTGAAGACCCTCAGCTGTGTAGCAACATAAAACATAGTGTTAGACATCAGTAGAGATAACCCATCTTTGCACCATTCAGATCCTGCAAAAAACATTTTACAGATATTCTGAACTATTCCAGCAATGTAATATTTGTGCCACAGTGACCCTAATACTTTTTAAAGAATATTTGTAGGTAATAATTCTCTTTTTTTCGACTGGTCAGCATTGCAAACCTAAATTAACCACCTCATCAAGAACCAGGGCAGCTTAAGGTCCTGGTAAGCGTTTGGTCCCCACAGGTGGGTATCTGTACAACGCACTTGATGTAGATTATGGTATGTAACTTACATGTAACGCAAAGGACCAAAGCTGGGAGATCAGCTGCTATATTACTATAAAAGGAGTCTATCTTTTAGTAAAGAAAGCTAAATCAGTCCACAGTATACTATATGAATACCTAAATGTCATTTCATGTCTTCTAAGTATTGGGTTTTTTCTGTATTTGCACTCTGACACTTTTTCTCCTGTTTCCTGTGTTACTTTTTAATCTTTGGCACCAGCTTCATAACATGTCTACTCTGGAATATTTTTTCCTCTGAATATTTCTTAGTACATTCAAAAGAAATATATATGCCATTAAACTCCATATGTAGTCACAAGGAATTTAAGAGTGTATTTCCTATTCCTAGTGCCAAGATGAGGGGAAAAAATATATTAAAAAAAAAAAAATCCTGCATCCCAACCGCAAACAATAGAAGTATTCTCTATTATATTCACAACATGAAGTTTTATACAACTGAGTAAGCATAAGCCATTACCAGCCTGAAGGATCGTAAAACTGACAGGGTTCCTCCTTTTCGCCTTTCTTTCTTGCCTCTGTGTTTGGGTAAACTCAGTTCAATTAAACTCAGTGTGACAATTATACTGTCAAAAATATTCCAGGGCTGCTGAAAATAATGATAGGGATCTAGAGCGATGATTTTTAAGATCATTTCTGCAGTGAAGATTCCTGTAAAAACCTGTGACAAAGAAACAGTAGTATCAGCCTAATAGTAGCCATGGATTTATCTTATCTTTAGATCATGTTCCCACAAATAAAACTCAGGGACAGGTCAACAAACCCCATTTTTATGAACTTTTAATGCACTTTCAATTAAAATGAGAGGATTGGTTTCTGCCTTCTCAGGAATGTGTTAGAAGCCTATCAATAAAATCTGGGACTTGTCCATATTCAGGATTTAGAGCTTACAAGTGCAGAGTATACTAATCTTTAAGTTTTACAGTTGTTATTTATGTCTCAAGTGAAAACATCCATCAATCAATTCTTGGTATAAAATGTCACATAGCTGAGAATTTGCTTACCAAGTTGCCTACATTAAGCATCGATTTAAAATTATCTGACATATTGTTGTGCTCCAGCGCCATGAACAAAGTGTTCATCACAATGCAAACAGTGATAGTGAGATCAATAAAAGGATCCTTTATGAAAGCAGCCACTTTTTTCTTGATTCTCAACCAAAGCGGACAACAGTCCCAAATTAGATACTTTAAAGCAAAATCATTCAGGCATGGTGGACATCTCCGCTGAGATTCTTCAAGTTCTAAATGCAAAAGAAAATCCCACTATAATTAGACGGTTATCACTGAGCAAGAAGGTGAAATAACAACTTCAGGTATTCAAAAGACCAAAGAAAATGGAAACATCTCACACAAAGCCCCAAGGCTTCCCTGCACTTTCTACCATTCACAGAGTCCCTACATCAGCTAATAGACACAAAGACAAAATTCAGAGAAAACTGGATTCAAAACACATTCATGTGAATTTACTTCAAAAGCCTTTGCATCAGGTTTTATTTCCCCTAGACTCAGCCATGTACTACAGTCACCTAACTAAATGCAGATATTTATAATAGAGGCCACGCCGCAGCTTCTCACGCTCTTGTAGGCCAATATAACATCTAAGGTGCTTTTCACCTTATCCTTATGGAGATGTCTGGGACACTGGCTGCATCACACCCAACATCTTTGTTGTCTCCTGTGAGTCTCAAGAGAGCCTAGAGGGTCATTGACAGCCACGGGAATTCTGATTGTAGGTGAGGCAAATCCAATTTCAGGTGCCTGAAATGTGGCCCTAGGAAAGGCCATGCCTATCGTTTCCCAGCTGCTGCAAGTTGCCACACCTCTCCGTGTTCTGTAAGTAAAACATGGGATAGAAGCTGTTCTGGCTTTTTGTCATTTACATTCTTTTGGTCAAATATAAATTTCATAGCTTCTCGTTCTTCAACATTGGTATTAATGAGTCCTCCAAGATACTCTTGACCCTGCTGAAATCCTGTGCAAATTAATTGACAAACTGGACCTTACTTACAGCTAAATACAAGCACAGTAGGAATCATTAGTAATCTAGTTTTCAGGACCTGAGATATTTTCAGAGATAAATGAGCTGGATTTGGCTCACATCCTTTTCATAGTTGGACCTGTTCTTATTTCTTCCCATTGTTTAGTTTTCATTTCTCCTCCTCCAGGCTCAAGCCTCAGATTCCAACCTACACTACTTATTCCAGTGGGATCACCTCTGCTCAACTCCACTCCAGGTTTAGCTCTTGTCTTCGGTTCTTTTAGATCAAATAGCTTCTTCTTTACGTATCCAGCCTGGATCCAGCAGAACTGGTGCTCAGGTCCCAGCAAATACCCCTTCTGTTCCCCGTTCCGATGCCTGTTCTCAGGTTAATCCACAGCCACTTACAGCTATGAGTCCTGTTCCATCCCAGTTCACAGCTGAAGATGTGCAACCAACTCAGGTCTTAGATGAATTACACCACAAAGTGAGGCTCCACTCGATGTGTTGCAATTGTGATCCACCCAAGAATTTTTATTATTTTTTTTAATATATATATTTAAGAAAAGGGACCTCCCTGCCACAATGGTACCCTGATGCTAAATCCCATACTTGTGGCCCAAGAACTGGTGGTAAAGCTCTTCAACAGGGACAAACTAAAACGAAACAGGCTTTCCTCATCCTGAACAACTTAGGCAGAAATTCTTCAGCAAGATCTGCAACAAAACTATCAGTTATCAAAATAACTGTCAGCAATAAAACACCCTCTAAAAAAAATTCACATGGAAAGGTAAATTAAAGGAATAAAATAGTGAGGTTAAGTACTCGGAGACTAGGAATTGTCACAACTGGCTTTGCTTGTGTGATCTTGTTGCTGGATTCTGCATGCCTATGCCTCTGCCAGTGACATATCTCAAGCCACAGGGTCAGGATGAGAAAACAGCATCCCAGTCCTGCACCTCAGCTGCTAGAGAGATGCCTTCCACCAGCTCCCTACAAAACAAGATCTTACAATAGGCAAAGGATGCATTCCAGTGCCTAAAGACCATGTGATAAGACTTTTCTTTTTTTTTTTTTTTTTTTTTTTTAAAAAGAGCCACATTAACAATGAAATCCTAGCTACACACCTACAAACCTCTGTTAACTTTTAAGAAATGTATTAACATTTTGGTCTTTCATAGTAGCATTACCTCAGGACTGAAATAAGCATAATGAGGAACCACTTACCCTCCAAGACACTGGTAATGATGCTGACTGCACTTGCTGCCCTTTGTCTCTGAAGTGCCTCGTTAAAGTACTCCACTGACAGATGAGGAGGCAAATGCATCATGCCGCTCTCATCATTTACAGCTGGCTGCTTAAAGAAGTAAACATGATTAGGGAGATACCACGGGAATAAAATGAAGTAGGATGTGATGATGGGTAACTGCGAAAGTTAATAGGAACAATGACACGCAGCCAAATAAATGTACCTTTTTACAAGATGTAATAGATGCTGAGAATGAGGGTCCTACTCTTCAGCAATAATGTTGCGGTAAATGGATCCTGCAAGCGCATAACGGCAACAGGGCAAGCACAAACCTTGGAAATAAGTGTGCGAGGGGAAATAAGCCTAGGAAATATTCCAGAGACTAATGGAAAAGGGGAGAGGTGAGGGATAAACTGGCAGAAAAGCATCTCTACCCATTTGGGGAACTTACAGACAAAGGCTCTGCCTGATGCTAAAGGTGCTGCGAAGGAGAAAGAAATGGCAGGTACTGTTCAAAATATCCTCCTTGGACCAGGGTGTGGGATAAAAAGGCTCTCTGGTAATTTCTAATTCCAGCACTAGGAACCTTCCAAACTATGCTAGTAAAACTCGTGAAAAGCAGAAAAATAGGGTTTATAACAGGAATGCTGAAGTCTAGCTTTCAGGAACTCATCAGAGTATTAAAAAACACTCCCTAGTGACAACTTATGAACTCCCCACCTCACTATACTTCATTTCACACCACTGTTTGCCACTACACTGAAACTCTTAAGAAGAACCTGCCACTTACAGAGAAACCATGAAGAAGTATGTATTTAAAAAGATATCTTCCTTACCAGATCCCCCTTTCCTGGGTCTTCCATTACAGGCGGTAGCATTACTCCTTCAGAAGACACGGGCTCTAGACTGTGCACCCTGCTGCTCCCTCCTCCCATCACCGCAATCACCCCATTGCAGTCCTCCGTGTTAGCCCACTTGCTGCTCTGCAGGCAGCTGGGGGTAGCGGGGTGCGAGCCGTGGCTCAGTTGACTTTGCACGCTGGAGCGTCTTCCCATCTGCGTGACTGGCAGTGACCGACACTGGGCTTCGTGTTCCCCAGCACTGTGGGTTTCCTCATCACCCAAATCCATTCTGGAATCAACTTCTAAAGCAGGTATTTGGAAATTGAACACGCTCCCATGGCTAGGTCTGCATTTCGCCTGATTTGCGTTGGGACTGTACACCAGGTCACGGAAAGACTAAAATCCCAGGAAAAGGAATAAAGAGAGATTGGTATAATATGGTAGAGAAAATTTTAGGAAGCAATGACTGTTTGTGGAGTTTTGTAACATCTCCTATCAAACACCTCAAGTCCAAAACTCTTACTTGATTTAGATTTTTCAGGAAGGTTTACACCTAGATTTTAAAAGGCAGATAATAAAATCCTAGCAGCTGTAGCAGCTGGTTTTGTGCTAAGCTTTATATATATTCATATATATATATATATGTATTATATATATATTTATATTTTAAGTAAGACATTTTTAACAGAGAATCAGGCGTAAATAGTTAAATCTGATAGTAATTCACTTTTTTCTATTTCTCAGTGTCACAGAAAATGTAGTTTAACTGTTATAACTTTCCTTCCATCCTTCGTTTATAATATTTCCTTTTCAAATTAATTTTTACATATAATTCTTCCTCATCCTAAAAGGTTGTTTATTTTAAAGACTTGAGAGTGATCAGTGTTTGTAATAGGATTTGGTGTGTGCTTTCAAGCAAATTCTTTTAGTATTAAAATTGGAAAAGCTGTAAGGATTTCAGATTCAGATAATAGATTACCAACTTTCGTTGACTGTCTGTGGGCTGTGACTTGGGGACTTCTTCTTCTTCATCGTCTTCTATCCCCAAGGACTTATTTCTCTTTTTCCTGTTGCTTCTTTCTTTCATTTCTTTGGTAGACAGAGAAGAGGCTCCAAAGGAGCTAACCGACAGGATATCAATTCCTTTAATAGCCAATGACTGAAATTAAAACAAAAGCATGGACTCTGTTTTTGCTGGTACTTTGAATATAAGCAGAAAGAAAACACTTCTGTGCTCTGTGTTATTTCCTCTTAACAATTTCTGTTTCACAAGACTCATTAAAAATCTTCCAATGTGTGATAACACTAAAAGAAAGAGGAGAGAATTTCCCCAACATATGGAGCACTGAACAATTTTCTATTTGCAGTATGTTACATGATCGCATGTATTGGGCCTGCCAGGGGAAAAATAATCACATTATAACTCCTTTTCCTCCAAACGGCAGATTTGCTTACTATAAAAATACTCAGTTTGAAAATAATGCTGTAGGATATATCTTTTTCCCCAAATAAATGCTCAAACAGTATTAAAATTCTCTTTTTTTCATTGGGCATCCTTGGGAATGTATTTACACTGTGGCTGACTTTCCTTCCTGTACTGATTTTAGGACCATGTTTTCAAAACACAGGAGTATTTTGTTCCAGAAGCTTCTAAGCCATTTAAATTAACAAGAGACTTTTAGCTGAACTACAATATGTTTTGGCTCAGATGTTAATGCAGTTGATCACCCGAATTACTGCATATTACTCTGGTCAGCAGCCTGCAATGATAAAATAGAAGAAAAAATAATAATAATTAAAAAAACCAACTACATTCTCTTTTGGAAGCTGCTAGCTGATGGAATTTTACATTTTCCAGATTTTAAAACATTATTTTTCTTACAGTAACAGAAGCCTTTAATGCTCATTATCCACAACAAAAGTCATTGTTTCACAGGAACAATACACAACCAAACAAGGAATTGGTGCTGTAGCTCTAGGAATCACTGGGAATCAAGTTGTCACTTTCTCCTGTTCCTGTGAGTGACTACTACGATTACTCTACAACTAACTGAAAGGAGGTTGTAGGCAGGTGTGGGTTGGTCTCTTCTCCCAGAAAAGAAGTGACAGGACAAGAGGAAACAGCCTCAGGTTATGGCAGGGGAGGTCTGCATTAGATATTTGGAAAAGTGTCTTCACTGAAAGGGTGGTCAAGCATTGGCACAGGCTGCCCAGGGAGGTGATGGAACAACCATCCATGGAGGTGTTTAAAAGCCACATAGATGCGGTGTTTAGCAACATGTTTAGTGATGGACTTGGCAGTCCTGGGTTAATGGTTTGACTTGATCTCAAAGGTCTTTTCCAACCTAAATGCTTCTGTGATTCTATGATTCTCCTATATATAGCTGCACACAAGGAGTGATGGTCTTTCTTATGTGACAGGCGACAGAACACTGAGACTAATGCTTTCAAGAAAATAATTTACATACCTCCTGCTCTTTCTGTAATAATTCCATGGCTTCCCGAAATTTCCTTTCCTTTGCCTCCGTTTCAGCAATGGTGGCCTTGTTCTGGTCTTCATATGCCATTGTTACTACAGCCAAAATCAAGTTGACTAGATAAAATGAGCCCAGAAAGATGACCAGCATGAAGAAGAATATATACACCTTCCCAGAAGCTCTGAGGGTCTGTAAGCAACACACCCCACAGATAAAAGTCACCATAATAAATACCAAATAGGCTTTCAATGTGTCTCTGAAATTCTTTAGAAGCATTCAGCTTCCCAGACACAATGCTTTAGGAAGCTTAAAGGGAAATGTACCTTCCTTCACCCTTCTTCCCTGTCTTTCTCCCTCTTCCTATACTATCATCTGTGAATCACTGATCGTATATCCCATGAGGATGACTGATTAGGCATCGTTATATTTTTGAAGTACAATACAGGACCCTTTTCATATTTTTTTTTAAGTCCCTAAACCAGCAGAGTGGCAGGTCTGTTGCACTTCAGCATCCCTTTCCTAGGAGTCATCCTAGGAAATGTGGGATGGGGGAAGGGAGGATGCAGGCTTGCTGAATTGCAGCTATTGCTTTAATTTGAGGTTTCTTGTCCTCTCTACATTTTTTCTGCTTCAGCTATTGCTCTCCCTAGAAGGCCAGTTCTGAACGATGCAGAAAGCTGGTACCTGCTGGTACAGACGCTCCCAGTAGTCCTGGGTCATCAGGCGGAACAAGGAAAGAAAAGCCCAGCCAAACGTATCAAAACTAGTGAAACCGTAATCAGGATTTGGCCCAATTTTCAAGCATGTATAGTTTGGAGGGCAGGTCCTAGAAGTAATAATAAAAAGTGGAGCTCTTTTAACTGTGCAAATTTCAAGGAAAACTTCAGCTTATGTGAGAGTTCTGATTATGCAGCTCTGAATTTCATTAGATTCCAAACCAGTTTTCTACTCCAGGTAGTATTTGCTACAGAAAGTGGGATAAAAAAAGCAGCACCCACAACCCAACAGCAAAGGAAGAAGACAGGCTGGAGCAGACCACCTACCCAGGACAAGTCCCTCATCACCAGTCCTCATCCCCTGCCCCAAGCAGCCACATCTCCCTCCTTGCCCAAATCCACCCTCCAAAATCCATCTTTTGTTTTTCCAGTTTAACATGCGTGAACCTTCACAGAGGACCATGTTTGTCCTGTGCTGTACCTGAGATCTTTTATGTTTTCAGTTCTCTCCTGTACCTCTGGGGAAGAGAAAGACAGCTCTTCTGGAAAGGCTCAGAGGAATTTAGATGTGAATAAGCCAGCTGCAGGTTCATGCTTCATTCCCTACAAGTATTGAACTATCTGACCATTTACTATATTTTGTTGTGTTCCTGTTTCTGTACTCAAGGAAAGCTTGGAATTTCTGCTTTTGTCTCGTACAACCGAGCAAATTTAAAAGCACTGACGCAGAGAAAACTTCCAAAGAAGAAATATTCTTAAGTGCACTTACCCAGCACCAGAACCACATAGCAAAATATCTGAGGTGCCCTCTTTCTTAGCAAAGTATGCTATAAAAAAGGGGGAGGAAAAAATTAAAACAAAGCACTTTCTAGCTTGAATCCTCTATCGTTTAATATGAGTAGCAATGAGTAATCAGTGACCTGTAAGTGTACGTGCACACACACAGACAGGTTTCCCATGCTCACAGTAGCTGCACCAGTTTGCAAGACACCCTGTCCTCTTCTGTAAACATGCATGTGTGTATGCACATGTTTGAGACTGAAGGCACTCCTTAAAACAGAATTTTTAAAAACACTATCACTTTGGCCATATCTGTATAAAGGAAATGAAGAGCTGGAGGGCACAGGCTCAAGCACAGTCCCTACAGGTTTGGTAATCTCTAGCACAAACTTTAGCACAGTTTTGGCCTGTAGCAATTAACCCTCTCCAGGACAGCTTACAAATATCTTTTAGGGTAGCATAGACCAGCTCTGTTTCCAATGAGCAACAAAAAACCCACCCTGTTTTGAGGAGGGAGATCGAGTATTTGGCTGTGTGGTTATACACCGTGGTGTGGCACTGCTCTGCTGAGCCAAATGGCAGGTCCTAACCCTGCTTAGCTGAGAAATACAGGTTTCTCCACTAGGATGCTGGAGCTGTGCCCTTTTTGACCTCTTCCCCTAATTCTCTTGGCATTAGTTACTTCGATGCCAAAGACGGAAAGTAACAGCTTTAGTGCTAATGCCTAATTAGCCCCATGAAGATTTGGGTTTATTATTTCAAAGGAGGTTTCATGTCTTCCTGGTGCTTCTCAAACCTCAGCTGTGCTCATCAGGTGTGTCAGCACGATTCAGAGCCAACGGGAATCTTTAGTATCAGCTGTATCATGCCACATAAATACACCAGAAAGGAATGAGTCACTATCTGGGCTACTTTCCACCCAAATTTTGTTCAGCTCTGCTACTGCCAGCTGACAAAAAGTCTTTGCAAGAAGGTTCAGTGACTGAGATTTAGAGAGTCATAATAACATATAGTTCTCCATGTTGGAGGTGGGAACTTCCCACAAAATCAGGACCAAAGCAGCCCATAAAAAGGTATACCAAAAGATCATTTAATAGGAAAGTGGAATTACAGTGCTACAAGTCCTAAATCCTGTAGGAAACTCATCTAGCTTTCATTAAACCTGTCTGGACCCTCCTATTCCTTCTACCGTCATTGCAAATCACCCTGCACACAAGATGTATGGCATAAGATGCGAACAAGAGAAAGCTTGTGAAGCAACATAGACTTTCAGTTTCTTGAGCCCTGCTTTCTCCAGGCCATTGCCTTTATACAGCTGTAATTTTCTTCATTTAAAAAAAAAAAAGAAGTAGATTTTTGTTTCCTGTTTCTTCAGCACAGAAAATTATTATTTTTAGCCAAAGTTTATGACATCCATGGTCTCTTGTGTAGTGTTCTAGTCACTGCCTGGTTTCCCTTGAAGTTTGCTTTCAATTATGATTTTTACAACTTTCTATATACGTAAATGACTTTGTTCTTATGTGTGGGGTTTTCTGTAGGTACAGGAGTTTCTTGCAAAACTTTTTTCTTCAAAAATATTTTATACAAAGACTTTCTTCCCCTGTAACATGAAGTTAATGAAGGAATCCTGTCTGCACAAATCTTCCACGCAGAGTGTATACGAACAGCAACCCTGTGTGGCATTTTTACGGATTTCAGCACTTCCCCTTGGAGAATGCTTTTCTCCCTGCATAACCACTGCTGTGTCGGAGCTCACTGCTGGGGATTGTCTTCAGCGATGAAGCTTGGGGTTTTTTTCTGGCGCAGACATTTGAGTGTATTTTTTCATGTATATTGATGCTTCTCCTTTAGCACAAGGCTTTTCCTTCCTGAATTGCACCTTATAATTGCTGTTTCTCTGAGAATGCTTTGGTGCATTTTCAGATCTCTGCTCTATGCTTCCATCACCAGCCTCAGTCAAGATATATACATGAAAGATGTATATTGTATATATCTTATATAAGACATAAAATAAGATACACATGATATGAAGAAGAAAGTAACTTTGACTTCTAAACAAATTCCTTTGTTTCAAGCCAGAGAGCAGTTCACTGGGCAGCAAAGTGAAGATGTTTGGAAGAGTAATTCACTGGGCAGTAAAACGAAGATGTAAGGACTCTTCAGCATGTAGTAAAAGGTGAACTTGGGGAATTACGCAGAGAATGAGCTAATGTGGATTTCAGTTACTGTCATATCATTCTGGGAAACAGAGCTGGATGTTACTGGAAAATTTGGGAGTGCTATTTCCTATAGTGAAGGGGTGCATTCCTGGATGTCTGTAAGCTGCTCTGGCAATCTGAAGGCTATTATCAGGTAGTAACTCCTCAAAATATTAATCATCAAAACATCAATATCATTTACAGCAGTGGTTATACATGCAGGCATAGGTGTCTATACTATCACCTAAAAATGAATTAAGGTGAAAAATTACCTGTATCGTTAGAAAATGCTTCATAGGATTCCCATGTTTTGTTAAGGAGATATGGTATTATATTGTGCTCTGTAGAGTTTGTAACACACTTATTTCTTAGATTGCCCTTAAAAAGCTGGAGGCCTATGAGGGCAAAGACACTCAGGCAGAAAACAGTCAGGATCATCACATTGGCAAGTTTCTTAACAGACTGGATAAGTGCCCCTACAATGATCTTGAGTCCTAGGGAGACAATATACAAAGGGAAAACGGGATGAAAAACTGAGATTCATATATCATACTTGATTAGATTAAACAATGTGTAATAATCAAAGTGCCACAAGTACTGGATAATATGTGGCAAATACACTTATGATGCTGAGATTCATATATCATACTCGATTACTGTTAAACAATCTGTAATAACCGAAGTGCCAACATTCCTGAATAACATGTGGCAAATACACTCGTGATGCATGTATAGTTTGTATGAGAGAGCGATTAATATGAGCAAAATATTATTTTTCCTCATTTGATTGACCCTACAATTTCCAGATGTTCCTTTAATCCTTGTGAATTATGTAAGCAAGGATCAGGAACCAGAGATAGTCTAGATTTTCTTATCCAATAAAAAGTAATATGCATAATTCAAATTAAATTTTCAACACTGGTAATCTGTGAATAAACTGGAAACAATTACAAATACTATCAAAAAGGCCAGAAAGAGGGAGGCAACCCATTGGTTCTTAATTTATATTTCATCATAAGAAATAATCCACTGACTTTATAACTAAGGGAAAAGTGAAAAGGAAACTGTTTTCTCAGAGGTGATTGAAGATGATTAATAGTTAGGTCCATTCAGTCACCAGAGATGTTTACGTTGAACCATAACACATAGACCAGCTATAAGAAAATTTTGTAGAACTGACATTTTAAAGTGTTAACAAAATCTTTATAAGCATAATGAAAATAAATTAAATACAAGATTGTTTCTAACACTTGATTTATTCTGGCTTGGCCAATTGAACTGAGACACTCTTTGTGTCCACACAGATTGCTGTATCTGCAATCAGTGAAAGACACAGAAAAATAAAAAGGAAAAAAAGAAAAGGCAAAAGCCAACATTTTGATCAGAGCAAAGAGTCAGTTGTGAGTAGCAGAAAATATTCAGCAAATAGGATTTCTTACCTGGGACTACTGAAATGGTTTTTAAAGCTCTCAGAACCCTGAAAGTCCGAAGGACTGACATGCTCCCCAACTTACTAAACGCTCCCACGTACCTGTAAAGTCAGAGCATGATACGTCAAGTGGTTGAACAGTGTAAACAGGGCAATTATTTTACAGTGGTCATTTTTAATTGTCTGAGCATATTGTAAGTATTAATGAACTACATATCAAGGATTTGTCTGAAGACTTAAAAAATAGAAACACATTTCTTGATTATTAGAGTTTCCTTATGAGGTAGCTCTTGGCTTGTGCACAGCTGCTTTGGTGTCAGCATCTTAAAATATCATGCATTTAAAATATAAACAAAGACTCAAAATTATGCATTTCAGGCTGAAATATTGGCTGAACTGGTCCAATCTCCCTTCTGTAGCTGCTCTTAACCAGCATAAAAGCTTTCTAATTACTGCAGACTGAAGCTCAAACTGTCATTTTTTTGAGAAAAAGATCCCAAATTTAATCCACTGTCCTGGTGCCTCTACACATCGCTTTATTTCCAGACTCACACTTTCATTCACGGGATCAGTATGCCCATGCTTGACAGCCCGGCTATTCCTTTTCACTGCTTGCAATGCATCCGTTCCCATGCACTCACCGCTGACTACATCTTGCCCTGCACAACTCCATTCCCTTCTGGGAAGACTAAACCACTGTTACACAGTGAGTAACAAAAGAAGGAGTCAATGCCCTAGGTCATTTCAGATGCGGTTAGGACCCACAGGTTGTACTGCAGACAGCTTTTTGCACCACAGCAAGAACTTCAAATACAGAGCGCGAGCGCAGGTAATCCATATTTTATATGTTCCCACTTACGCCATAACGATAACACTGAAATCCAACCAGTTCCAGGGATCTCGAAGGAAAGTGAATTCATTTAGACAGAACCCTCTGGCCAATATTTTTATCAATGATTCAAAAGTGTAAATGCCAGTGAAAGTAAATCTAAGGAAGGGAGAAAAGTGCCAGAGAGGAAAACAGCAGTATTAGCAATTAACAGATGAGACACAGGCAGACTATTTACTGTCTGGGCCAGCAAACCAAGCCAATGCTGCAGAGAAGCACCGGGCAGACTGCTGGTGGTTTCCACGTGTTCCATCAGTACCTGACTCACATGGAGTTTGAGACAGTAGTTGACAGCAGTCTGGACCCAGCTATTAACATGCATGCCAGTGACGTGGGTTTTTGGCCTTCAGCAATTCTTTTTCAAACTCTTTCATGTACATCCCTGTAATTTAAGAAACACAGACCTCCTAGCTACTTGCTAAAACAAAGATCAAAACTAGTATCTTCCTCTGGTTTCAAGTGGCCAAGTGAACGTGTGACGTGTTGTGTATTACTTTGGGCACGCAGCATCCATTTCTGTGCAGGATGTTTAAAACACTTAGAGAAATACAAGAGTACGGGATTTTCAATTTAATATGGCAATTATTCTTATTAATGGAAAATTATCAGTAAAAGCTCTTCTGGACTTACTGAGTGCACTTATCATTTCAACAAGGCAGCGATCTCCCTACAGAATTCAAAAGGCATTCATTTGGTAGTCAGCAAATGCAGTGAGAATTTATATGGATGTAGTGCTTCCCTTTTCGTTTGGAAAGAAGTGTTCTGAAGTTACTGTTGCAATGCACTTCAATAGTAGTCTTGATGCCAATGGCAGACACAACTCTTATCTAACCTTTAATGCTCTCATAGGTAGGGAAGTATCTGAGCATCTTCTGGAGGCGTGTATATTAATACCATGCACAAGTCTTGTTCCTGCTTGCATGAGGATTTGCCATTCCCAGCTGTTTCACTGTCATGTAACATGAGATAGCCAGAAACAATTTTAGACCTGTATTTAAAAATAAGTATTTTGGAATCTTTTCCTTTGCATTAGGTGTTAGAATTATCAGAGCTCGTATTCGAACATATTTGTGCCAAACTGAAAAAGTGAGAGCTGAAATATTCCTTTTTAAAAAAATAAAACCATGGGATTATCCGGCTTAAGTGTGACTACAAAGGCATGGATTTATTGTGATATAACATTGCAAGTGTTAGCAGCGCTGAAGATAAGAGCTTTACGTTCTAACAGCATCCTGCAGGCCAGGAGCTTCTGACAGAATGTTTTATTAGAGCAAAACTCAGCATTTCAGTATTATTAAAAAGAATTTTCAAAGACAGCAACTCTTGATGTGCTTCATCAGCATCAGTAAGAATGGGAAATGTGTCTGGAAAAAGAGCAAATAATTACTGAGTAACTTCAGAAAGTGGGATAGCAAACTGGAGCAGTAGGACAGACAGGAAGGTAGTACAACAGCCAAACTACTTAATCTGCACTTACTGTCTCCTATAACACCACAGTTATTGTAGAGATTGAGTTTAAAGACAAAAATACTCCCCCAAAGCAAATAAAAATGAAGTCCCAACACAAGCAACTTTCCCTCTAAAACTCCCATAAACTATTTTGAGTAAAGGTAGCAAGTCTCAATAATTTAATATAACTACAGAATGAAAAAACATGCATACCCACAGATACTTACTCAATATACTTGTTCCATGAAGGAGATTGAGAAGCCTTAGAGGACTCAGTCACAGCCATGAATGCACAATTAGTTATAATAGTGCACATGATAAACAAAGTGAATAATGTAAGTCACAGGAGTGAAGGCAAAGAATATGACATTGATTCAGAAATGTAACTAAATATTCTATCAGCCATAGACGTAGTAACTGGTTTTGATCTTAAAGCACATGTAAGAACAGCATGCACATGTGTTCGCTGATTTTGAGTCACAGCAGATGACAACACACTACCATTGTTATTCATGCCATCTGGACTTCTGTACGGGCTAGAGATCTGCTGCTCTAAGCATTGCAAACTTGGTAAAAGCATCCTCAACCACTCAAAGAGCTGGAGGAAGGATGCATTTTTAGTTGCACTTTGTAGCATAAAAGTTTAAAACTTGCCCAAGGTCACACAGGTGAAGCCTGGACTTGACTCTAAATGGGCAGAACTGTGCTCTGCTGAAGGAACGGCGTGAAGTCTGCAAGGATTCTTGCAGGTGTCTCCAAGGTCTCTAGATGCCCATGTTTAGCCAACTCTTGGGGCTGCCCAGCTGCTCTCTGGGACCTGTTGACTATAGGGTGTGAGCAGGAACCTGGCACCTAGCTCATACGTAGACACCTAAGCTTAAGTGCCCGGATCTGGAGCAGAATCTCATGCCTTGGGCCATACCACACGTTCTGGCAATCCATAAGGTAGATGTGCATGGGAAAGACATCTAACCTTTCCATCATCCATCCTCTCCATCACCATAAAAAATTTCCTGGCTTTAGCTCTAGGCATGGTCAAACTCTCACAAACCCAGCAGCTGGACCACTAGTGTTGAAATGCCAACACCAGACAACCTGCTGTCCAGGGAAAGCCCCAGATGAGGGGTACCACTCCCAGGGATGTCTGTACCCTGCTACAATGGCAACTTTGGAACCATTGCAGATAACCCAGCACCACACAACCAGGAGATGGCTGGAACCCTAAAATCCACACAGGGGATAGAGCAGACACTACTTTGGGCCTGATTCAGCCCTGAGCAACAGCATTACTGTTCTGGCCTCGTTCCCCAGTGCCAAACTGGAGCAATACACCAGTGATTCCCATCCACTAATATTGAGATATGAGGGGGGATTTACATTGCCTTTCTATTCCAAAGGCACTCCCGGCAACAGCATGCTTGGAAATTTTCACTTTCATATACCGAAGATATATATATTTTTAATCTAGTTCCTTAAAGAAGCAAGTTTGCATAATTTTTCTTTCTACATATTTTCATATGTGTGCCTGCCTACCTCAGCCTTTTTTTCTTTAAACTTGGCCAATGGTTGATCGGCTTTGGCACATGAGCTGAATTTAATTCCTATAGTTTGGGTAAACAGCAGATGAGAAAGAGAACAGTGATCTTATTAGTCTTTTCACCAAGAAAGGTTTCAGCATGAGATACTTGTTTGTGAGACATCACTAAACCAACATCAGAGATCATTCTCGAAACACAAACCTGTAGAATATCAGGCTTCAATACAACACAAATCTATTTATTTCTAAAAGTAGCACAAGAGCACCTAGACAATAATAATTTCTAAGGTAATTCATAACTACAAGTAATCTGGAGTAAGGGAAAGGTTAGATTCATTCAATGCTCTAAAATACAAAAGCACAGGATTACTTAGGGTTTTGTAATCAAAAAGAGTTAATGAAGCCAACAAAAGGATATGAATGTACTAAAATTTTAATCGCTGCTCTTCGGATTGGATGGAAAGGACTGAGGATCCATAAGGCACGTGTAGCAGTAAATCTGAAGATTGTTTTCTGTTTGTTTAGCACCATGAAAGTCTTTAAAAATAAGAAAGAAACATGAAGTAAGTTTTTCAGGAAGTCGAACACAGATCATGTTTTTGTACTATATCCTGTTGTATCAGTGATGAGCAAGAGCTTGATTTGAACTTTAGTAATTTCTTTAAACGGGAAGACTTTTTTGCAATACTTTGCTATCCTTTCATCATAACCTGATGAAAGAGTTAATGCCCATTAACTGTCAACCTGCAAAAGAAGTCCTCAGCATGAACTTCTTTTGTAAACCTTAGGACTTGCAAACAGTTGTGCATACAACTAATCTTGCTTATGGCTGCTCTCTTAAAATAAATTGTGCCTCTCATTGAGCCAAGGCATACAGAGGTGGAGCGAAGAATTGCAGCCTTTATCATTATTTGCTGCTGTTGATAGTCATCCTGTAGCTCTAAGACTGTACAATTTAGTTCAAAGTATTAGCCGTTTCTCATGCAATAAGCATAAATTCCAGGGATTTGTTCCCATTTCTCTGTTCTTTATTGAAAATCATATTCTTCAATACTTTATGACTAGAATATGGAGCTTGACTAAGTAGGTTTTAAGGATTCATCAGCAAATGTTTTAAAATAATTTTTACACTTAGGTGATAATTTTTTGCACATCTAAGTGGAGCATAAGCATTGAGATGGAGAGGACCACATTGCTTCAAACTATGGAATTTAAGAAAGTCTACAATTTTACTCTCATTTCTTGTAGATCTGACTCAAAACTGCTTTCTCTTCCTTTATCCAGTTTCTTCTGCTTCCATTCTGATTCAAATGTTAATAAGTTCATTTAATTTAATTCCTATAATTCAAAATTAAGCTTTCTTTAAGAAGATTACAGCATGTCATTCAGCTGTGCCAACTGCAAGCATTATTATAACCTAGAAAAGGATGATAGTTTTTCCAAAGGGATATAAGCAAAATTGTTTGATGGATCATCCACATAAACTCTTCTTAGGAACACAATAAAACAAATTAAAATCCAAGCATCTTGGTTGGTTCTAACCTTACGATCTTTGTAGTATGGGTCAAGATCCTCCAGTGGTTCCCCAATGAGCTCTGAAGGAGGACTCCCATAAAGAGCTGGTAACTTCTGGAAAGCTTTTAGGTCAAGTTGAGGGCGTGGTTTCTCCTCAGGTTTCTGGTCTATAGTAACTCTTCGACTATTCCTCTTGGCAGCGATTCTCTTTTTGATAGCAGCCAAGGATTCGTTAGTGAACTTACGGAAGTTGTTCGTACCAGGTAGTAAGAACTCAGCCATTTTTCATTCTTCTCTTCCTGTCACTAATTCTGTCCAAATAATAGAAATAAGTAGAAAGGAAGCACAGTAGCTCCATAACAGGTAAGTTATGAACATTAAACCCATTGCCCATGCATGGCTAATAACACAAACTCTCTGAACCATCAGCTTCTAAAAAGAAAAAAAAAAAAAGATAGGGTCAATACCTTTTTCAGTGAGATGCCTGTTCAGAATTTTTCTAAAATTATGGGTATCTGATAGATTTTGGGCAGATCTTTATATACTTAAAAGTCTCCTTAGATCACCTCATTTAACATACCTGTTACCTTAAATGCTCTTGAGCTGTTGTTCAGATAAAAACTAAGGTACTAGTTTAACCCAGTGTTTGGAAATGGGACAGTAAAGCCCATCAAACCAGAACAATATCAAATGTGTGGAAGCTGTGTCTGCAATAGAAGGACCAAGTATTAAATTAACTAATGAAGATGTAGCTGCTCAGATGGTTAACCCACCCTGGTGGTGTCAGCACAGGAACAAGCAGCATCCAGGCGTCAGGAGGTTTGTGACCCATAGAGTCTTTACTGACCGACATGTTGGACAGAAATGCTTGATCTGACAACTGTCAAGCACAAAGTTTATGTTTTATGCCCAATTTTCCGAAGAACAAAAGTGACATCATACTAGCAAAATACTTTGCATTATTTAATAGAGAATTTTGGTCAGGTCTTGGATACGATCCATTCAACTAAATGCTACCTGAGTCCATACTTTGGCAGTGCAGTGAATTCATCCTTCTTTCAATCTTCTACTTTAGCACTGTGAAAGGCTTCAAAGCAAGCCCATGAAATGCATGTACGTTGACAGTGAAAAAAATGAGAACGATACACAGAATAAGATGATCCAGACCTGCACCCTTGTGCTAAACTCACTCAAAAGCTCTATAAGGAGATTTCTCTAAAATATTGTCTTTGGTTATGACCTCTAGGAAGACACTGATCATTCATCACAGATTCACAGAGCTACTGAGCCAGTGCAGTCCCACCTGCAAACTGTGAAATGATCCCATCTGTTCGAGGACTTTACCCAGGATGGATCACTGCTGGGTCTGCATGGAAGAAGATCACATTAGAGGCACTCATCTAGGTCTTTCCACCCAGAAAATTTCACCACCACTTCAGTGTGTCCTTCAAAGCTGACTTCATAACTAGCAGTCAGTAATTAATCTTGGAAAGTTTAAGCTGTCCTCGCTGAACAACTGCCAAGTGACCTGTTCTTGCATTTTTCCTTTCCAGGTACAATATGCAACATCCCAGGAAAACACAAAGTCTGAATCAAGAGGCTTTGTTTTGCTGAAAATAGTTTTACCACTTGTGTGCTGACTCCCTGTATCTTCCCCTGCCATGCAACACCATTTCATTTCTCCCCAGAAAACATGATTTCAGCTTTTCCTCACTTTCCTGAACTGTAGGAAACCATCGTTGTAAGAACAACTGGAGGCCAGTGACAAACTAACTGCAGTGAAATCTTTTCATTTTTGCAGTCTGCCTGCCCCTCTCCCATTAAATAAGCACACAAAATTATAAATCTGAAAATTAACCTTTGCTTCCAGCACGAAATAGCAACATTTCTGGAAGAGAAATAGGACATTCAGTCAAGAATACTCATTATTTTATGCTTTTCAAGATCAAGCTAAGAGTCTGGAAGCTGTACATAGTATCGTAGCAAACATGAAAACTATAACATTACTCGCAAGTTTTCAGGTCTTCAGCTAGCCAGAGTGGCGTTTGTTTTGTTGATGCTCAGGGTAATTTAGATGTTGTGGTATCAGTAATGAGAGCTGTGAATGATGCATGAAATGACACAATTTCTGTGCAATGCACGGAGGGAATACAATAATTACTTTATTCTACTTTGTGCCAAATCATCCAGACATACCCATCCCTCCACACAGCACTTCCATAAAAGTCTACCTGGTCTCAAAATTTCACCATTAAAATTCTGGGTTTGTTGCAAATTTCTTTGTGGTTTTTTCTTATCTTACATTAAATCATCTTTCAAATCCCAGAAAAGAAACTTTGGTTACACTATTCTTCCTGAAGACTATTAGAAGGCTGATCAACACCTAGGAAGATAAGATGTTGCCAGCTAAAGCAAAGGATGGGGAAATGGAAGGCAGCATGAGGGCACGGAGAATCTGCGTGTTGCCGGCAGAGCTGGAGACCAGGCAGGAGAATCTTTCCTGGTGGTTTTATAAATTTCTCCACAGGTGAACAAACATTAAGAAATACATTAAGAAAAACATTAAGGAAATGAAGTCTTGTGCTTGCTGTCTCACAAGTCAGTAGCAAAATTTCCATTGACAGCAGCTGCAAGCCATGGAGCACAGGGCTAAACTACAGTTTCCATTCACTGGCATTTCTGAGCTACTCAGCCTAGTCCTGAATAAGATCTAATTATTATTAAAAATGGAGTAATGCAGAAAAAATATTCCTGATTTATTCAAGCATCTTAAAAATATTCCTAAAATAATTTCTGTTACTTATAGTCTCAGGGAAGATAACATACAAAGTACAGCTGAGATGTATTTAGGTTTTTATATGACCGAGGATAGACTTAGCAATTTGACTAAAAGAAGTAAAAAGTGTTAATGCAAAGTCCTTTTTGCCCTTGATGTCACAGATGCAGCAAAGTACCATTCTAGCCTTTTCTTAAGACTTGAAATACCTACAAAATAGTGTGACATTTAATGTCTCTTTAAAATGAAAAGTTTTCCTTTGACTGAAGAGCAGAGAATGCTTAATGAAATCAACATGACTGAAAAATAATAATAATAAAACAAAAAAAAAGTTATGATTTGTTCTTTTAGCTGTCAAAGGTATTTCCTATGAATTATTTCTCAAAACCCAAAATGTCTAGCTAGATAGCTTTCTGAAGTGAGGCTGATTTCTTCCAAACGTGTTTTCCTCCTTAGGAATATTCATTTTGACAAACTAGGAAACAAGCTTATTGTCAAAGATGTCTTCTCTCCTTTTCTTGCTATTCTAATCATCCCAATTCAATCCTCACTCAATGAATAAAAGTTGTTCTCCATTATTTGATTTCCTGGGTTCATGATCTATTACGGAAAGAGGTGAAAACTAAAGTAATAGTTGACAATTCAACTGTTTAGTTTTTATTTGAAAAGTCAACTAAAGTAATAGTTGACAATTACTGTGATCAGCACCACCAAGGTAATTAGTAATCAGACTGGCCAGAATTACCTTATTACTTTTTTTTTTTTCTTTAGCTTGGACGATTGCAATTCTTGTCTGTCCCTTTGGTTCAAAAATGCTTTAATAATATGCACAGAAATTCTCTTTTAAGTAACTGGAAGAACAGTTACTTGAAGATGGTATTTGAAAAGCTTTGTCCTATTTGAACAACTAAATTTTTTTAGTTGTCTTCAGTGCAGTTGATTTTGTACACTTTTGCATCTTACACAGTGATAACATCCAGTGCCTGGAGAAGCAAAATTAGGGACTCAGGACTGATCCAGCTGTTTGTATCTCCAGTAACTCTTTCAGGAGCCAAGAACAGCAATATGGATCTTGGAAAGCCATGCCAACTGCACCACCCAAAGTTACTGTGGGTGTGTTGCATCTTTCTATAACTAAATTGCCAGCAGGTAAGACGAATTTTTCTAGCACTGAATAAGGAATGACTGAGTTAACAGCAGTTCAAAGCTTCTGTAGAACTGGTCTATTCTTTCCTTAAAAACTTTTCTATATTTTGAGGCAGATGATTTAATCAAACCAAAGTGACATTGTCTTAATGGTCTTTAAAACATGTATGATAATATCTTTTTTATATTAACAATGCAATTTTTTAATCATAGAATAATTCAGGTTGGAAGGGAACTCGGGACGTCTCTAGTTTAACCTGCTCCTCAAAATGGGTCGGGTCAGTCATAAGATCGGGGCTTTATCCAGGCAAATCTCCAAGGACAGAGACTGCACAACTTCTCTGAGCAATATGTTCCAATACTTGACTGTCTCAATCCATTTGGACGCCTTGTTCTTTCAGTTTATGCCCCTTGCCTCTTATCTTCCCACCAAGCACCACTATAACAGAAAAGAAATAAAAATATTGCATTAATTTGAAAAGCAAAAGACACACACACACACACTTGCCCTATGCCTCTATATAAGGAAAACAAATATTATTCCTACTTCAGCCCATTTAGTTTACCTGTTTAGAGCAGCCTACAAGAAACATCTCACAGGTTTGAGCACCACCATCCAGCGTAGCTCCATTCAGGTTGCCAAAAGAGACAATGATCGGCATGTTTGCCCATTAGTTTCCCACCTTTAGAACATTACACCTTACCTGAACTGAGATGTGGCACCATCCTTTGAATATTCCAGGTGCAACCCCAGAATTTTTTTACCTTCTCCAGACAACCTGGCCAAGAGCTCCAGTCCCTGAGTCTCCCAGCATGATGTCCGAATGAAAGATGGCAACAACTGATCTAGCTACCCTATACCTCCTTTTCAATCAACACCACAGAGGGCACAGACCAGCTAATGCTAAGGAAACATATAGATTAAGATGCATGAAGAGTTCTGCAAAATGCAACTGATTTTTTCCATTGCCTATAAAACTTAGCATGAGATGAATTCCACTCTTTTCATCTGGCTTTACAGTTTACAGTTCCCAGCACTGGGGAATGAAGGTAGCAAACAGTGTGGATATCCACAAAATGATTTAAAAAGACATGATAAAGCTTGTTAGCATTCATCCAGAAGCCCCTTTTGGTGGGATTCATCTCACCACACTGCGGACATCTGAGTTAGACAGCTCCATCTCCACCAGCACTCCAACTGCCTGCTGAGACACTCTTTCAGAATGAAACGAATCACATCTCAGGGTGCCAGCTGACTTCAGTTGATGACCTGAGATATCTCAAATGAGATGAGATAAAGTGAACTGTGCACCCATTTGACTTTCTCTTTTTGCTGCCCCAACTGATGGACAGGTGCTGAACTTCCAGAGATTAGTTATTCCATAGTCAGTGGTAGGACCGGGCAAACATCATTAGTAACCAACAGACCGTGAACACATAAAAATTCTAGGCTTGCCTTATATTACATTCCTTTCTTGATGGGTACTTACAGGACAAGACTTCTTAGCAATTAGTGAAGTGTTAAGTCACATTTTCTTTTCCATGGTAAGGGTGGACTAATTTTCAGCTACTTTGCTATCATAAATAATTTAAATCTGTGCAGAGATCACTTTCGGTAAGTGCTTGAGCAAGTCAATTGACAAGTTGTCATATGGCCAGTTGCAAGCACTGAGGAAGTTAAGATACTCTGTGGCACCACATGAATCTGAGAGAAAAGAGCTGAAAAGCTTTTAATGACCATAGGCTAGTGCATGGCTGTAGGAGTTAGGGTGAGTTAGGTATAATCAGCATAGTTATTAGCATAAGCCCATGAACTTTAACTGGTAGCTTTGATGTGCCCAGGGAAGAAGCCAAACCATGGAAAGCAAACTGCTGGTCGTCAAGAAGTGCAAAAGTGTTCAGAAGTGGCCAGAATAAGGTTGTGAAGGCCAACAGTAAACGGGACAATGACAGCACAGTTTGATGTGAGTACATCAGCGAGGCATCCCCTACCCATGCCCATAACGAAGGACAGTGGGGGCAGAAGACAATGAAAGACTGGTGGGAAACACCATGACTCAACACCAGGATGCCAGACCATCTCTCCAACCTCTGAGGAACCCAGGGTGTGGAGAAGACCCCAGGAAACCCCACAGCCCAGGACCATGCACGGCATGGCTGGAGCTGCAGTACAGGGAAGCAATGTGCTCACCAAACAGCACGTGCCTGTGACTGAAGTGTGCTGAGAGCCAGGTCCATTGATCCTCCACACTGTGGTCTTATATGGTGACAACTGCATAGAGACTAAGATAATAATGTCCTTCCCATGCTGTTACCGAGAAGATTGGCCGGTTTCTGGGCACAGATGACAGGGCATTAAAGCTCAGGTGTGCAGTTTTACAAAGCAGAGAAGAGACTCAGCCCTCTCCTAACCTGAATATTACGTGTGCTTAGAAAGCCCAAGTGAAATGGAACATATCTCAATTTTGAAGTGCCATACCATGAAATATCAGCTGGTCTGGGGACAGATTTAAGAAGCAGGGCTGGACAGCGTGAGTTTCTCATTCTTCAACCCCATGAAGAAAGGAAGAGGAGGAGGAAAAGGAGGAGGAAAGGAAATTCATTCATTTCACCGAGCTTGGCAGGCTGGGGCCTGCCAAAGGGACAGCCATGGAAGGAAGGAGCATGTGCTGCAGGTTACATTGAGCAGCCAGGAGAGGGGCAAGTTGTGATTTTTAACCACATATTTTCTATAATGCTGTACTGAACCGCCTGCGGAGTTTATGGATATTCAAGCTTTGCAGCAAACAGTGGGGATCTGAACTGTCTTCAGCCTGAAGGAATGAGAACGAAGCTCTCACTGTCTGCAGCCAGCCAGAGGCTAAGGGCACCTATGTAAGAGTTGCTGCAACTGTATTCGTGTGACATTAATAAATGGTAACTTGGTTTTTTTGCAATTCATATTTAGGGCTCTAAAGGCCATACTGCTGATATGTCAGATTTTTTTCTTGTCACATGCAAGCAGTGTTTCAAATGTGGTTAATGTGATTAATGGCTCTATAAACTTTTAGCTCATATTAATATGACTTGATTGCAACTAGCAAAAGCTATAGAAAGTCAGTGAAATACAGAGATCGGATTTTGGACTGATACCATTAACAGAAAATACTAAATGCACTAAAAGTATCACAGATTTGCTGTTTTGTAGTTCTGAAGATTGGTTTCATCATGTACATTTTGATACAGAAAGGTCTTTTAGCAGCTGAATATATGCTTTAGAGGACAAAACTTCAGATACAATATAAAAGAAATGTTTCTCCCCAAGATCATAACAGAAGTGGTCCATGAAATAAAATCTGGAAAAAAACACCCCTCCTGTTAATAAGAGTGAGAAAACTTTTCACATCAGTTTGCAAAACAAACCCCTCTTGAATATACAATTTAAATTTTGATTGCCAGAAGTTCAGGGATTCCACAAGTTGTACAAAATTTTCAAATTACATGGTCTTTTGTTTGCCACATTTTTCTACACAGAAACATTTTTCTAAATAAATTAAAATGTATCTAAACAGAAGCCAGTTCTGAACAACCCACTTGCACACCTCGTGTCATTATTAGGCTCCTCACTTTTCATGATTAACTTTATGATTTGCCCTTCTCATCCTACAGAAAGAAATCCAAATTTCAAAGAACTTTTCTCCATTGGTATGGAAAATAGCCTCAGGTTAAGTCAAATAATTAGAAAGAAAATCAAGATGTAGTACAACAAAAAATCAAAACTTATGAAAGATGACAAAGGAACAGTACTGGTACCATGGGATGAACCTCCAGAGCACCTGGTTCTCTGAGGTCTCTGTACTGGTTACGTCCACAAGTTTATCATCCCTATCAACCTAATAAAGCACTTTCCTATATCGTACAGCTCTATTCCACTTAAAATCATTTCTCAAGAGGCTTACCTGTTGTCTCTGTGGTGAACTGAACACACATAAACCACTCCGAGCAGATAAAAGCTTTTGCAGCTGCTTCAAATGCAAACCTGAAATGTTTAATATCTTCTGCTTCATCAAAGCAAACAGACCATTTCTGTGAGTTTTAAAAGACTGCCTTCTTTTCTATTGCGAATTCACCACCTAACAGCAAATTGTATGTTCTTCTGATTGCATAATTTGTTAATTTGCTTCCCCATCAAAATTCATGTATTAGTTTATCTGCTCCAGTTTATCTCGATAAAAGCATTCAGCAAACACAGCCCAGCATATTCCAGAATTAAAAAAAATTCAATTAAGCCTTTTTAAACAAAAACCACATTCATTTAAAATAAGATCCATTCTTCTTAAGTCTCAAAAAATAAATGTTAGTATCAGAACAATGTTACTAAGCATAAACCTATGTAAGAGAGACTAATGTTACAAAACCTAATGTTACTGAAATTTTTCTCTTTACTTTGAAATAAGTATTATAACTAAAGAATCTGAGATTTGTATATAAAATATATCTCTGCCACTTTTATGCATAGAAGAAAACCTTCCTTATATACCTACTCACTCTTCTATGTGTTATTTTTGACCCTAGTTAACTCATCTCAGCAAAATAACAAGTCAGAAACATAGGGGAAACCCCTGTGCAAGCATATTGCACAGGAGAGAATAAATACTCACTCCTCCCCACTTTCATTTTCTTTTACACACCACTCACCCAGAAAAAAAGTTTCTGCTCAGGTCCTTTAAAGTCTTTCAGGCAAATAAAAGGTCACTGAATCCTGCAGGAGACCCTACCACAAACCATCTTTTTTCTAAGAAGAGAAAGTGCAGCAAACCACAGGACTTACATTATTTTCCATCCTGCTCAAAGGAAGGTTCAAGGAGTCACTTCTTTCTATGCAAGACAAACATATCTCAGCCCAGTTATCCCCCAAGTAATAGTTGGAAAAAGCTCCTCGCTGCCTTTACCATCCCTATGTCCCCTTTCAGCAATCCCTCGCCACTCTGGCAATACTCTTCCTTCAGGAACTGTGTTATTTGTACATGGGGGGTGCGGAGGGAGGCGTCTATTTAGCCATCAGACTAACTGATGTGATTATACAAGGTCTCACGGGAAAGGCTGTAACCTCAGTAAGCAAAGCTGGGGAGGCTCCGAGCTGAGTATTTCTTTAAGGTATTGTTCCATCTCTGGATTTCTGAGTGTCTCACAGAAAATCGGGAGTGAAGCAGAGCAAAGTAGATGGGAAAGGTGGGGGAAATGTGTCTGTCAGCCTCACAGTGAGAGCTGTCTGTACAGTGACAGTATTTTTATAAAAGGCCTTTATATTTTATTTGAATATTTCCACTTCAGTGCTCTGCTTTAGTAAAGTCAGAAAATGTGCGATGCTGAATCTATAAACTAAACTGAAAGACTATGACTGAAGCTGGGTAGAAGGCAGGAAAACTGATGACTGTTACCTCTCTGGATCTGTGTGCGTATACTTGTACATATATGTGTGTATGTATATACGCACATATATATAAATTAAATGCCAGCACATCTTTATGATTCAGATTAATGATATACAGATGATGATATATGCAAGGAGCAGGTGAGGAACCTGGAAGAGTTCACTCACTGCTGGAACCTGCAACTGCTCCACGGCTGAAGCCGCTGTTGGGTAGGACAGGAGAGAGACTTTATCTTTGCAGCTATGCCTGCTCTGCTAGAAAAGAGGGACAGGGCTCATCCTCTGGCCCTGAAGCTAAAAGGCACAGTAAACTTCTGTCCGTAAAACTAAATTTTCTTATTCTTCAATAACAGGGAAGTAAAACAAAAGTCCTCCCCTCCGAGGAGGGACCTGTGCAACTTTGGAGGTTCCTGCCACTCCTGCAGGAGAACCAAGATTTCTCTTACTGACTGTACCCGTTTCTCCGTGTGGTTTTGTTTAGGGACAGAGCATGACCTCGCTTACAGTCTGATCCAAAGGCTCCTGAGTGCAGTATTTCTGAATTACCCAGCCGGCGGAAATTTCAAGGCAGAAGGAAGACATCTTCTTTGCATTAAGCATTGGCTGCACAACAGGAAAATTTAATCACCAGACACTGGAGAGAGAAGCTAAGGCTGACACATTCATTTCAAATAACACTTTGCTTTCAGGACATCTAATATTTCACCTAGGTAAAATGGGATGAATCAAAGGAAGGAAAGCCAAGTGACCCCTGGATGGAATATGAGATGGTACCTCTGCAGCATGAGAATGCGTTAAAGATACGAACACTGTCTAGACGCAGAAGATCTGGGTGCTGGATCCTTCCCTATGCTAAATACAGTCAGGATCAATATAACAATTGGTTACCCCATCTGTATTTCGTTCTTAGCAGTTTTGGATGAGGTAGAAGAGACACCTTCAAGAAAATAGTCTTGCAATATACTGAGACAAATGATGTTTTATTTTCTGTGGAATTTGGGTTGATTGATTGCCAATCTCCCTCTATCTTTAAAGTTACCTTCTTTCAAAGTATGTAGGACTGTAAGAAATTGGGGAAAGGAGTCATGATGGTACACCAGGTCTCTAGCTTTAATGCACTGGTGGAACATTGTCATCTTTTGGCAAAAGCTTTAGTTCACTGGGCTCTGAATTTAATGACAGTGTTGATGTAGGAAATTAAATTATGTCTTGGATGCTTTGGACAGGGCACTGCTCAGAAGGTTTCATGTCATGGGAAAAAGCACATCTGTAATGATCAGAAGGACTATTCACAAATGAAATTAGGAAGCCTCATGGCAGGTTAAAACAGAGAAGAGATTTATTAATCCATCTGACTTCACAATGGTCACCACTATCACACTTTAAACACTTTTAAATACATCACCTACAGTAAGTAGCATGGTCGGATCAGTCACACGAATCTCAGACTTCATGACACAAGCTCAGTTCATATTATCTCTTGTTCCCTGCAAGCTATCTGTCTTACATAGCTTTAAACCCATTAATTTTATGAAGTTTGAGCTGTCTGAAGCTTTGCTTACCTACCCGTGAAGATGGGTAAAGTTCGCCTCCTTTGTATAAACATCTGCACCTTGCATTCATGTGGAGGGAACAGACAAATAATAAATATAGATTTAAAAATATATCTACGCCTCCCAAAGAAATATATGGATGTCCAATAGGATTTTCAGTGCCTGAATGACATTGCGATCAATATGATGTAAGCTTCTAATCACTTTTAAGAATGCCACTATAAAGTGTCTCTAACATCACCTACATAGATAACTTTCATATCCATCTCCAGTGCTAATTTACTCGCATTTCACCCAAAGTTATAGACAAAAAGCAGACTTGACGCAGTGGCTAGTCTTGCCTTCGTCCCTATTTGCTTTTCTCCTCTGCTTTGGGGGAAAGATAGCCTGCAGTTTCTAGAGGCAAGAAGGAATTTCTGTCATCTAAGGGTGAACAAAGACAGTGGGTTGATTGGCACAGATGATGTGCAGCTGTAGCTGTTCCTGCAAGGTGGTTAAATAGCTCTGAGGAGTAGGGGAAGAGAGCCTGGATGGAGGAGGAAAAACCCTGATGTAGCAGACACAAGGAGCAATGTGGTCTGGCGGATCAGCATAGACAGTAGAACCTGACAAAGTGAAGCCTTGTTGCAACCTGCTAGCTTTGCCTGTGCTGCGATAGTCATCTATGGGTGGAATGGGAAAGCAGGAATGGCATCTCATGTCTATCTCTGACTTTCCCAGGTCATGGTACTAACCTTGAGATGGGCAAGTTACTTGTCAGCTTTGGCCCAGGCTGAATCAGAGATAAGCTTAGCTCTCAGTAATTATGAATATCCCAGGGTGTTTTCAAAGGGCACTTTCTCCTCCAGGTTGCATTCAAAATACATCCCTCGGTGGCGGTGGCGTACAGAGTTATCCAAGCCCTTTGATGACCCATGATGAAGAGATAACCAAATCAGCTGTAGCAGTCAATGAGTTTTACCCCGTGACTGCTTGGGAAAGGAGGTGCCTCACATCATCCATGCTGGGAAGGGTCACAGCTCCCTGCAGAGCCTGCAAAGGGCAGCAAATCCCTGGAGACTGCGGAAATGCCTAATTGCAATAGCTGAACAAAATGCATGTTTATTTAACAGTGAGAGAAGCAGTTATCTAGGCTCTGTTGACCACGCTGATGAAATCTCCCCTGAGTATAAACAGGAATCCAGACATGTCCCACCTCCTTTTAAATGTATGGGGAGAAAGTAGAGATTCCCTGCTGGACAGGGAAGGGTGAGGCACCTTTGGCATTGACTTTTGCTCCCCTGTCCGAAATTAAATCCTCATTTTGCCCACTGAACTCCCAGCAAGGCTCTTTAAGCCCCCTCTCCTCCATCAGTAGGAAAAGAGAAAGATCTCCAACCTCAGCAAATTCAAGTTGATGAGAGCATCTGGAGGGAAATAAACCTCAAAGTAAAAGATATTTTAAAAAGTAGAAATGTAAATGCTGCTGCGACAAAATTTCAGCCTTGCTAAATGAAGAAGACGAACCAAACACCATTACCCACTTGTAAAGAAAACATACAGAAATAGTCTTTAAAAAAATCAAGGTGTTTAGAAGGAAAATGTACAGAGGTATTTAAGAAGCCGAGCAATTTGCAAATGATACAGAAATGGCTTAATGGGAGTAGGCAAATATTTGATGTTAATGGATATTTGAACTTGAGAAAAATTAATACTTAAAGACAAGCGAAATGTATTCATGTGATGTATGTTTGCTATTAGAAAAGAAGAATATTCATTAAATGTAAAGTAGTTTAATCTACAATAAAGCTGAATAGTCAGCTTAAAGTGAGATTCAAATTGCCCTTCAGTTTCACCCCCCACAGTGTAGCAGTAACTTTAAGGTAGGGAATGGTTACTTAAAACTAGTACAAACCAATTTCATTTCTTAGTTCCTTTTAAAATAATCTCCAACTTATTTTTGTGTGTTTCCTGATGATGTTGTAATTGGTATGTGTGTTCTTACCTATCCATTATGGTAAATTATGCTGCTTCATAGCAATTTAAGAAATAATGAATGGAATGTAGATTGTGAAAAATTATATATCAGGTGTAGCAATCAGTCAGTATCTATCCAGGTTTTTATACCGATTTCATTGCTATAGTAACAGGGACACAATAGTGAATACAATGGCAGCTTTAATTGGGAGAAAGCTCATGAATTGCACAAGTGCAATCAATTTTTAATATGTCTGGGATCTCACACCACCACCAGATTTAGTAAAGATTATTTTCTGGTCCTTTCTGAAAAGTTCAGTACGATTTGGAAATCTTAACTGTGAATTCCTTTTGCATTTCACGATCGTCTTCTTTTAAGGATACAGTGTGGGTGTCCGTTTTGTGACTGCCCCCAGGTTTCGATTTCATAAAGACGCACCCCCCTGAACCATTTCAGCTGCACAATGTCAGGGAAAGGAGAGGAAAACCAAACAGAAAGCATTACTATCTAACGTGTAAAATAGACCTGAATTATTCATCTGGGAAAGGAAAAATGTCAGTGTTGTGATACCTTTTCTTCTCTGTTCCTAACAATATTTCAGCGTTAACACTCTTTGACAGATTTCAGATATGCAATGCAGAATTATATACTCATTAATCAAAAGAAACCTTACATACTCTGAGCAGTGTACCTATGACTAAAACAATAAATGATAGCTTTTCGATTGCGAGTACTGTGATTTCTAATGCCAACCAAAACAGACTGAAAAAAATTATGTTGTAACTTCTGTGACTATATTACTTCAGTATAACAATTTTGGTTAATTTGTATAAATATGAAAAATAAATGAAAAAAACTGATACAGTTTTAAACAGATAAATTAAGGACCATTTTACCCTCTTTATGCTTTCTCTTTTGATAAAGAAATGACCATGATGAGATTTATATCAGAAAATTTCCATTTAGGGATGTGTCATTGATTGTTTGGTTTTTTGTAACACTTTTATAATACAACGGAGACTGAGATCTTCTGGTCAAGAGGGGAAACCCTTGTAAATTGCTGTTTATGGGATGAGTATTATTATACGTAGGGTTCATAGCCCAGTCTGAAACCAAGGAAATGATGCTGCAGAGAGCTTTTAGTGATTTATGAAGGCCTTTTACTGCACAGAGATTAGAATAGCTTTTATAATATATTACATTGCTGCTTTATTTTAAAAGAATAGCTGAAGCCATTTTCTGATTCACATAATAGTGAAGTCTAAATGGTATAAAGTAGTTAATTGGCGTTTTTGTCAAAATAAAGACCTAGTATAAAGGAATCTCATTTCCCTTTATCAGAGAATGAAATTATATTTTTTTTAAAAATCATTGTGATGTAAAATTCAGACTCTTTTCAATGGATAATTGGTATTACAGAGTAACAGGAAATTGCTTTCTTTGTAAGTATGTATTAAAATCATTCTGTTACATACAGTACTCTTTAGCTTTCTAAATGGTCTGATGCACATTTCAATCAGGAAAATTTGCTTATCATCTACTCAAATGGAAAAATATGGATTGCTCTTTTCTCTCTCCTCAGTGGTCTATCAAAATAATACTAAGAGAATTAAGGTAGTGAAGTAAATCAAGTTAGAAAATTAATATTCCTAATACTATTTCATCAAGCAGCATTAAGCATATCTAGAGATTTGCCTAGCTGTATCAGACACAGGATATTTACTCTTTAAGAAATTTATTTTATCCATTATATCTCTATTTTTTTATGAAGAAGCAAAGCACAAAAACCTGATTATCTGGTGTAAATCAGAGGCAATTTCAGTTAGTTAAAGATATTACACCCTGGAATGCAGGTCCAGGTTGCTGTGGATACACTTTAGCCTTCAGGAGCAGCCAGTTGTAAGGACCTATATGCAGAGCACAAGTGGATAAGCTATTTAATACATACTAAGACAACTGACTAAAGCATCTGTTTGGCAGAGTATGGTGATGTAGAGACTGTATTATTCATCAGATTGGAATAGCTGAAAAAGAGTGTCAAATAAGCTTGGGAAATGAGGTCCTCTTCTATGTGCGAAACAGTTGTAAGAGAAGATCTAACCCAACAACCCCCAGTCGTTGCACCAGCTTCTGCACTCTGAACTACATTCTCGATTCTTTCCACCTGATCTGGAATAGAGGAGCCCATCACAGCCTGCTATCTTCAACGGGTTTCTGCAGGAATTTTCACTGTTTCCTTTGAAATCTTGATAAAATAATTCTGCACCTACTACATAGCTCTGTGAGGTCTTTCTTCAGCATCTCCACCTCATATTTTTGGATTCCTGGCAATGGCTTTGCTGGCTCTGGCAGTCTGTGGTAAAAGAGAACTGAGCATGCAGTATTTTTTTCCCCAATTTTTGTACATTTTCAGTTGATCTTTAAAATTCATGTGTAACAGAAGGAGTGTGAGAAGAGGCAGTCTTCATGGTCATGGCATCCATTCACTACCACAAGGCTTTCCAACCCAGTAGCCAGCTGAAGTAACTAGTAGCCAGTTGAAGAGCCCTAATCCTGCTGATTTGAATTAAGCGTGTTCATTCCCGGTGGGCTGCCCCAGCCCTCTGACTGAGGGCTCAGATACCTGCTCTTTTGCATGATCTCCCGTTAAATCTGTCCTGGGAACAGCAGCAGCAATGACTTGGGGAAGGAAGAGAAGTTTTGTGTACAAGGAGCCACATTAATCATAGGATAAATATATGGGTATTTGCAAATTGAGAAAATCTTGTGTTCTTTGAGCCAAAAAGTAATGTAATTTGATGATAATAAAAAAATATTTAATTACCTTTTTAAATATATATTTATATATAAAGAGGATGCTTTCTGTCATATTATATATATTTTTATTATTGTTATTATTTTTTTAAGTTATGCCTGTGTGGAAATTAAGACCTTTCAAGCATCAGGTATCAAGAACTTTCTTTAAAGAACAACGGGAAATGACTAATACAAATACACAGTGAAGCCATTTGGTCATTTACACAAAGGAATCTTCCTCCAGCTCTTTAATGGACTAATGCATGTTGAATTGTAATGGGGCTAATTCGCTCAACACCTACTTAAGGAGAAGACTCTGGGGTGCCTGATTTTTCCCCTCTCTTGGGTCTGAAAAAGCAGTATATTGCCTACCTGAAAGCATCTGTGACACTTTGATAGATACAGTGAGCTGCAGCCAATGCATAATTGGACGACGTTAAGAGAAGTGTCTGAAATTGCCTCTCAGAAGACATGCTTTAAAAGTATCAAATTCAACAAACAGAATGGACAAAATCTAGGATTTGTTTCATTACTCAATTTGCCCTCAACTTTTCAAGCTAAAACTAGAGCTTTGGATTTGTGGAAACAGGAACACACACGATGGGAAGGTCAAAGGGATCTTCTGCTATTGCAATGTGTTGTTCTAAGCATCTGCACTTTGTCAGCCACAAGCATTTTTGTGTCAGAATAATATAAAGGCCAGAGGAAGCACTAATCTAAAATAACACCAGTGCCTCGCCTGGATTAGTCATCTTCATATTTCTTGCAACACTTGAGCTTCATTAGCCTCCAAAAGAGAAAATTCAAGCAATTTGTATGCTGTAGTTGGGTCCTGTTGTAACATAACATGAACACACAAGCATATTTACACATATAAAAGCTTAAATATGGTGGGTTTTTCCTGAATAAATGAAATGCCCTGTAGGTGGGGCCACACTTTTATGTTATTTTATAAGCACTTTTATTCTTAATGAATATACTTTCATTTCATATATATAAATGAAATAAGTTAATTTCATTAATTTAAAAGAATAAAAACATTTTCTAGGTACCGGACATGAAACACCTACAGCACAAGATGTTTAGAGGCTGGTTTAATTCTCATAGCTCAACCAGAACGTTTTTATCATGCAGTTTCTTGCAACACATAAAATATAAAGAAATTAACATTGAAAAGGAAAAAAGGTGAGAAAAGTGAGAGGGAAAAGAAAGGAAGTGCTTGTATTTATCTACAAGTTTCATACAGCATTTTAGTTACTGAAACGGGGTTAATTTTCTTTTTCCAGTGAGGGAGGTTGACTTTTGACATAAAGTATCTTTTCCTCTGCAAACTGTACCATCAGTTCATAATACCAGACCTGGTGCACAGGGTAGGGATACTCTTTAAGGTAGCAAAATCCAACATTTTTCACACAAAATTAAAAGGCTTTATAGCAACCATTACTTTGGTATGTTAAAATATTTTATTTGGGGGATGTTGGGCCTGTAAACACTCTTTGGCTTGAAATTCAAACAAAAGCTGAAGGGATGGTATTAATAGCTCGGTTTGATTACACCCAGAATCTTAAAACTGTTGGGATTTATGGGAATACACAAGTATGCTTCCACTCTTCACTTACAATGTTGGGGAACCATAGGACTGTCTTTTTGTATTGATCGAGGCACACATACCCCTTATCATCCCATTGCCAAGAGTCTGGCAAGGGCAGATCTTATCTTACAGCATTTCTGAGGATTTACCTCTCTTCCTGGAGTCTGAGGCCAGCCACAGACTTTTCCCTCTGCTGTGGTAAAGGACTTGGGCGTTCAACTTTGCATTGAGTAGGACTGGCCCTAGCAAGAGGCCAGCAGCATTATAAACCCAGCAAACACCTTTATGCTCTGCAACACCATAAAGAGATGGAATAAGATGAAAGCTTTACAAGAGGGATGGAAGGACATTTGGTTATGTGGAGTAGGAGGTTTATAAAATTGCCTTCAGAAAGCCAGAAAGTGTCTTGTGAGGAAGTGGCTTATTATTCCACAGGCATTTACAGTGATCCTCTTTTTTTAAATCTATGAAACACGGGCACTGTTTAAGCAGTGGCCAGGAAGCCAGGTTTCAGCCATTGCATTTTCCCTGTGAGAAATGGCTTGTTGGACAGCATGTGTGGGGCTATGATGTGGCACTTGGAAATGATAAGCCTCTGCCAAAGAGGCCCACGGTTTTCTCCTTTACTACAGCTGGAGGTAGGATTCAAATCCACTAATTAGCACCATCAAATCAGGAACTCTGGAGATAGATTTCACTTTACTTGTATATTATTCATGGCATGCTATGAAACATTATGAAGTTAATTTAATTGCCCTGCAATTAAAATACCTGTTTCTGTATACATAGATAAACATACAAAATTCATAACCTTAAGGTGGCTGTTGTCACTGTCTCTATAAACATCAAGATGAGCAAACAGGTTCTAAAATTGTAATTTTTTTTTTCTCCAATTGCCCCATCTTTAACAACTAGAAAAGCCCTTCTCTAAATATTTGCTCATTTATATTCCTGACTGGATAATTGCAGAAACAACAGCCATGCCTGGGTGGCAGAGTCCAATACTCTCTGACCAGATTCTTTTAGATCTTCCACTCATGGAAGGTGTGAACTTTAATATAAAAATCTACTGATCTGAAGGTATTTGACATTATATGGGATTTTCAATTTAGCAGATTGATACCTAATATGCTGAAATTGCAATACAAATGTAAGGTTACACTTAGCAAAATTCAGCAATTGCAACAAACAGTTCAATCACAATACCAGTAGGATCTCTGTTACCCTCTCTAGGACATTTGCCACCATGATGCTGGGTGTCCTCAGTCACTGTGAAGAAGTTTGCTGGCAGAAGCACCTCAGTTTCATTTCTCTCTTTGAAATTCTTTTGTACCTGTTCTGGTTTTATACTCTCTGTTGAGCTGAGCCAGATACACACCACCCCCCTGCTCCTCTTACTGGCTCAAGAGGACCTTCCCTTTTAATGTACTCAGGGAGAAACACTTCCATCACCAGCTGATCCACTCAACTGTTGATGGCTGTTTATCTAAAACAAAGGCTACCCTCCAGCCCCTTTTATGTTGAAGCTGGCTTTCTCTGCAACAGCTTATGGTCAGTCTCACCCTACCTCATTCCCTGCACCTCCTGGGCACATCACCCTTGCCCATCTCCTCTGAGCCCTTCTCATCGTAGGGTTTTACTTACTTATACAGGGAGCAAACACCTTTGCCCTGGACTGAAAATGGGGTAAATGTAGAAAACTGAGTTGGGCAATTATCAGTTTTAACAAAAGATTCTTTTTTGGCAGCCAGGTATATCTATGCATGTCACCACATACATAATGAAACAATACAACATAATGAAACAAAGTAACACTGAGATACATTTTGATTGTAAAAAACAACTTCTCTTTTATTTAATATGGTATTCAGCTGAAGCAGAAAACCAGCTTAAGCAGTTTAAACATTTACGAGTTTAAGGCTGACACTGCAGGCTGTAAACTGATCAGAACATACAGCATAAACATTTAGAGATTCTCAAATAGATGCCAACTAGTCACATGAGCAGCAGAATGAACAAACCCCTTTTCCTATGACTTTGTATTCTGTTGGTGGGTTCCCAGGTGTATCAGAAAGTGAGGCTTGCACTGACTTTATCCATGCTCATACATTAATACTCTCTCTTTCCTATCTGGATGTTTTGGGATTTGTCATTTGGATTATTGGCTGTTCTTTAAAGGGATGAGCCCCCTACTCATGGGAAAGCAGGAGACCTTAACTGTAACCCATTATATTTTACGTTCTTGCAGATATCAGACATTCTACCTTTTGCACAGCTGGCAGACAAAACAATTTATAGGAGGAAGCTGAAGGTAAGGAGGGTGGACACAATGGACATAAGCGGAAGGATTCTATTGAATGGGATGTCAGAGAGCCTGAGAAATGAGTGGTGGGCGCTACATACATGTAGGGAGAAAGTGAGTGCCATTGTCTGAAGGTGCTGTGGTGGGATCTTATTGCTGCTATTTAGGCTAAAAGTTACTGTGATTTTATTGAAAAGGAGGAGAGATTTTCTATAGATGCTGTTCAGAAGGAGGGGTGGGAGTGGAGAAGGCAGTATTGATGTATTTTGGTGAATTTTTGTGTCCAGATATTGCAGTATCTGTCTTCTAACACAAACATGCATTTCTGGCTGCAGCAGGTACAAGCTTCACGAGTAGAAGCAGCAAAAAGCATACCAGGTGAAGAACAAAAGGACGACTTGCTCTTTGCCTCATTATATCTGTGTTGTTACTCCAGCCATAGCCACACAAAGGTATAGATAATCGAAGTAGTGGTATGAACTCTTTGCTGATAAATTCTGCAGAGAATGCTAAGACTGGTAGCATAGTACAATCATTATTAAAATACTATCTCCAGTTCTACTCTCTTCAAGAAAAGTATTACTATATAAAAGAAAATTTACATGATACTTGATCTTTCCAGTGACTAATTTGTCTTCAGGGACAAATTCTACTCAATGTTTGGTTAGCAAAGAAGGGTGGCTGTTGCCCTAAGTCTAACCTAGGAACCTCTAACCTTTGAATGTTCCTGCATAAGTCCATCTTCCCTGGAACTTGGAGAGAAGAGGAAACTGCATTGCCCTCAATCTGTCCAGAACTCTAGCAGCTCTGCATTACGCTAATGACTAGTATTAAGATCCGCTTGGCCTGTCTCGCGTTAGCTCCATGGAACCACAAAGCAGATAACTGCAACAGATTTGCCCAAACAGCTATATTTTCCTGAGGGGTTGCCAAAACATCTCTATTGCTCTTTCAAATCTTTCTATAGATCAATAAAACCACTTACTAAGTTGATGCCTTCACATATTTTCTCTGGACTTGGCAGAGAAAAAAGCCTAAACTTGTGCCACCACATTCAGCTCTGAAACCACTCAGTATCTTTATCCCAATATTATTAATGGACGGGGGTACCAAAGAAACTCTCAGAAAGACATCTGACATGAAGTTGGAGAAGTTACAGAGGAGTCATCATTTGATTCCAGAGGTGGATTGGTAAGAAATCTCTTGTTAATTTGCACTCATTTGTCACCTTATCGTACAGACAGTCTAGAACTGCATGCCCAGTATAATACTGATCAGTATAGACTCAGACTCCCAGATAATACATATGGCTGTTGAGGAATGTGATGTGGGTAAGTCCTGTTCAGCCATAATATTTAAGTTTGAAAATTGTGTGGCTGCTGTCATGGCATCATAGAGTAATTTAGATTGGAAGGGATCTCTGAAGTTCAACTAGCCCAACTCAAGGCAGATAGACCTCAAGTCTGGAGGTAGATGAGGCTGGTCAGTGTCTTTCTAGTCAAGTTCTGAATTTCTCCAAGGACAGAGATGCCAAAACATCTCTTCTCAAAATGTTCCAAAGTTTATCCACCCTCACTGTGGATTTTTTCCCTAATATTTAATCAGAATTTCCCCTGTCGGAACTTGTGCCTATTGACTACTATCTGTATCACTGTGTACAGCTGAGTTTGGCTCTCACTTCTCGACAACTACCCATTAGGTAGTTGAAGCCAAAAGTAAGATCCACACTTTCACCTTTTTTTCTTCAGATTGAACAAACCAATCTTTCAGCTTTTGCTCATATATCTTGTGATCCAGCATCGTGCTGCCCCTCCACTGCACTTGCTCCAATAGGTCTCTTGTTCTGAGGAACCCCAAACCAGACAATACTCCAGTTGCATTAATTTGCAACAGACGTGGAATTCGATTCTTCATCATTTATGACTACCACTTGGTAGCAGAGCACTGGAAAGCTGTGGTTGAATTAGTAAAACCTGAGATAAACTGGGACAGAATGTGCCCATTCAAAGCAAAACTCAGACTACTTTGTTGCCAGACTGAGGATGAAGTAGGAATTTTCCTTCTGTTCAAAGTATCAGAAATACTGGACATTTTTTTCTTCCAGTGTAGATTGATCAAACAATTTGCTGGGACATGCTTATGTATTTCTTAGCAATATAGACCTCTAAGATACCAGTGAAATCTTTTTTTTTTTTTCTTTCATTATATAGCTTTCACTTCTGGACCTAAAATCTTCTGTTTGTTAATGTGGGCCAGGAAAGCATAACAGATGTTCTTTTCAGCCTTCCTAGATTGCCAGTGACCCCTGAAGTGTGTATTCAATATACCAGATAGCTCTTTCTCATCCAAAGTTCATCTCTTCTCCCCATAAATTTCCATTCTCTTTTTCTGAACTACTATTTCATGTTCAAGGTTTCTTTTGCACCATCTTTTTCCAAACAGTCAACCTAACCTTTTAGTTGAACCATTTCTTGTTCTTCTAATCTCTCATTTCAGGCTATCCTACTCTTGCTAGAAGTGGATGACACTTAGAGATACCAAAGGGGAAGGATCATTACACCAGTATTTGGTTAGTTGTCACATTCTGTCATTTTTCTTACCTTTATCTTGCACCTGTGATGAGATACTGTGGTAAGTGAATTGGCTAATGGGATTACTGATGCTGCATTCTTATTTTCCTTATGTTTCTGTATCACTCTTGGTGCTGATAAAACACAAGGTGGGAAATGATTTGTTTATAATGTTACTAAAAAATATTAATAACTAAGAATTTGTGAATTCAGCTACTAAAACTGAAGACAGTTATCCAAACGTAGGAATAAATGAAGAAGCCATCTGATTTGCTCAGGTATGAGAAAAAAGAGAAGGGAGAGATGGTCGAATGTCAAATAGTTCTTCCTTCCACACCATTATCTACATGTAAGAGCGAGTTAGTTAACACACACGTAAGTTTTGGCTTGCACAGGCAGCCATTGCATGGGCTTCCACTGCACAGCCCTAGCAGACAGTAAGTTACACTGATGTTAAATGAGAAAAGGGAAGAAGGCTGAGAAACCACAGAGAAGGCTCACTGGCGTGAGACCTGCCCAAAACACAGTGATCCCACCTGCCAAGACAGCAATGTGCTTGCTGGATTAGGTCTCAGTGACTACAATATATCTGTTCAGTTCTCCAAGGTATCTCCAAGGCAGCTCCAAAGCAGAAGGGGATCAGTATCTGGAATGGTGCTACTGGTCAGCAGATACTCTGGGATAGGGTCTGTTCAGATGGAAGGCAGTCCATGATCTGGAGAGCAGAAGAGATGGGCAGCTCTGCACATGCCAGGCCCTTTTTATTGTTCAGCTCTGTGAAGCAACTGGCAGAACCTTTCCTTGGCTGGTGAGACAGAGAAATGCCAGAAAGTAAACTGATAAAGTCTGATGAAGCAAGTCTAAGTCAGACTTGCTATTAGCTGGTGGTAGTTAACAATAGTCTTTAAACACAATTCCTCCATCTTTGTAACTTTTTTCATAAATATTGAAAAAATTGGTCTAGGTTCAGTTTCACTATTTGATAGACCTCCATCACTTCTGGTCATAATCCTGACCCCTGCCGAAGATGCTGCAGTTGGGTGTGCTGTTCTTATGGGAACATTCACTCTAAATATGAGCTAGAAAAAAGTTATTTTGGTGTGTCTTCTTGCATAACATAAGTTGGAGGGATTTCTCAAGCTGAGACAGAATGTTTACCTCCCTGATGGCTTCGGGAAGTGACATTGCAGAGGACAGACTTGCCAAGCACAATAACCTTTGGTAGGTTTCAGGGAAAGATGTCATGATGATATTCTCTCTAGTACAATTCTTTTGGAATAAATTAAATACAGGGCATCTTGGAGTCCTGAAGAACACTATAGATAGCACAAACATTACAAGGTTAGCAGTAACTGAAGAGCTCCAGAAAGTAAAAGGACAGTTGCCACAAAACCTTTATGGAGCGTGTTGTCAGGGATATAGGGCTATCACAAAAGCAGGAGAAAACTCTTAATTATCAGCGGTCAGTTGCTAACTGTTTCTAACCAGGAAAGTGATAAATGGAAATATAATAATGGAGCTCTGCATCCCCACCAAGGAGGCAACCTTGCTATGTATCACACTGCTGGTCTGCAGGAATTCACTAGTAGCTTTACCTGCACAGTGTTTCCTAACTGGAGGGATCCAAAACGCCTTTGTTTTTGCTATTCTCTGATTTAAGTATCAAACTTCATAAACAGAAAGGAACATTCCTCCACTGTGTTCCAAGTATGCCTGACTGCTTTTCATGAAGTTCACACAAGCAGTTTTGCCTGGAGAAATTCACAGTTCCAGATATAAGAATGTCAAAACCTCCCACCTGTTCACTGCAATTAACTCATCACCACATACAGTCTTCTTCAAGAAACTCTGTGTTGCTTCAGCAGCTGAATTGGCTTTGGGGCAATCCTAGCACAAACAAGCTGGGTATAACCATTCTCCTTTCAACCCTGCGACAGCGTGCTAAGTCTCGTTTATTAATGCTGAAGCAATATTAAAAATCCATCCAGGCTTTTAAATTTGTACTGTGGTGAATTCAGGCTTTTGTATGTTTCTGAGGTAAAATAATCACTAAGGATGTGTTCATGCCAGGTATGATTTTGTCCAAAACTGCTGCCCCTACATGGGAATAAAGTAATAGAATCATAGAACCATCTAAGTTGGAAAAAACCCTTAAGATCATAGAGTCCAACCATCAACCTAACACCTTTCTGTTCACCTTTGAAGTAATTCTAATTATGGACCAGGGCGCAGCACCTTCTGTTGCACTCAAACAACATAATTTTAAATCTTAAACATCAGATTAATTAAAAAAAAAAATGGCATTTTGTTAGCTATTATTAGTGTTTAAAATTCATTCTTTCATCATTAAGATTCTCTCATTTCCCAAATATGGCTTTTGCAGTCTTTCCTCATTTTCCAACATGCAAGAACAAAGCACTTTTACCTCTTTCCTTGCAAACATTTCCTGCTACAGTGCTATAGAGAAATGCTTGAAACTACCCCTCTGGAAGATCCAAGCACACAGGAGAACATAGGTGGGTTTTCCACATTTATTAATTCCATCAATCTGTCACATGTAAAAATCAGAACAGCCAGCGAACACACGCCTGCTGAGGACTGCGGCCAGCTGGAGAGGCCAGGACAGAAAAAGAAGCGAGTTATGATGTTATTTTCTACGTTATTTACAATTAATGTAATACCTCCATGCTGAAGTGTACAAGTTTGACGTGTTTCACTTGACTGGCCATATTCTAAAATGCAGTAAATGCTGCCATCTAATGGTGTCTGATTATTGAACAAAAGCCCTCGGCTCATTCCAGCTTACACCGAACAAAAGAAATAGTTTCACCTCAAAAGCATCACTCTGCAGGGCAGGGCACAAGCAAGCCAGGCGGGACAGAAGCAGATCTCAAGCTGATCCACCAAGTACCTCTGCATCCCGCTTCCCAGTGCTGCTGGCACCAGGGGCAGGTTTCTGAGTTATCCTCGTCAACTTTTTTCTGAACAGAAGCTGGTTCTGGAAGCAATGAAGCTAGTTCAAACCATACTGTATCCAAACTCATTAACTCGTGGCTTCCATGTGCCTTGATTTCTGCTAAAAGTAGCTTAGATTTGACTGTATCTGTCATATTTTAATAGTATTTAACACAGGGAATGACAGTAAAAATGAATTACCTTATTGTCCCTACTACTCCTGGCCTGAAAATGATTCCCTGTAAGAAGTAAAATATTTTTGGTTTTCTTGTGCTAATAGGTAGCTATTTTTGGAAAATTACATTACTGTGGTTCTACCCCTGAAGATACCTCTTACAAAACAGACAAAAATGTGTTAAGCAGATGAACTCTACTGAAGAATCTGAGACTGAAGATACCTCTTACAAAACAGACAAAAATGTGTTAAGCAGATGAACGCTTTATTGAAGAATCTGAGACTGAAGATACCTCTTACAAAACAGACAAAAATGTGTTAAGCAGATGAACTCTTTATTGAAAAGTCTAAAATAGTCCTAGTTCATTAGTAGTTCTGAGGCTACAACATCTGACCAATCTAAGCTGCAAAAAAACCCAGCAAAAGCAATATTAATACACATTGTTCATACAAGGGTTTTTTTTCACAACCTATGAAATAAATACTTACTCTAACTTTAATAAAGATAGCCTTGTAAGATATACCATGAACTCCTTTTCATATTACTAAGTAATAATTTCTCTGACATTTAGATGAAGTATAGTGATGAAATTCTATGTACAATAATTCTTAACATTTTCTGGAAAGAATACCTCTTGTGTAACATCCCTTCATATCAGTAACTATTAGTATCACAATTTTCATACACTGAATGATACAAAGAGCAATTTATACACAACTTTCCAGCACAGACACCTGATGATATGTTAAAACCATGTAGGTGCAAGTGTAAAGACATCTCAAAAATCCATAAGCATAAACAAACCCATCCAAAGGCACTAAGAGGAAGGTGGTCCCAAACAACATAGAAATTAGTGGCTGATTATACTCACAAATTTTGAGTGAGCTCTTTTACAGAAAATGCAGTAATTATTTAATTTTGCTACAATAACCAATTTTTCAAACTAGCCTTTATCTCTAAAGAGATATACATTGTTCTACAGCTTTGTGTGCTTGTAAATCATATTACAGTTACAACAACCTTGTACAGATTTCTTCTGTAAACACAGAAATACTAAGTGATACAAAAAATGACAGATGTAAAAATTAACTCCCCTACTCCAGTAGCTGAGGAAAATAAAATCCACGGTTTGATTTTCCTTTAAGATTTATGACATAGTTGTTCAAATCTTAATTGTTCTAAGGAGTATTTGCAAAACTGAACGACCAGAATACTGAAAGGCTCCCATCATTATTCTAATTTAGAGCATTATGCTCTGGGATCAAAATATTTTGTCCATCTGAAAACAACCGATATTGATTTAATCAAAAATGCTGCAGATTGGGGCAACATTATGTATCCGCTTTATTGCTACCTGTTTCAGCAATGCCATCATAAAATAAAGGGAGAGATATGGAAGAGGTAGTTCGTGATTTATCCAGCTTCCTACCATTATTATCATTAAGCATTGATGCAATAAGACTTTCCTTCTCACGTGTTTCTTCTTCAAAGACAGCACTGTTATAATGTTTATGACGGTGTAAGAAAGATTTATTTTTAAAAGAACGCTGCATTAAATACCTCCTGAAAGCCCTTTGAATAACAAGAGCCGATACCTCCTCCTGTTTTCTTTTAAGGGTAGTAGTAATTGGCTTGTAAGAAATGTTAGATGAATTGGCAGCTATAAATTTTTCTTCCATGTGTAATTCAAGACCATCCAAATTTCCAGATTCTCCCAAGACCCTTTTAGTGAAAGCAAGCAAGATATCCAAGCAGTGGATCTTATCTCCAGTAACTATAGGGATGTCCAGAGATATAAGCTGAATTTTATTAGGCTTTGGAATGCGTAAGGGTTCTGCCAGAGCATCTGCAAAGTCTGAAAGAGCAGAATATTCAATAAACTGTGTTGCCTCAGGATCAAATTTTCCCCAGGTCTCATAAAACATATCAAAGTCATCCTCACAAAGAGGATCTGTGCTTTCTTCAGTGGCAACACTGAAGTTCTCTAAAATGACAGCTATGTACATATTTACAACAATGAGAAATGATATAATGACATAGCTTACAAAAAATATAATACCAACCCCCTTATTTGTGCAATTTTCTTTCTGTTCAGCTGTTAAATTTAAGTTGGGAGCACATGAATTAGATCCTTTTAACATAGGGAGCAGGAGACCATCCCAGCCAGCTGACGTTGTAATTTGGAAGAGACAGAGAATGCTACTATCGAAGGTTTGAAAGTTGAAAAGGTTATCAATCCCACCTTCCCAGCCAACACAGGCAAAGTTTGTCATGCCCACGATGGCATAAATGAACATAACCAGAAAAAGCAAAAGACCAATGTTGAACAGTGCAGGAAGAGACATCAGTAATGCAAAAAGAAGAGTTCGAATTCCTCTAGCTTTTCGAATTAATCTCAGGATTCGGCCAATTCGCACCAAACGAAAAATTCTCAAAAGTGTAGGAGAGAACATGGCTTGAAAGCCTTCAGAAAGTCCAATACCTTTGAAATGAAAAAGAAAACAAAATGTTGTCAAGTGAAATTCCCTATTTGTGTCCCTTTTGTTACATTCTATGCTTTAGGTGTTGAAAGTAACATTGATCATATTACATCATTTTCAACAAAAACATTACCATTAATTACTTACAAAAGAGCTTACGCAAAGAAAGATAAATTGTAATAACTTTATAAAGAGGTATCACAAATATGTGTGGTTTGGAAATTGCATTCTCCCAGATTTCTCAAATTCAGGGGGTGAAATTACGCATTGCTAAGTAGTTAAAAAATCCTTTTAAATCCATTCAGCTCCTGTGCTGGAAGCTATGGGGCTTGCCTCCTAGCTGCTGTCTGAACACTGGTTCTCCTGCAGGCCTAAGCCACCTGCTAAGTGTGAGATTTTCATTAATGCTTGGTACTTGAATGAGATCAGAGAAGAGCAAGAAGAAAATAAAGGAAAACTGTCTTTCAGTACTCATCCTCCATTGCACCTCCTTCTATGATCTTACTATCAGAGTAATGTAAATTATTACAAACAGAAGGCTTAAGAAGTCAGCATTTTCCTGGGTTGCATGGGATAGCAAAGGGGATGAAGCAGAGAACTCAGATCAGTTTTTCTTTATTCTATGATATAAACTGAGCCTGAGTAGGAAGCACAGACTTAATAAGCTGTACAAGAAATTCAAGCTATATGTGACCCTTTGCAGAGGAAACGATAAGCAACTAGTCTCATTTGAAAAGCAAAACAAAACCAAGCCAGTTTTAATAAGACTTTTCACTGTCACAAATGGTGACCCAGAATTAGAATGGTGCTGAGCAATCAAATTTTTCCTTAGCTTTCTAAATCAGCCCTCGGGATCTGCCTTCTTAAAAGAAATTCCTGGAAAATGAAATAAATCTTTCTCATTTTTCATATAAATGTTTTTTTAAACTGAATTGACTTTTACTGTGAAAACAACACTTAATGTGATTACATGTAAATTGAAAGCATAAAAACATTAAGAAAAGAGTTTAAGTACAATAACTTAGAAAAGATGTTACTGCATTAAATTCCTATTCTGTTAATTACTCAATAAAAACTCATACTTTAAAAAACAATTGAAAACTATCCATTTTAGTACTCTGCAAAGACATAAGGGAAAACAAAAATACATCTAAGGAATCACTTAGCATATGGTTTGAATAAGTGCAATGGATCTGGAATTTATTTATCAGCTATATGTAAGTGGTTACTTCATACTGCAATTTGGTTTTGTATTGGTAAAACACATTACCTATCTAATAACAACTGATACTTACTAACTAGTGAAAGGACCACAACAGCTAAATCAAATATGTTCCAGGCGCTGGTGAAGAAGTAATGTCTTAAGGCTAGTATTTTTATGACACATTCCCCAGTAAACACCACCACAAAAAAGAAGTTGATTTTTTTAAGAACATCCTTGATGTTATTCTCATTATTTTCTGCCATCATAACGACCATATTTAGACAGATGAGAGTCACAATGGTAATGTCAAATGCTTTGTGCGATATTATATCAAACAGTAATCCTTGGAACATGTTCTGTGGAGAGAAAGAGAAGAACTGCTTAATGTGAAAAGGAATAAGGCCTAAAAACCTTAAGATCCACCTGAGAAGAGTCTCAGGTCTGTAAAAGCCCCGTTCTGCCTTGCAAAATTGCTCAGCTTGGGAGGAAACACAGCGTGTAGTGCTGAATCGCCTGTTCTTGCTCACTGTACGCAGGCCTAAGCCATTGTTGGAAACTGCTGTACCAGGTACTAGAAATCATAAATCAGGTAAAGTTAGACACACCAATAGAAGAAAATGGTAACAAGCCAAGATTTATATAAAAGATCCTGGCAGGGTCACTTATAAAAGAAAGTTGAAAGGTTCAACTCTGAGGAAGGCTACCTGAGCGGGGCCGAAGGCCGGAATGACCCCCTCAAAACTGATGCCAAGAGAGGATTCTGCTTAGACTCCGCCTATCATTAATATGCAATGTGATGTTGTAATTACATGCATAATGTATGAAGAGATGTTGCAATCACATATGTCAAATGTATAAATTAGCCTGTTTCGCACCTGTGCTTCAGAGCGAGTTTCTGTGGTGCAAACCACCTCCTCCCCTGCGCAGATAATAAATAGCTTGCTGCTAAAAGTACTCAAAGTCTCTTAGCAGTTTTCCTCATTCCAAGGTTTTTTGGCATCAAATGCTACTGTGAAGATCCAGGCTACATTCAAATATTAATCAGTAATTTGTGCTTAGAAAGAGAATTTAAGGGAATATAACTTTAACAATAAGCTTCTAGAAGCACTTTTAGGTGTTTTGTTTAGACCTTCAAAGAAAACAGTATTTTGCTAAGTATTTTCAGGTATCATGCAACCACATTTCCTTAGAGAAAATACAGCAGGAAAACGTTCAGAATACATTGTGATTTCTCTTTTAATAGAAATACTTATTCTAATTAAAATGTCATAAGCAAGGAAAATTCTGAATAGTTACTATGTGAAGCCAGGCCTGGAATTAAATTTAAGAAACTATAAGAAATAAAGCATAAGATTATTTAAAAGTAACAGCTATGGGGCATACACTACTCACTATTCCTTCTCACCTGCAAAAATCCAATCTAGTTGCAGGAGCAGTAGCATGCAACTAAAGCAACCAAGGTCATGGTATGAATATCAAATACTTAATATGAACCTTTATAAATAGATTGTACATTTGAATAGGTGATAAATAGGCTGTAAATTTCCTTAATTAATACCTACAAAGAAAGACTGCATCAGATTAAATTAAGAAATGGAGAGGAAAATGTAAATACTATATTGAATGAGGAAGATGATGGGCTCTAAAGTGAAGTTTATTCCAGATGCCTGGCTACTAAGTTTAAATACAGTCACCACCTTTATATCTTCTATCATATTCTACTTCAGATGGTCCTACCAATGGTCTTGGGATGGGTTTCTGAGGTTTCTTGGATCCAAGTTTTTTTAGGGCATTATAATACTTTTTCTGTTCCTCAGTCAAAAACAGATCTCTTCCACCTAAGTAAACGGAAAGAATACTGTTGATCAGCTGAAGTTTATGCACTCAACTATATAAACAGCAGCAAATTTATGCAAAAAAACAGTAACAACTGTCACAAGAGGCATCTCAGAGAGCACAGAGACCAAATGTCTTCACCATTTCTCCTTTTCCCCTTGTTCTTTGACAAGAAGTACTGCAAAAAGTTGATTAGGATTTGATCATGAAAGTCTAGTCTCGACAGTGCTCCCAAGTCACTTTCCTCAGATGGGAGGGCCTTCCTGAAATTTTATAAATTTCTTTCATATTTTTAAAATGGCATAAGACTCATCAACAAGTAAAATACTTCCCATTTATATTTTTGGGAAAGGTAGAAACAGAAGTATATTGCTGGGCTAGCAAGTAAAGAGAGGGTTATGAACAAGCATTTTGGGACCAAATTCTGTGGGGGGTTCCTGATACTGAATTTCTGGTGCTCATCTGATTACCATCTACACCACCTGTACTACTTAGCAATCACTTTGAATCTGAGAATTCAGGAGAGCCACTCATCATAAAAGCATTGAATGATTAGCATTTTGTACAAGAAACATGTAAAACAATACTCAGTACAGCATCTGCACTTTGAATCACTCTGGTAAAAAAAAAACTTTGAAAAATCAGTTTAATTTTACTATATGGAATCTCCGTGAAAATCCCCAAAAAGCAGCAAAGAAATGAAAATGAAAAAAAATGCCCACTGACAGCATGGACTAAGAAAAAAGTGTTACGTCCACATAAACTTCTAGCAAATGTTCAGGCTCATAAGCTACTTAGCCAGTGTTTCTTCTGTCTGTTGGGATTATTATAACTGGGACTTTGTTATAAAAGGAAATTATTATAGTGAAGTTGGACCATTGTTCCTCAGCTCTTACATATCCTTTCTCTGTTCATATGTAGAGGGCAGAAGAATTTCTCGTGGGCCTTATTGCCATCTATCACCACCAAGGGCAGTAATTCTTTGACACTTGGTGTATAAATCAGCTTACAGAAATAATAAATGGCTCCTGTAGAGATTCTGTCTTCCAAATATGAACCCTGAAGTTGTAATCCTCCTGTAGTTTACTCTGAGCAAAAAGGGTTATTCTATTCTCCAGAGAAAATCTTCAAAGGAGAAGCAAAGAATTTCACTCTCCTGTAGAAAAGTCAATGTAACTTTTTTTGGCTTCTCTTTTCTAAAACTACCCACTCTTTCCTCCTTGTCCTCCTACTTAGAAAAAATCAGAATTTGGTACGAAAATAGAATGTACAGATAAATTACTAAAAGCTTTGAGAAGGGGACTCCTGTTTTCAAAACTTGGTATCTATTATTTTAAATTTCTCCAGTCAAATAGTTCCCTGAAAATATTAGACATGCAGACGTCAAACTAACATTCACTTAATCAAATCTGGATTATGAGAGACTCTGAATTAGCTCATGTAATACTTATCTTTTTCCTTTGTTGATTAAAATTGCTGATAACCACTCCAATGAAAAGGTTCAGCATGAAGAAAGATCCAAAAATAATGAAAATAACAAAATACATATACATGGCTAAGAATGCTTCAAACTTTGGCTGTTCGTCTATCTGTTAAAAAAAATCAAAACAGAAAAATCAGATAATCACAGCTTTATCATTTCCAGTTTACAGGAACAAATCCTTTTATTGCCAGGAGGGATAAATTATTCCTACCTATTTAAACCTTTATTTAGATGTACAAGTAGAACAATTGTCTTGTTCTGTTTTGTTATTGTTTGTAAAGATAATTACAACGATATTTAGCTAAATCCAGCTCTAGTAAATTCTTCAGTCATAGATAAACAGATCAATCAGAAGTGATGCTGTGAACGCCTAGATTAGAAAAACAGCTGAGACTAAACATAATGGTGAACTGCCATCCCTTCAAATTCCAGCCAAGAAGCAGTTTTAAAAATCCAGCTCACTACAATCAGCCCTACAAGGAACAATTTTAATTAGCAGTTATTTCACTACATTCAAAAGCACAGCACTTGAATGAATAAGGAAAACACAAATTAAATTAAACATAGAAAAGTTAAAACACACTCTACTACTGAGAGAATACGAAACAGCACATGGAAATGGGGAAGAAATAGTAAGGATGTCAAATTCAGGGAAGAAAACCTCCAGAAATAACTGATAGAGATGCATGCCATTTTAATGCTACTATACACACTTCAGAGGCATAGTCCCTCCAAGACCTTCTGAACTCTGTCGCCAAAACAGACTTGTCCAAAACTTGCAACTCCTTGCCCTCTGCATTCTTGAAATAGGTTTTTGTCTGGTGTCACTCTATTTTGACCAGTTTTCTTTTGTCTAAGTACCAGATATTTGGCACTCCAAGGATTATTGTTTTACTGCGTAGTATGATGCACTCATCCAGTTATATTTCTGACTTGATATTGCAGACAAAGCTGAAAAATGCATTGTGTGGATAGAAAAGGAAAGAAGCAAAGGGAAAAGAACTAAAATCTCACTTTAGCAACACACCTTACGTGAATCCACTGCTGCATACATAATGTCCATCCAACCTTTAAAAGTTGCCTGAAAGAAATGCATTATTAAGGTTATTCTCACTAAAATAAAATTTTTACAAATTAGGTAGAGTAATATAAATGAGATAAGAGTTGTGGAAAAGTGAGCAGTGTGCTATGAAAAAATGTGCATCACTTCTAAATATCTGCTTGGAAGTATGATTCACTGGAGTTTAGTAAAGGGAAAAAAAAGTATTTCCTGAAAAGAAAAACTTGCCATGAATCCTGTGAAATGTCTTTTAATGTTAATTCTTGTTAACTTTAAATTTGTGTAAATTCTCTGCTTTTTGAAAAAGCAGTAAATGTTTCAGCTTAAATAGTATATATATCCTAAAAGGATAAAAACAATTTCTAAGAAAACAGCAGATGATTCCTTCCTGCAACATTTAGCAACTCTGCAGAATCATAGGACACTTTGGTGGATACGGGCAAAGAACTTTATCTACAAAAGATACAAGGATAACAGCCACTTTAAAAAATGCCTTTAGGCATCTCTTTAGGGAGATCAATAAATTAGCATCCCAATATTTTATGACTTAAACAATAGAAGAAAATATAGCAATATAAATAAACTGCATTATACTTTTTCTTTCTCATCCACTCTTCACTTTTACTAAAGAAAATGAGAATAACTTTAAATGTGGTAACATGCTGACTGTTTCAGGCTCCATATGTTAATCAAAATTGAAACAAAATTGAAGAGCCATGAAACACAGTGCCTAATTTTAATACAAGGTTGCATATGGTAGAATGTCCTTTAGGAAGAACTGAGCACCTTATAGATAAGAAAAATATTTATGGAAGCTAAAAAATCCCTAATTTCAGTGAAATACACAGAAGCATAGTAGTATCCCATGATTGGGCTGCTCAACACATTTCTTTGAAGAAAACTGAGTACGTTTTTAAAGAACTTACCACTTGGAGAAGAGCCAAGTATCCCATCCCAACATTATCAAAGTTTATATCACTATTTGTCCATGTTCCATTATAGAAAGTACAATTATCTCTGTTTTCAATTAGACTGATATTTCCTTTCTTGAGTATGCATTTTGAAAATTTTTTTCCAAGAAATTTTACTCCTGCAATGTTAAATAGGAGCCAGAAGACAACACAGACGAGTAAAACGTTCAAGATTGAGGGGATAGCTCCCAAGAGTGCATTCACAACAACCTTAAATAAAATGAAGGAAAAGAAAGAATTATTCACGTTCAATAGGACACCTTCCCAGAAAACCACTTATTTTTTTCTTCTTCTGTAGGTATTGCAGATTCTCATCCATATAAAAACTAGCAGATGACAAATGTAAAGCCAGCCTTCAGCTCAACATCAAACTTGTCTTAACATGTAATTCTGTGGGATCTATCTTGCCTTTTTGAGGAAGGAAGTAAAAGAGATTGTAACCAGAATTATCCTTGGGTAAAAGAAATACATAAGATTATTAGTCTGTAGTAGCTATGAGATCTAAAAATCAGGTATAGGGGAATGGGTTATATCATCTGCATTTACTACAATATCATAAATAACTCTCTTTTTATCTTGGAGGTGTTTTGTAAGAGAACAAGAGTTTGCTCTCCACAACAAAATGAACATCACCCAATAACCACTGGCAACTGACTGCACACAGCACACATAACTATATATATATATCTTCTTTTCTATTGACAAGTAATTAAAAATTGTTCCTTTTTTCCCAAGAAAATTAATTTTTGTTCAGAAGAATTTGCCAAATATTGCTGGATGAAATTTTTCCATGTCTAAGATAAACGAAAGAATGGGTTTCAGAAAAATATAAGTCTAAAAAAATTCTTGCTTAGTTTATTCTGCAAATTGCACTGAAAATGGAAACATGGAGAAATATTCTGGCGTTCACATTAATATATGTAATAATTAATTGTGGTAGCACATTATAATTCCATTTCCTTATTTCACTTGTATTTATAAATTTCTGTGAAAGTGTTAGGTATTCTTTCAAAATAACAACCATAATATGTAAGTTGGCAATCGGAACCATCTTAATGCCATCATGTCCCAAAATAGAGATTCAAGTTGAAATTGTTGCAAGAGCTTCAAACGCAGTTATTACAAAACACACACACACACACCCAAGATCCTTACCTTTATCCCTTCAAATCTTGACAAAGCTCGTAGTGGCCTTAATGCTCTAAGAGTCCTGAGAGATTTCAGGGCACTCCCAGAGGAACAAGGTGATGTGTCTTGGGAAACACTAGTTAGTCCCCAGGAAACAAATGACAGCTGTGTTCATTGAATTGAAACCAAGATCATTACAGGGTATACAAAAATGTATTTTATTTGTGTCAGTAGATAATCATAGGCTGAATGTTACAGCATCATTGACCATTAAGTCAAATGAGGAAAATATGCATTCAAAGTTATTGTAATATAATTTTACTTCATTGCCTTCTAATATTTTAAAAACAATGGAATTATTTCATTCTAATTTGAAACTTTTTTTTATTTTTTCTAAAAAACAGTTCACATATTTTTTTTTAATGCTAGTATAACAACCAAATTGGTAAGTATAGTAATTTTGTGCACTACAGGCCAGAAAGGGTTATTCAAATAAAATATTCCCATTTTCTGCACAGTTATTCTCAGAAGTGTATACAGTAATTCCATTAATTTCATATCATACCTTAAGATGGTGATGTGGAAACAAAATATATTTTTAAAAGATATCCAGTCTTCACTTTAAATTTTCATGAGAGAAAATGAATTGAAAACATCACAAAATTGTTTCAATAATTAGGGTGCTTTCTAACAATTCATGATTTCCATTTTTCTTCCTATTGCCTCTTCCTTCCTATTTGAGTTTGTTGCCTCATTGTCTAGCTGTTGGATATTTTCATGGTTTTCCTCAGTTTTGGATGGCATCACTATTAATATTACACAACTGTAAATGCTGAAGTCATGCTATACATTCATTGTAAATAGTGATGATATTAGATTTTTCTGTTGACATTTCCTAGTACTCCTCCACCTTCAGTGTTAAACTATTCAGAGGCTATCAAATAGCTACTTTGACATTACTGGAAGTCAGCTGTTTAGATGTCCTTATTTCAAAATAATTTCAAAAAAAAAAAGGACAAAATAATTTCAGTATCTTACCAGTGTATTGATTACAATCAAAAATATTCCATTTTTATATGGCAAGATTATATTATTTAACTTAGTCTGAACTGAACACTGCACTTCCTCCATCTCACTATGGATGATTTCATCATTTCTCTTTATAGATATGTAAAGCATTGCTAGGATTTCTTGGTTGTAAGGCCAAACATATTTTCCTACGTCTTTAACTCTATAGTAAACCATTTTTTCAACAATACCTTTCAATTACTTTACCGTCTAAATTTCTTCTCCTTTAAGGAAGCAACTCTACTTTTTTCTGTTTCTAAATGTCAGAGCTGCCAGCAGCTTCACAGTTTTCTACCGGCTTAATTAATTTATTTTATTTTTATTTCTGATCACTAATTGCACTCTCTTTCTGCACTTGAAAAGGTTTTTATAACCAACATTCTCCTCAGTGACAGTGCTACCTTGTTGAAACTTGTGTTTATTCACCATCAGATTTTACATGTAGCTCTCTATACAGAGCATATCAAAATTCAAAATGTAAGACAAGCTGAATACAATACTTACACATACAATGATGAAGTCAAGCCAACACCAGGCATTTGTGAAATAACTGTGCCAACCATAAGCTATCCATTTCAGAAGCATCTCCATAAAAAAAACATAGGTAAATATTTTATCAGCATACTCTAGGAGCTTTTTCACTGTTTTTCTCTCCTGCAGGTGAATATCTTCAAATGCCTGGAATTTCAAAATTTGGTTTTAAAACAGTTCAGTAGTTTTTACAGATTTTTTTTTTAATTGCACAATAGTACACAGTTTGGCTTATTATAGCCATTTCATATTAAATCATGGGCAACCACCACTTAATTTTATACTTGGGCGTAAAAAATTAAACTGTAAAATAAGTACAATCTCATTTTCAGGTTGGTTGAAAAATCACATACTTCCAGTTCTTTATGCTCAACACTTCTTCAAAAAAATATCTGATGAGGGTCAATTCTGGCTATTAAACATCCTGTCTTCCCAAGTTAGTGGATAATTTTGAAGTTGTTCGTCTAAAATCCTTCATAATAAAGCTTGAATTAAACACATTAACCACTGTCTTTCAGACTTAGACCTTCCAAATGATTCATCTTTAGTCAGCCTGCAGGCTTTTGTAATACAGATATGAAAAAAATATGACTAATACCTTATCTGGAACTGTTAATTCCTGGAATTTCACATTTTTTTCACCTAAATCTCGACACTACTTTGATGTCAGTAAGGGTTTAGGAACACGTTTTATTGATTGCTGTATTTCATGCCATTGTTCACTACTGTTTAATATAGCTGCCGCTTCGCTAACCTATTTTAAGTTTTTGATATTGCCTACCTGTTCCCAATTCCTTTTAACATCTTACATCATTTCCTCATCAAGCCTCTGGCAATGTCTTGATTCTTGCTTTCATCCATTCCTCCTCTACCTTATAGCTCCATCTCAACTTCTTTTCTCTTTTGTGCCAACATTTCTAATGATCTATCCATCCATTTTCACTACCACTGTTTCCCCCAACAAATCCGGGCTTATTACTTAAAATCTTTTATTTATGTAGTTATATCAGAACTCATCCTGTACCATAGCTTCGCCCAGACCTTATGATTCCTACATGTAAATTACTCAGTCTCCTCTTGTCTCCTTCTCTTTCACGCTGTCCCAAGAGCTCAGTGTGCCTCTAGCGCACGTCAGGGCATTTAACAACTTCTCTTTCTCTTACCCTCATTCAAATTCATGTCCCCTTCTCTGACATTGCCTCTGCAGCTGCTAACTTTCTGTCTATCTTGCCATGAGTAAAAAAGTTGAAATGAGAAGTTGAAGGGTCTGCCCTCTCAAAAGGAATACACTATCTCACATCCTTGATATGATGGAACACAAATATCTTTGTTTTATAGAGAAAATGAAGGGTAGAGAGATCAATTCATTTTCCCAAAGGAACATGGCTGTAGTCTGTGACAAAGGTCAGGAACCAAACAGAGTCTGTCAAAACTTTAATCCATATCCAGTTCCAATCTCCATCAGCTCTTCACTTAACAGCTCCTTACCTGACTGTGGAATCTCTTATCCTTCTATTTTTGTTTAATAAATTCATTAACAGTCAACACTCCCTAAAGAAATAGCAGGCTGTGTTACAGGGGAGACTGACACAGGTGGTCCACAGACCTCTGGTTCAAGGGAGCATGGTAGCAAAGACTGCTCAATGGTTTTGCAAGGATTAGTTCAAATACAGTGGGCCTTAATAGTTGTAAGTTATCACCAGTCACATTAAATCATTATGTATCTCTTGCAGAAACACCTGGGTGACTCTGCTATGTATCTCCAGTGCTCTGGGAGACACTGGTTATTTCGTCATTACAGCAGACCTGATTTGCTCCCCTGTATTTACGACATGCTGATAATAATAAACCAGCCTAAAAGGCCATAGATAAAGGGGGAGCTGGAGCACAACCAAGTGCTTAGCTCAAATGAGACCTGAAACAATAAACTCCTGTAAAATCATTGCTGTGTTTCTGCTTTATATTCTCACTGAAAAAAACACAAGGCAGAGATGCATCTATGTATAGTTACCAACATCTGGTAAGAGTTACGCATTCCTGCTCTGCAGCATAAGAAAGCAGTAATACTATTCCTGGAGCTAAGTGGTCTTTGAAGCGGCAGTCATTCAGTTGTGCTACAATTAGGAGAAATGTCTACAGTGCAGGGCTGTCACTGTCCACAGGACAAGTAATTTGACTATGGGTAACTGAGAACTCCGGTCATTCATGTACATAAACCTATTTACCATTTCCTACCTTTTTTCTGAGCAAGTTTAATAATTAGCATCGTCTTTTTCACAGTTTAACCTTGGCTTCCTTGATTTCCATCTACTATTCAAATCACCCATTCATTAGCAGTGATGCTCTTCCAAATTTCTAACCATTAATTCTTCCTTTTCTCTGAGCACTGAGCACTTACCACATATTTTTCCGTGTATTATATGATAACCATCTCATTTAATATACTTCAAAGCCATGGACATGCCTGATGGTATTGTAACCCTTCATTCCAGCTGATTCAGAAAATTCTGTATCAGCAAATAACTTTATAAACAAACAGAAAATGGGCAAGCCCCTTTTTGCAAGAGGACAATAGTATCTTTGAAATCTGAAAGTTTTCAATGAAAGTTCTGACCACTGCAATACATCTTCGATGAAAAGAAATCATTATTGTTCTGTTATCTTGCATCTGGATACCAACCAGTTTTGTGTTCAACTCAGCCAGATCCTACAGTACATTAAATAATAACTCAGTTTCCTTCCTTGCTTCAGTTTGGTTCCATCTGAGTACAGAGAAATCCTCGGGATTCCCAGGGAATTCCCTTGGAGATTTTGCCACAGACATTTTTAAGCAGACAGTTCAGACCTATGGTTCAGTGGACAACCTAAATTAATGCACAGAGATTTTATCTGGAAAATTCTGACATCCACCATATAGGTCACTTTCACACTAGTTGGTTATGCTCCTTCTGCGCTAAATAATGTTTTATTTAACAAATTACTTTCAGTAGACATAGTGAATATGGTTTCAAATCAAATAAAACTTCCTTTGTGCTTCAGTAGAAAGGGACATAATCAGAGTAGTGATGAAACATTAAATCACCTACCAGTTTACAGACATCTTCAGTTTTAGATTCTGATCATTTTAATGTTTGGATGATTTTAAATCTAGGTTTTTACTGAGAAGTTAGTCTGCTTTACAAATTTAGGAGAAGCTTTATTTTTTTAAGATTTCCTAAGTAATTTCAGACCGTGGTTTAGCCTCCTAATTAAGTACACAAGTGTGTGAAGAACTATGTTCCATGAAGAATGGGACTACGCAGATGAATATGGTTCCAGATAGTTAAATATCTTATCCAAGTGGACAAAAGCCTTGTAACTCCTAAGGGATACATTTATTATGCTCTTGTCTCTCCCTGGGAAAAGGAATGTGAGAGTAGAAGAAATAAATAATAATATGATTCTTTTCCTTTACTAACAACCATCAATTCAAAATTTGACAAATTGAATTAAATTTACCAGTGCTGCGCTGCTCAATATTATCATAAAAATTATAAAATTTTCAAACCAGCTATGTTTAACAATTCTGTAGCAGGTTTTTCTAAAATTCCACCAAGTTCTGCCTGGAAACTTAGTTATATCCACTATACAACACGGAAAACATTCAATACAACCTGAAAAGAGAAAGAACAGCATATTAAATTCCATTGAACATGTGGAGACATAGAATCTAAAAACTGTAAGACATCTTAAAATGACCTTCTATATACTATATAAAGAAAGTGCTGATTTACTTATGGGGTGATGCCGTGGCTGAAATGATCTAAAGCTAAAGAGAAGATATGATTTGTAGTCCAAAATGACCTCTTTTAATGGAGCAACTTATACATGGAAAAAGCACAAAAAAGCCATTACTTCCATCAAAAAAACCTTGATTATTTTATTTTCTGCATTTATTCTTTTTGTTTTGAAAAGAGATATTATCTTACTAGTGGTTTAGTAAATTATTATTTTCACTGATTATTGCACTTGATTGTACTGCGGAGATGTTACAACTAGATTCTCTGTTCACTGTTTCGCACCAGAAACACATTTCACCAGTAAGATGTAAAGGTGGTAGGACTCAACTATGAGTCAATGGGATCTAAGGAGCTATTCAGGCAATCAAAGGTAGGCGTCCACGTTGGGATGAGCTACACCGTCCCTCTGAATCCCATTAGCTGCACTGACTGAATATTCATCCACTGTACTGCGAGCTCAGACAAATTCGGTTGACGTGCCGTATTAAGACACCATCTACCAATGTACTTATTGTAATTGATCTCCAGCTGCCCCTTCAGGAGTGCTTTGAGTACCTTTGCTCATATACAGATACTTACAGCCTGATGCCTCAATATAAGATCAACTCACACTCCAGAGGTGGCATTTTGCTACCTAAACACAGGAGTTTAGAACCATTTTAGGCCACTTCAGATATTCTGCAGCTTCTGTGACAGTTCTGCCAGCTCCAATGCCGTTGTCTTGCAAACTTTCAGGCATCTCATATGGTACTAAATACCTGTGTTCAGGCTTCTCAACACTACTCCAGATCTGTGCTGGCTTCAGGTATATTTCTTTGAGGATTTATGTTTATTAACAAGTGTCTCAGGCAAAGAGTTTTTGCCAATTTGGAAATGTTCCAAACAGATATCTTTGAATTCTGCTTCATTTGGGGTCACCGCAAAAAAAGAAAAGATTCTTACTTTCTGCAAAGCATTCCTTAGGTAGACGTGACTTTTTAGGCTGGCAAAACATCTCCAGAAGAGTAACTGGATCCACAGTGCTGGCTTCAGAATAGCTACCAGCATCACATTTCTGCACAGGAGAAGGGCAAAGAGGAAAATTTACTTGCTTTTAATTAATACGGTTACCAGATTTAAAAGAAATGAAACTTAACACAAACAGACACACACAAAAAATAATATCTGCAGCATATAAATTACCTTAATATTGTTGAACTACCAAACCAAAATTACAAATAATAGGGCAGAAAAGACTAATCCCTACTGTTTGTTTCCATGGTTTTAATTTCCTAAGTTTATTGGTTTATTTAGCTGTTTACACTGGACTTGCAGGAAGGAAAACATTTAGAAGAGATTATTCTACAACTTTAATTTAGAGAAAACTCTGACTTCTTCATGCCAATCCAATACCCTTTTCATTTTCAGAGATACAAAGCATGTCTCAAAAGGCTTGATAGTGGAAAGGCCTAGCAGGAAAGAAATGTATGTATAGTCTACACATCTCAAAGGATTGTAGTTATTAGTAGGTAACCTACACACCTAGAAAACTAAGGACAATAAGGAAAACAAGTATAAAGAAAAAGGAATAAAACAATCTACCAGCCATAAGGTGTAAGTGCCCTGTATGACATGGAAAGGGAAGACATGAGGATAGGGATAAGAATAAGAAGCCAGAAGGAGGGAATTAGCTCTGTTGACAGCCATGCTGCTTTACATTAACTTCAGGTCCTAGTGAATCTTCAGCATAGACAAAAATGAAATTATTTAAATCCAAGGGCATTTTGATATTTTTATTTTTATGTAAGTATAATTAAATAATGCCTAACAAACAAAACTACTGTCAACTTTATCTAAAATCTGAAAATGTTAAAGTGGTTTGACTTTTGGAGGTAGTAATCCAAAAAGCTGATGAACTTCCATTTAATTTCCTGGGTCACTGGAGGCAAACCATGATTCTTCACCTATTTTGATGTGGACTGTACCACATCAGAATATGCTTCTAGAGCTTATTAGATCTATTATGCATTAGAATAAGTTTCTAGACCAGAAAAAGTATGGTTGTTTTGGGAACTGTTTCTAGAGAACAAATCTTTGCATCCAAGGATAACAGCAGAGTTATCTATAAAAATGAACGGTATCAGATATGTTTAAAGTGAGTGTGTTTCTCCATTAATTTCTCTTATTTTGTACAAAATAATATATTAAATTACACTGTTAGCCATGGCTGCTTATGCGAGACAAACCTCCATGCTTTAAACTATTGTTACCTCTAGAAAGATGTACCGTCTTCACAGGGATTATACTTTCTGCTCTTCAGAAAACCCCACCTTGTCCTGTCATTGCTGAATGAGAGAACCGCTGTGACAATTTTAATCTCTAGCATATGACACAAGATGATAAAAGTTATAATTACCTCTTTTTCCTCTATCTTTTGGTGTGTTTCGGAGAAATAACTTATAGTTTCAGAAGTCCCAGAAATCTGACTGAAACCACTTGAACTCCGGCACTGCTCTCTATGTCTTAATCTGTCTCCCTGCATGAAATAATGCAAGCTGGTTTATTTTCCACATTTTTCTTCCTGACAGTCATTCTTAAAAGTCAAAATTCTTTAACAGAATCTAAAGCATCCACAAAGTTTACCATGTTTATCTTTTTACAGATAACTAAATGATATCCCTAAAAGGCATGTAAAAGATTGGTTTCTTCTTTGCTTTCAAATACCATGGTCCTGTGGTTATACTGTGGAAAGGTATCATTCCTCAAGATCTACATTTAGCCCACTGATGGATTCAGCAGCCGCCTTTGCAGCTGGACCCCAACAGTCTAATGTTTCTAGTTACAGGCAGAAGAGCTAAATGATCCAAACCAGTCCTCAGTCCTTTTGCCACAACAAATTCCAAGCAATACCAGATTCCACTACAGCAGGGAAAGAATTTCTTTCATCAGATGCTTATGGACAACATATTTCAAATTGCCACAGATAATTCTACGTTTATTAGCAATTTCTGCTTCTTTGAGAATTTGTCCAAAGCTATTCCACTGACAATGCCTCCTCTTATAACCAAAAACATAGAAAATGGATCCTACCTAGACACTGACCATATCATAATCCATCCGAAAACAGCACCTGCTTTTGAGATTTCTGCCATAGCGTAATACTAGGTAACTGTACTTTGAGCCCAAATACCTGTTCTGATAGATATAAAATATGGTGATATCACAATCATAACATAACTAACACTCATAAAATACAATCCTTAACAAGCTAGTCTAGGTACAGTATAGTTGGCAAAGCCTGGTGTTCCATCTGAGCTTGCTCCTCACACATTTGGATGTGTTTTTTCAGATGAGCTAAACCCTATATTGCCACATGCTTACACCATCACTTTAACCTATGAAGAGGGAAAGCACAGTTGCAATGTCTGTGGCAGCTGGAGAAATAAGCACAAATTAATAAAAAGACATAAATTAAAATCATAAGCTACTTTCTGTAAGAGGCTTTCTATCTTGCTTTATGTGAAGAAACTGCAAAACAGCTCATTCTGCTGTGTAAGCCAGCTTCTATCGGAACTTCTTTTAGTATGGGTCTGAGAAGAGTTAGTATTTTTTTTGTTCACCTTCCGACAAAAGATTGCAGGGAAGGTATATTGAAGTCTGCTGCTTCTTATTACAACTGTCTGTGAACAAAGCAGGCTTCTAAAAGAAATTAACTTGAGGCCCTTGTGCGCTGAGCTGAGCTCAAACTACTAATGGATGTTTCATACACAGCTGAAGTACTGTCGATAGGCTAAAGGGTATCACCCTTACCTTCTATAGGCAAAAATATTTATACGGAATAAGAATCTCAGAGGATGATCCAATAGTTCTGAACTAAGATGCATTCATGCAGATATATCATCATACTCAAACCAGCATTCATATCCTTTCTAAGTAACCACATCATATCCCATATATTAGAAGTAACTGCTGTCACAAACAGAATTTCGCTAAGACACATCACCCTCCTCAAAGGAAAGTAATCAGGTAAAATTCCATTTTATTAGAAGTATAGCACAACACTAGAGGGAAGAAAGCAAAAAATAAGGAAAACCAAAAAAACCAAAAACAACCAGGAAAGCAAAATGGGAGAAAACATGAAGTGCAAAAGTGGGCACATACAAGCAATATAGACGTGAAGCAAGGGACACGGTTGCATGCTGTGAGGGCACAAAGGGTTTAATTCAGTTGCTTGCCCTAGACTGTTTAGTGTCTTTTAAGATGCCTAGGGGTACCTAAGACACACACCCCACATGTGTATGTCTTAGGTACATACATGTGTATGTTTAAGATACCTAGGGGTACCTAAGACATACACACGGCATGGTTAAAACTGGCACAGGATCTACAGGAACTGACAGATGCATTTTAGGAAGTGCATATAGAAGCTGTACAAGGTAAGCCAGAACCTCAAATGGTACTTGACATCTCTGTGGTAAGTAGTGTGTGTAATCTTGAGATTCAGATATCTAAATGGAGTAATCTAGTAAGCATAGTATCATCTGAGGTGTTTCTACGTATGCCTGGTCTCCAGATGCCAAAGAGCTCCTATAGCTTCTGTGCCTTGTTTGTCAGTCCCTCGTGGATGTGACGGGCACCTGAAGTATCTCAAATACCCCTAAATGCCTATGTGCAGGCATATTAATTGCACCATTATTGACTATCATGGCAAGTGTAAGTGCCTCACTCACATGCAGCAAGACTTGAGTTTAATCTTGCCCAACACAACACAATCAAGAGGGGAGTCCAAAGTATCACAGAGGTGAATAGGGGATTAAAAAATCACTAAGAAATAATATTTTTAAGGTGAAGGTTTTAACTAAATTCCCTCTAGATTCCATGCAACTGAGAAGCAACATACAAGCAACACAAGAGGCCTGACTTCCAAAAATTCCAGGTGCCATCTGTAAGGCAAAGGAAACAAAAAGAATGTCTGTTCTGATCAAACATCATTTAGCAATTGACAGCACTAAATGGAAACAAAACAGACAAAAGCAGAATTATGGCTGCCAATTAGGAGAATGATGAAAAAGTGGATATTCAACATCTCTTATCGAATAATTAAGATTATTTGGTAGCTCTTGCATTTTGAAGCTACTAGAAGAACAAATAAAGTACAATTGCAGAAATGACAGAAGGGATAGCATTTACTGTTCAGTCTTTGAGATTATATTTACAGACGCAAGTTACAATATTTTTTCAAATATTAATATTCCTTACCTGTTTTCTGTATTCTATTTCTGTGCATGCACTGTAATCATCATCACATTCATCGGTGTAAGTCTCTGCTACTGCAATGGGAACACAGGTACTATGACTGGTTAAAAATTCTTCATATTTCCTTGTTATTGAGGAAGTCTCTTCAGTATTGTAATACCCCATGTCAAAGCAATTGTTGCCTATATCCCTTCTGACATCTGTCATGGCATAATTATTTTCCTCTATGTCTTTGGCAGAAATTTTCACTAAAGTCTTCTTTTTGGCTGTTTTAAGGTTTTGTTTCTTTGTTTTGCCACAACGATCCAAAATTCTGTCTTTAACAGACCACAGGCCCTTGTGGATCTTCGCAATAGCAATCTGACATTTAGTCATTTGTCCAGGTTCCTCTTGTTCCACTGAGGAGTCAGTATTGAATGAACTCAGCAGCAAGGCAATAAATAGGTTGAGCACCTTAAAATTAAGTTAAAGTAAATTGGAGACACTACTGCTAACAGAAAAGACATTTCAGAAAACCTTCCCTAGATGAGAAAATCTCAATATTGCTTTCATCAACCACTGTAATGAAATTATTTAGTATTCTACTGAAATACTAATATAGTATGATATGGCTCCTTCTGGAAGGAATGGCAGGAGAAAAAGGAATGAAACAAGGGTTTGGGTATGTCAAATATATTTTCACATGCTCTGATGTCCATAAGGTATGTGGAGGTAGACATTTTGAAAAACAGCAGGCAAAGATAAATTTTACCACCACCACAAACATCAAAAAGGATCTGGTATAGACCAACAAATGAAGCAGATGAAAAAGATTTCATCTTCCAGTATATATACATTAGGTCTAGTATATGTCACGCAAACTGGAAAATCTGTGTACTGCAAACTTTTGAAAATAAAAAGTTGGTAAGCATTAAAAGCACTGAACACTTTGGTTATCTGAACCTAGCACACAAAAGATGAAGAAATCAGGCACCAAATTATCAAAATGGCACTGCTATACTCTGGGTAGAAGGAATAATTTTATTTTGCTTAGCAGCTGCCTCTTGTGTGAGAAAGAGGAAGACGGGGAAAAAAAAAAAAAAACAAACAGAAGGAAAACATATATTAAGTAGTACCCAAATAAGCAAATAGTGTGAATACTCTTTGGATGATTAGGTTTCCTTTGGAAAAAAAAAAAAAGATGCCAATGTAACTGGATGTATTTAGTAGGGACTGAAAAATAGCTTGATACTCACCACCAGGTTTCCTATCACGAGGACTAACAAGAAAATGGGAAGACATAGCTCTTTTCCAGCTACTTCCATACATTCCCACATGGTTTCAATCCATTCTCCACATAGTATTCGGAATATGATCAGGAATGAATGACAGAAATCCTTCATATGCCAGCGTAAATCCTCACTGGTGTTTATTTTGTAGAATTTTTCCTTATAATGAATGCCTAAAACCTGCCTTCCTACTACAGCAAAAATAAATACAGTGATAATCAAAACCAGAGTGAGGTTACCCAGAGCACCAACGGAGTTTACAATTATTTTCATAAGAGTATTTAAGGCTGGCCAGGACTTTGCCAATTTGAAGATCCTGAGCTGTAAGTAAAACACAAGAGAACAATGTGAGTGGTGAACACTGCACGGATAGCACAGCACACACAAAAACCAGACCCTGCAGTTATCATGCTGTCTTTACTTCAGTAACACCATCATAATTTTCCCCCCTAAAGAAAGGTTTTTAATTGTTCTGATCCAAAAGCACTGTGCTTAAGCTCAAATGGTTACTGTTACTGAGAACAGAGAACTGCCAAAGGAAGCTCTCAAATTGTTTCTGCTAAGTTAGATATGAGCATGTGTAAGTCTATTAGTATTAACAGCAATAACAATAATAGTAATAATAATAATAAAGTGCCTCATAGGTATTTGGACGAGGCTAATGAAATGACTGCATTCTGGTCTAAATCAAATGTAATCAGACAAAAATTGAAAAAAGATTTTTTTTCTACCTCTCCCCACACTTAAAACAGGATCTGAAAAGCCGGATGGATCTATTCTACGCACCCTCATGAGTAAGAAGGACACTTTTCGTCAAATTAGCATTCGGGACTGCTAAAATCCCTCAGTCATACACAAGACAAAACAGAATCCAACTATATTTCTAGGTGTGATGACTCAAAAGCTACAAAGAATGTTAGTACTTAGTAAATTTAGCATTCTAAATACACATGAAGGACATAAACAGCAAAGTAACATTTTACATGGACATCTCAGAATTATTCCTCCTTTTCCCTAAGGCTGAAGAAAGTCTTGAGGAGAGCCCCTAAACCTTGAGGAAAGCTATGTTATTTTACAGATCTCAGCTCAAAAGGAAAAGCTGTGAAGGAATACTTGCTATCTTTAAGCTCATGGAAACACTCAGATAACATTTTTTCCTAATGGAAGGTCTGAGATGTAATTGAGCAGCACCACTGTACAGACGTAACAGAGAACCAGTGAACTCCCTGCCAGGTCAGACCTCCCAGAGGGTGCACTGTGTCAGAGTATTTGTCATATCCAATATAAAGCGTATAATGAACATTGAATGAATTCTTTAATATTAATGTTGGATTACTATTTACCCAAAAAGAGAACTGATTTAACAGATTCATCAGTAAAATAATTTGAGGGTATTTCACTGGAATCTTTAACAAATCTATATAAAACATGTGTACTTTTAGAAAAGAATAAAGAAATAATTACCAGTCTGAAAGATGACAGATTTTCTTTAAAGCTTATTAGGCCAATCATAACAACTATACTATCAAAAATATTCCATTTTTGCTGAAAATAGTTGTAAGGATCTAGAGCAATGATTTTCAAGATCATTTCTGCTGTAAAAATCAGGGTGAAGACCTGGGAGGAGGAAAAAGAAATTCAGCAAAAAGTCACTGAAAAAGCATGTCCTTATAGGACTGTCCCAGTATAAATATGGCGTTATAACTCCATATTCACTCTAACACAGATCTAACTTACCTTGTCACTTATGAAAATCATTTCTTGGTAATTATATGGCATGTCAGGGTGCTCCAGAGCCATGAAGAAGGTATTCACAATAATGCAAACCATGATTAAGAGATCAACAAATGGGTCCAAAATTACCAATTTCACGTTTTCTTTGACTACTCTCCAGAATGGACAACAATCCCAAATTAGATACTTGCGAGCAAAACGTTTCCATAATGGAGGGCATTTCAGTTTTGACTCCTGCAGTTCTAAATGACAAAGAGGGAAAGTGAAATTATGTGGAATATCATAGTATGAAGAAAAAGACCGTCACAGAAAAGACTGAAAAGAAAAATCAATCTCATGTGAGCAGAACAACATAATAGAAAAAAAATGTTTCACTCATTCTACACAAACTAATCATAGGCTATTCAAAGGTCACTATCAGTAAATCTCCTAATTACAGAAACTGGTGATATTACCCACCTCTTCATATGTTTATTACACTATTGAAGGATGATAAAGGCTCTGCATTAAGGAGAAGTAACTTAACTGTCTCTGGGAAACTGACAACTTGTTTTCTGTAAGTTGCGTCTGCACAGTCACAGATGCAGCATGAGTTGAAAAAAAACCCAAAAACCAGCAGGATAAAATGAAGAAGTGCATCCCCCGTATCTTGGTGTCCATAGCTGAGGATAGGGTTATAAGAGAAGTCAAGTTGGAAGTGACCTCAGGAGATCCCTAGTGCAACCTTGTTCTCAAATCAGGGTCAGCTATTAGGTCAGAGACTGCATAACCTGTTCCTCTGACTGTCCTCACAGTGAAAGCTTCTCCTTATACACAACCTGAAACTTTCTTCTTTCTGTTGTTGTCTGTTGTCTCATCTTTCCACTGTGCACCACTGTGAAGAGTGCATTCTTGATAACGTCTTCCTACACACTGCAAGGCTGACATTAACTGTCCCTCAAAACCTTCTCTCCAGGCTGAACCAGCCCAGCACTGGGCAAACGCCCAGTCCCCTGACGTGGTGGCCCTCTACTGAACTCAATATATTTCTTGGAGCTGGGGGGCAAACCAAGCATAGTATGTGGTCTAGCAACTGCTTAATAAAGGCTGATAATCACTTTTCTCCTGGCTACGCTCCTTTTAATATAGTTGAGAATACTGTTGGCCATTGCTGCTGCAAGGGCGTGTTGCTGGCCACTGCTCAGCTCACTGCCCACATGGACCCACCGGGCCCTTCCTGCAGAGCTGCTTCCCAGCCAGCCAGCTCCAGCCTGGATCGTTGCAAGAGGTTCTTGCAGATAGGCATAAATTTACATTTGTACTGGCCGAATTTTCACAAGGTTCCTGTTGGCCCATTCCTCCAGCCTAAGTCCCTCTAGATGGCAGCTCCTACCTCCAATGTATCAAGTACCTCCCCCCCCAGTTCCGTCCCATCCTAAAATCAAGAGCAAGCCCTCTGCTACCTCCTCCAGGTCACTTAGGACAAGACGTGTCCCAGGATACACCCCTGTGGTACTCCACTTGTTACCTGCCTCCAGGTGGAATATAACCTCTCCACCAGACACTTGAAACCCAAACACACAACCGTTTTTTTGTCCAGCTGGTTGGCCACCCGTGCAGACCCTAACATCCTAGCACCTTAACCTGGGATGAAAAAATACTGTGGGAGACAGGGTTGAAAGCCTTGCTAAAGTCAGTGTAAGTGAAAACATTGCTCTCCCCTCACCCACAAACCCCAGCCATTTTATTGTACAGGGCAATCCAGTTAGTCAGGCATGATTTACCCTCGGTAATGGTAAGTTACAGTTACGTGAGATATGAGAATATTTATTTTACTGAAATTTACGTTTGATTGTAGCATAATTTCTCCTAGTGACTTTAAAAATAATGCTAACTGTTCATGACATTTTGATCTCTGAGGTCAAGTTACACAACCACCGTAGCAAAACCACTGAAGAATTACTTACGCAAATTATCTGTAATAACAGTGGCTGCACTCATTAACCTCTGTCTTCGAAAAGGATCATTAATAGAGTCCACCGACAATTCATAGGACAGCAGTATCTGCCTCTTTGGTTAGAGAGACAACAGAAGATAATATAACAAGGAATATGAAGAAATGGCAATATAAAAATTACATCCAGCATAACAAAAATATGCCTTTTTAAATACAAATGTTAATGAAGCCTCACCTTGCTGAAGGTATATAAAAGAAAACAATGCAACAATATCATATATTTTCCTTTGAAGGTAAAGGGCATTTCACCAAAACCAGTAATGTGTTTCAAGAGTTGTTTCCTTCTGAAAATATTTAACAATAATAATTCCATTATATAAAAAGTATAAAATCATTAACTGGGGAGCAAAGGAAAAAAAATAATTCCATCTTTCCCGTGACTGATAAAAAGAGCATACAAAAAGAACACTGACAATCACTTTGAATAAATTACTGACTATTAAATATGAATTATTGATGATTAATAAATAATAATTATTTACTAGTGATAGTTCTTTAGTGAATAAAAATTATTGGTTTGCCCAGCCCTATTAAGCCTATCAAGATCTATGCTAATACTGAACTGCCTAAAACTAGGGATGGGACTACTCTGGGTTTCATTAGAGGTTGCAGAACGCTAAACTCAGTGTTGCTGATGTGCACTGAATAACAGACAAACCAACACCTGTATCTTCTGGGACACACTAAATTCTTACCAAAGATTCAGTTCATGACATATTAATACCCTCCCACACATTGTTTAAAGACTAAGTAAAACACCGGCTGCAAAGAATAAGTGAGACATTGAGGCAGAAAAAAAAGACGGAAGGTTCCAGTGTCGGGGGGGACAGAATTAGCACGACCCGTGACAGGGAGCTACTGACTGACCACATCCTGATAGCATCTTGGTATTCCCTTTCAGCACAGCTTGATTTGTTTAATTTCCTTTTTGTGGGGAGGGTATATAAGTAAAGATATGTCAGATCATTACTTCAAACTTTTATGATAATATGAGTTTTATGAACACGTTCTATAAAACTGTTATTCAGGGAATTAAACGGATATCCTTGGCCTTAGGGGTTTAACAATAACTGTTGCTTTTTTGTGTCTCTGGTATTTTAATGACTTGAAAAGCTAAGTAAAATTTAGCTGATAGAACTGTCACAGAATAGACATATAAAATGAATTCATAATACAGTGCTAAAATGTTCGTAGAACCATATAACGGTTTGGGTTGGAAAGGACCTTACAGACCATCTAGTTCCCACCCCCCTGCCACGGGCAGGGACACCTGCCACCAGCCCAGGCTGCTCCCAGCCCCGTCCAGCCTGGCCTTGGGCACTGCCAGGGATGGGGCACCCACAGCTGCTCGGGGCAGCCTGGGCCAGCGCCTCACCACCCTCAGAGTGAAGAATTTCTTTCTTATACCTAAATATCTATTCATTTTCTACCTCTATTTTTTCAGAATCTAAAAGACTCAGTTAGACTATTCTAATCACATCCTAGTTATCGGTGTGACTTGTCCTTTCATTCCTTTCCATGTTTGGTATCTCAGAGGAGAGAAACCTGGAAGAATTTGTGTATGAGCCTGACTAAAGTCCTCAGTCTTGTTGAAATTCATGTCTGTTCAGAAGCATTCAGAGTTAGTATTTTTAGAAAGACTAAGAGCATTCACCAACACTGAAGCAGTTACTGCTGCTCATCTATCTTTAGGTGAAGTAAATAACTGGTGATGAGAATCCGCTGACAAATTGGGATTTAAAATAGGGATATGTGCTAGAGAAATCATGCATTCCAGTTTTTATAAAACTAATTATGTCCTACCGAAATGCTTCTACCCAATATGCCTTTTTCTCTTTGACTTAGCATATTTAGCCTCCTTTTGTGATTAGAGTGTACATTGCTTGAAGAGTCCTCAGTTGCAGCAGAGCTAGTACTACTAGCAGTTACCATAACGTTAAACATACTGCCATTTTTGTTGCAGACTACACTTATTTGACTAATGGCAGAACTCCACACTGGAGCAGCTCACACTGCTTGCACCATGCTCTAGGCCTTCCTTTTTTTCTTTTGGTTTTTTTTTGTGTTTTTTTTTTTTTTTAATATGAAATATCAACATTTGTAGGACAAAGTGAGACCTGTGATGTAGGGGAGCAAGAGGAAGTGAGCGTACAGGTGCACTATGCACCTTGAAGAACCTTTATTTGATAAATAGCTGCTTCTGCTGTCAAATGATCATCTGTAAGCATGTGTAAGACAGAGTAATGTTACAACCAGAATCTCACACAGCCACAGTTACCTGGAGCCAGGTCTTGGAGTTTTTAATGCAGATAGTGTAGAGGCATCTGTTAGCAAGCACAGCAATACAAACTCTGCAGAACACACTCCTGAAAAGCAGGTTCCACTAAACATTTCTCGTACCAGCTTCTAATGCAAACTATTAGCCATTTCCAAAAGTTCCTATACTAGAGATATTCATAACTTTGCCATTCTCTGCACATACAGAGGAGAAGGGACCTTGGGAAGGGTCTGAAAATGTTATTCCTGAAATGTATCAATACAGATTGCATTTGGCACCCCATCTGTGCAGATTTTGCACCCTTGGAGAAGTAAGGCCTACCAAATTTATCTCCTGGCTCAGTCATCTCTTGCAACACAGTCACAGACTTAGAAGAAAAAAATTAAATAATCAGCCATAAGAGGTGATTTTTATACTTACAGATGATATAACACCTGCTATGGAAAGACTTTTTTTCCCCCTCAATAGATGTAATAATACACTACCATGGACTGTGACAGAGTGCTCCCTTTAAGCACAGAAGAACCAAATTAGGTCAAAAAATGGTATAATATTCTTAACACAGCAGGGGAAACATTAATGACACTTTATAAGAAGCAAATACTACACTAAAGATGATGACAGATGGCAGTTGCTGCCAAGTGGATGATTTTGGCTCCTTCAGCTCAGACACATAATTTAATATAGCTAGGATCATGGAATTTAGAAGAAATTCTGACCACACTGACTGCCAGAAGGAAAACCTAATCCATTTTAGCTAGGATGACATGTCTGATAAAAACACCCCTACAAGGACACTTTTCAAAAGGAAGTAAGTTGGACCATTACTCCTTTAGCTCTGTTACTGGAAGGTCTCCATTTCCTCTGAGGTGGGTGGGAACAATTCTGATGTTTTCCCAAAAGCAAGAGAGAATCTGTCATGAGATGGAATAGATTATCATGATGGGGGTCACAGAAAATATGTTGGGAGACAGAGGGGTGAGGGTTAATATCAAAATGAACAGTGTATGTTTTGGTGATGAGTTCCAGCTCTCCACATCTAGAGAGCCTGCTCAGTCACAGTAAATGATCACCAAAGAAATGGAAGGAGAAAACAAATCTGAGAGGGTGAAGGAAGACTGGTTTGAAATTCCAGACTGCATTATCAAAGGTGTGGCTGGGAACCAGGGTTTCAGTCAAAGTGTTATTTGGACACAAACAACTATTTTTGCACCATCTGTTCTTCCAGTGGACCTTGTTTGGTCTAAGTCACAAGCCTTTACTGGAGAATGGCTGTTCTGAACCACGGCATCAAAAGCTTTCTTTTTAGATATTGTCAAAAATAACTCAGTAATATGGGTAATTGCCTGAGAATTATTTTGGAAGATTCAGCTCAAAATGAAAATACCTAAAAATAGGCATTTAAATGTGGATGTCTACACAGAGCCAGAGAAAGACTGAAGTTGGGAAGGTCCTCTGCAAGTCCTCCCACTTCATTGCTCAAAGCAGGACAAACTTCAGCTGTAGGGCCTTTTCCAGCTACATTCTGAATCTCTCCAAAAATGAAGACCCAAAAATTTGTCTGGATGACCTGTTCTAATGTTTACCCTCTGTCACAGTGACTTCCTCCCCTTCCTTAACAAATAATCCAAATTTATCTTTTGCAGCTTGTTCCCTTTGATTTTCCGTTGTGCACCTGTAAGAAGATCTTGGCTCCTTCCTCTTTATACACTCCATCAGATACTAGTAGACAGCAATAATCAATTTCTTCCCTTTCCCTTTTCTCCTTCAGGCTGAACAAAACCAGCCTCTCCACTCCTCCTCACAAATCACGTGCTACAGCCCCGTAATCATCTTGGCAGCCTCCACTGGCTTTACATGATATTTCAAAATAATGTTTTACTGGAAAGCTCAAAACATAACACAATACCCCATGTGCAGTCACACACACACTGGTCAGGTCAAGTGAAGATACACACATGGACTAAGCATTGAAAAGATAAAAAATCTGTACTCTACATGGATGATGTACCATTGGTAACATGATAGTAAGGACTGTCCATGAGATACACAGTATTTTGCCAGTGTCAAAGGTACAATGAAAAAAACCACAAGATTAAGGAAAGTAAGAATTAAAAATCTTAATAGCAGTTTCTTAATGGATTTAGAAAAGTGATGAGCAGAAAAGCCAGAAGTCACTGTTGTAATCAAGGTGTGAAATAGCACATGTGGGATTCAGCCTAATATTCAGACAGCCATATTTAATTTGTCTATGTGCACGTTATATATACAATTGTATAATACCATTAAAATTGATGCATATTTTTTTGATAAGTTTGATTCACTTAAACATAAGTGTCGGAAGCCATTTGAGATGCTCTGTTGAGACATTTGGTATCTGAGACATCCACAGTCTCTGACTAAAAAGACATGACACGTCTGTACCCCTCTGTAGAGAGGTGGGGACCAAGTAAGACACTCCAGAAAAACTCTAATGTTTCTAGGTATGAATTTGTGACCCAAAACATTAAATCTCCATTCTATTCAGGGAATTTAGAACCTAAATCACATGTGGACACCTGCAAACATAAACCTGGAGCACAATTCACGTGCCTAAATCTAGGAAATTAGTAACATTTGAGATACCATAATGTATTTGAGATATCCACACTATGCTGGAAGATGTGCCACAGACGTCAAAGATAACCAGGATATTCAACCTGTTGAAAAACATCTAAAATGGCACTAGATGATATGTTAGACAAGTGAATCACACCCTTAGCATCAGAAGTCTTCATACTGAAATAAATCCAACCCTAAATATTTAGGCCAGAGAATTAACTGTGTGTACAAAAAAAAAAGAGAAAGGTTAGGTCATTAGGGAAATTCTAAAGCTTACAGGATTTTGTATGTTTGTTTATGCAGCACAATAGAGACAGCAGCAGATCTTACCGCAGCTGTAAATGCAGAGGTCTACAATGTGTCATAAGTATGCTACTGACAGCCACTTCGAACCTCCCTTTTAAATCCATACACCGCTGTCTCCCTCTGGTTCCAAAATCTAACTTTCAGATTGCTTTACAAAACAAGTTAATCTAATGCATGCAAGAAGGAGAAAAAAGGGGAAGGAAAAAAAATAATAAAAAATTGCAAATAAAGAAAGCTTTTCTGCTCATCAAATTGTCATATCACATACAAGTCTAATGAATGTATCTATTTTCAATACTTACAAGTTTCTTGTGGCAATGACCAGGCTGTGAATGAAATATATGCTCCTCTTTGTCATGATCACCTAAAATTAAGCTTTGGCTTGAAACTGGTTTTTCTTTCTTCAGCCCTTTTTCTTCTGAATTTTTCAAGTCATCAATTGACATTTCAGATCTGACATGTAAGGCCTTATTACTTTGTCCTGCAGCCAACATCTGTAAAACAAACAGCAAAAGGTCTGTCTGTTAATACAAGGCAAATGCAAGTGCATGGACTAGGATCACATGCATTTTAATTATTATGTTATCTGAATCCTTTGTACTAACAATTCCTATCTTTCAAACATTAAACTACTATATAAAGACAGGAGTACAAAATGCTATTCACAATACTGAAAGATAAAGCAGGGTTACTTATCAGCTACTGCAATTAAAGTCTGTCCTTGCCACTTTAGATACTTTATTTTGTATCTGAATTACAGAATATTATGGTGTATCCTTTTACACTCATTTTCTTGCTTTGGAAAGGACTTTGAGCTCAAAGACAACAGAAGACTAAAGGCTCAAAATAAATCCTACAATGTTAAACCTTTCTTAACTACTAATCCTGTTTAAAGAAAAATAGAAGGAAGAAAAGCCTAGGAAGGCTTGGCAAGCTGAAATTTCAGACAGAGAAACGTTACAGGCCTGTTGACAGCTGTAGAGGAGGAAACTGATAAACTGGTGATGTCTTTCACCTTAATGATAAAACTGGATAGTTGCTGGAGAATATTTTTATGTTCTCTTACAAGTCTGACTTTTCTGATTGTTAGCAGTAAATCAGAGGTATTTTTTATAAAAAGTTAGAAGATAACATGTTTTGCCAATAGTTTTCAATTTATCTTGCTGCTTCAGCTCAGAGCTCCACTTCTCAGAAATAAAATAAACACCAGGTGATCCCTGGTCCCATACGAGCCAAGGAATGAATCTGGGCAGTAATATGCAAAGAGGAAACGCTGTAGAAATCTGATGTGTGTCTATTAGCTCTCCAAACCAACAGCAAAGAAACTAACAGAGTCTCTGGATGCCTTTCCACATTAGTATGGAAGTGATGGAATTAGCCTGGCCAAAGACTATTTCTGCTCTTGGCAACTGGTGGAACTTCTGCAGGCAGTCACTCAAAAAGAGGCATGACAGCCCTTCAACAGCTGAGCACCGTGGCTCTCAGAAAGCTTGCATTTTTAATCAATCCTGAAATCTATCAGCATCACAACTTCCAGTCTCAGGGAACTGTAGTAAGGATAACTTTTCTTATGGATGCAGATCGATCCACTCATACTTCTTTCATCAGATTACACAGTAATAGCAAGAAGGAATATCCAGAAAAAGGAGATTTTGTACACAGCAATGGTGGTATTGCAAGAATGGGACAAACCACAGAGCACAGGCACCCACGTAATACCATAAAAAATGTATACTTGCCAGCAAGCTATTCCTATACAATTTCAGGTCTGCCAATCCTAAAACGTAATGATGTAACTTGGACTCCTGCTGTTTGTATCACTGAAATGTTTGTATGTTTAAATATATATACATACATACACATGTGCATTTATAAAGAGACAAGAGAGAAAGGGAAATTAAGTGTGGGGAAGTATTGTATGAAGCACATGTTTAATTAAAAACCTCATTTCCCTATATTCACAAACAGAAGAAAACAAAAGGAGCCACATATTACATACTATATAGAAAAATTTACAAACCTGTTCTTTCTCTAGAATTTGTTTGGCATCCTGAAGCAATTTTGCCTTTGCCTCTGTTTCAGCAAGAGTAGCTCTGTTTTGCTCTTCATATGCCATAGTTACTACAGCCAAGATCAGGTTGAAGAGATAAAAAGAGCATAAAAAGATGACCCCCAGAAAAAATAACATGTAGTTCTTTCCAGATGTACGGATAGTCTGTGAGGAAAAGGTTGTAATAAATTCTTAACAAACTAACATTTACAATAGAATCTCAAACTAACTTTAAACAATTTAGTTTCCTATACAATACAAAAGGTCAACATACTGCACTGTTTTCATTAAAGAACAGTAGGATCTACCTCTGGTCTAAGTTACACAGAAGGTCTAGAAATACAACTAGGCAGGTGTTCCCCCAGACTTCCAGTAAAGAAATTTCAGCTCTTAAAAACTTCTCTGTGATCATACAATGTTTTATTTTTATGTAACAGACCATTAAATATTCATAATGATATCATGTACTGCAGAGAACAATTAACAAAATCCATTCTTAAAATTATCTTTCAGCAAATCAGGCAAATGCTCATCAGAGTTTAAGTTGGGAGAAGAAACTTCAGCTGTAAAGAAATATACTGGTGACTACAGAAGAAATTAATAAAACTCAAGTAATAAGGATGAAAGCTAGGTTCTCCTAAACCATCACAAAAGATGCTCTAATTAGAGAATCAGAGGCAATACTGAGACTGATTGCCTTTTTTTTTTTTTTTTTTTTTAATGGCAGCAGAGGAGATGGCTCAAAATTAAGCTGTCAGACATTAAAAACTAAAACCCACTTGACCTCCAAATGGCAAAAGATATATCCATTTAAAAAAAAAAAAACCAAAACTCAGTTAATAAAGGCTGCTGGAAAAAAAAATTAAAGTGGACCATATGAAAGTTATAGAACAAGGCAGAGAATAATTCTCTTCTAGCAAAGGCACTGCATAGATGTAAGGGATTCAGAGAATTCTCTACATGCAATTTTTCTATCATTTTTGTCAAAAAGGGGAATTTAGAAATTACATTCAGCTCTCTGAATCAAAACATAAAGGGTCCAAATATTTTAGTACCAGTTGTTCAAAAATTATCTGAAATAAAAGTGTGTATGTTGAGCCAAAAAGTTTGGTGAGGATTCAGGACATAAAAGGAAGAGAAACAGAGTATGTAACAAGTCCTGCAGCAGGGAGCTCACTAGCCCGATCTACTATACACCCCGATCCTTTGGTAGTTATGTATTAACATTTAACTATTAGTCACTGACCCAAGTGTGTTCTCCAACAAGACTATGAGCATTCACAGCAGGATTGCTCCCATCCAATGTCACTTGCTGAAGTTCTTACAACTTAGTCACTTGAAGCCACTTCCTTAATACTTATGTTGCTTTTAAAATAAAATTGGTGTCAGTGATGTTAAAACAGATGCAAGTTTTTCTAGTGGACATAAAGTCATTCTAGCAGGTAATAAAAGCACCTACTTGTCTGTAGAGACGCTCCCAGTAATCCTGTGTCATCAGACGGAATACAGAAAGGAAGGCCCAGCCAAAATGATCAAAACTTGTATAACCAAAGTCAGGATTCTTCCCAACATTCTGGCAGCTATAGTTTTCTGGGCACTCATTTCTAACCACAAAAGAAATGTTAAACAGTATTTACTTGCAGTATTAGATTGTACCTTAAAGCATCTGGTACACAACATCAAATACACAAATTTGTTCAGTTTATCTGAGAGTCCATTTTATTATTCCCCAATATAATTCTGCCAGAAGGGCTGACTTAGAACAGACATTTATCTAGCCAAATAAACTAGACAGAAACTCTAGTCCTGTCCAGTTTCTGAACAGACAGAAACTCTCCACTGATGTATGATAGGTGCAAAAAAATTACAGAGAGAGGGGAAAACCAAAAAATATATTTCCTTTTAAATAATTCATCAAGGTGAGGAGAGTTTATTAATATCTCAGAACTCTTTACTGTTCTTATTTGAAATTTTATTTGTTCCCCTCCTCCTTTATATCATTCTACATTACCATTATATTACCAGCAGTTAGTAACAAAGCACATGTATAATTGCTTGCATCCTAGTACTTTGTTCTTTGTCTAATGTGAAATATCTGGGTTTATATTTAATAACCTCCGTTCCACTCTCCTGAAAAATCATCACCATTCCTTTAGGCCAAAAATAAAGACACAGTACATCTGGAGGTAAAAATAAGGAAGTACCAAAGCTGTTTTGTTCACTTACTTAGGATGTGAACTGAACCCACAGAGCAGTATTTCAGAAGATTTATTCATTCTGTAGCAGATATCTAATAAAAAAAATAATTAAGGAATCATAAAATCAGAAGCTGTCAGTTCCTACAGTACTCTGACAGTAAACCATACATTACTGCACTTTAAAAAACACTCTGAATGGACCAAATCTCTGTGAAAGACTCCTTTCACAACAAAGAGCATATAGGGCTGTTTCTCAGCAGATCTGTCCCTATGGCAATTAAAAAAAAATAAATAATCATTAACTGCACAACTCACAATGTAAGATTGTATTTGATCTCCGGTAAAAATAAGAATCTCTGTGAGAAGCAGGCAAAGTCCCTGAATGATACAGATTTAGTGATGAAAAAAAAAATAATTCTCTGTTTAGTACCCCTAAAATTAGGATCCCCGTGCAATGTACATAGGTAAAGAAGAAAATGCTTATAAAAAACTCCATCTTTTCTATCCCACAGACTGCTAATCTTCCTCCAAATCTAAGATTTACTAATCTCACATTCAGTTGTCCCAGAGATTTCATATTACTACTTGTGTGAATGGAAGGATATACTGTCTTATGAGAAATACATAAAACTATATTTTAACATTTCTGTGAAAAAACAAGACACACATTGGAAGATACACAGATTATATAAAGGGAGAAAAGAATAAAATTTACCTTCATCATTTGGTACATATATCTTGGCATCCTTACATAATGTGTCATTGTATGTAGCATTAGTGAGGACACATTTGAATTGTAAGTTGCCCATAAAGAGCTGGAGGCCTATTAGAGCAAATACACTCAAGCAAAAAACAGTCAAGATCAACACATCAGTAAGTTTCTTAACAGATTCAATAAGTGAATTTACGATGACTTTCAGACCTAGAAAAATAAGATTCAATAATACACAAAATAAGAAGAGGAATACAGTAGCGTTCCCATATAGCAATATACAACAGTTTCAAGTATGTTAAAAACAATCAGTGTAAAGGGGTTTGTAACGTTTTGTAACTTTTTGTAACTTTAAAGTAATAAATGAGGTAAAAAAAAGCATAGGAATGAGTAAAGTATTTTTACTTAAATTTCCTAATCATAACTTATTTGGCTGTTACTTCCTCCTAACACTAATTTTTCTGACTTTTAAATTCTAAATTAAGACGGCATCTAAGCAACTTACAAACTTTAATGAATATGGACTGATTTCTGTGCTTGATTAACATTAAACAAGTACTTCACATTGTGCCAAATACACATTACAGTAAAGGATAGCTTCTACTGACCTCAGGGAATTTGTTCTTAGAAGATAATGCCTTAATATGTCACCAGTTTAAAAGCAAAAGAACGTCTGACACTGGGAAGGGAACAAATACATGTTGGGGACTGCCCAGCTGGAAGGCAGCCCGGCAGAAAAGGACCTAGGGGTCCTGATGGGCACCAAGTTGAACATGAGCCAGCAGTGTGCCCTTGCCACAAAGAATGGTGGCCTGGGGTGCATCAAGCAAAGCATCGAGGGACGTGACCATTCCCCTCTACTCAGTACTGGAGAAATCAGCACTGGAGTACTGGGTCTAGTTCTGGGCTCCCCAGTACAAGACATGCACATACTGGAGAAAGTCCAGCAAAGGGCCATAAGGATGAGGAAGGGACTGGAGCACCTCTCCCATGAGGAAAGGCTGAGAGAACTGGAACTGTTCAGCCTGGAGAAGAGAAGGCCCAGGGGTATCTCATCAGTGATACAAGTCTCTGAAGGGAGGGTGCAAAGCAGATGGAGTCAGGCTGATCTCAGTGATGCCCAATGACAGGACCAGAGGCCATGGACACAAACTGAAACCCCGGTCGTTCCCTCTGAACATCAGGAAACACTTTTCTACTGCGAGGGTAATTAACTGAGCACTGGTGCAGGTTGTCCAGGAGGTTGTGGAATCTCAGTTCTTGAAGATATTCCAAAGGTGTCTGGACATGGTCCTGGGCAACCAGCTCTCAGTGGCCCTGCCTGAGCTCAGGGGCTGGACCAGATGATCTCCAAAGGTCCCTTCTAATCTCAGCCATTCTATGAGTCCATGAAAACGGGTTATAAATAAACTGAAGACCAGTATTTTGGCAGAACAATTGAATTTGAAATATGACACAGGCAGAGAGTGATATCCAGGATTTTTCTAGAAGTCTTACATAAGAAAAATGTAAAATTACATTTAATCTCTGTTCTCCATGATGAATATGAAAACTCTTGATGGGTGGCTTTGACATTTAAAAAATAAACACTTCCTATGTTTAATTCTCATTATAATTCCATAGCAAAATCAAAAATATGTTTGTAATTACACAGAAATTATAAAGTTAATATGTATATTATGACAATGGGATGTATAGTCATTTATACTTTTGAAAATGGGTTTTTGCTGTTAGGCTCTAAAATCCATACTTTGGTATCCTAATTAGTGGCACAACTTACAAAAATATCAGACAGCATATGCAAAACACTATTGAAAGTATTATGCTCTATCTAGATAGTGGCTGTGATCAGTTCAAAACCAAAGGAAATTGAAATATTGTGAAGTTAGCATACTGGGAAATAAACCATGGAAGTTTAAGCTAATGAATTAGAACATGAACCAGAAATGTGGTATAGCCACATTATGTTAAGACAACATATTGAATAGGGCACCGCTCAGGAAATACAAAAGTAAAAAGATAAAGGCACTGAGCTAAGTAAAACTGAACATTAGTGATGTGAGAGAAAAAGCAGAAAATAAAAAAAAAAATGGCCTGTGTCAAAATCATTTTGGGCAAAGATTATAAAAATAATTTCTTAGGATGCTGCTGAGAGTTGCTACAGGCTGCAAAACAGTCACATCTTGGGGTCCAGTTAACAGTCACAAAAAGTGACCAGAAAACTGAAGACAAGCACAGGAGAGGAACTAGAAATAGCACACAGCTGGAGCAGAGAGGAAGTTAGTAAGACATGTTGTTCCTTACCTGGTATTACTGAAATAGCTTTCAAAGTCCTGAGTACTCTGAAAGATCGAAGACTTGAAACTTTACTTGGAGTAAACATAGTAGCATACCTATAAAAAAACCCACAAAACTATACCTATAAAAAAATAAAATGATTGACAAAGATCTAGCTTTTCAGAGCATATGCACATTAAGCACACAGTAATGAATAAGTTACAGAAAATAAATATGTCCCAAGGTAGATGTCTAAAGTTAGGAACCTAAGCCCATTTCTAGGTATTGATATAAAATATCGAGACTTTTGAACAGTGCCTCTGAAAAGAAACATAGCAAATTTTTACTTAGCATGGATTTGGATGCTTAACTTTTGAAGTGTTTATCCATCAAAATGTCAAATAAATATAAACTCTTCAGTGTCATACTCACACCCTCCTATAATGAGGCTAATCTGACTTAAACACCACACGGAAGTATATGTTGCAGCTATCTCAAAACTACGCAATATATACTTTGGAAGGGAGTTGAGCAAAACTAAGTTTGCAATACATTAATTCTGTACCACATGGCTGCCTTTCTAACTTTAACAGTCAGCTAAGAACTTGAGTATTGAAACTAGTTTCAATTTAATCATTTCAATAATCTAAAATTTTCAGAAAATTACTATTTTACAAGTTGCATTTACAAGTTCTACGCAGCACTTTAAAACGTTACTCCATACTTTGTGAGATTTCTTTCAAGTCAGAAAGGACATCAATTGTGACTCATCTTATGACAAGTTCATAACTGGTAACACAATTCCCCGAAATAAAAAATCAGAGCCTGAGAAACATTGGTTTGAAAGGACCTCTGGAGGTGATCTAGGCAACCTCCCACTCAAAGCATTACTTTCATGGACAATAAATCAGAACACTGTGACTTTGCCTAGACTGTAAGATTAAATAATTCTCAAGTACCTTAAATAATAATTGCACTTGAGTTACATATTGAGTTAAATCCCAAATACTTTTATTTGTTGCAAGATAGGACCCAAAAAACTAGGAAATACTCTATTGCAAAGTGCTTCTATCTGCTTGAACACAAATTAATTAGGAGTATGGGTAGGAAAGTCGGGCCATAAAATGAAATTGTTCATAGAGCTGCTGGACTACTTGATAGCTTCTGATGATCAGCAATGCATAAGCTCCTCAGTGGTTTATAGATTACCAATACGAATACTCTGTTCATATGTGTATATACATGTGTGATGACGTGCGAGTACATAGCCTACTATTCACAAATAAGGACAAACCAGCCGGGGGTATGGCAGTTGCTGGCAGCCTTTGCTGCAGAGCTCCTGAGATGGTGGAGTTTAAGACCTTGAGAGAAGTAAGCAAGATGAAGAGTAGAATAAAAATCCTGGACTTTAGGACAGCAGATTTCACTGTGTTCAGGGATCTCAAACTTCCCCAAAGGGAAAAGTGGCCCCCAGAACAGACGGCTGATCTTCAAGGGGATTTTCTCCAAAGCACGGGAACATTGCACCCCGCTCTGTAGAAAGTCAAGCAGATGCGGCAGAAAACCAGTTTGTCTGTACAGGGAGCTCCTGACTAACCTCATATTCAAAAAGGAAGAGTGCAGAAGGTTGAAGCAGGGAGAGCTCTGGGAAGGGACGCTAAGACATTGCCAGGCATGCCGGGATGAAGCAAGGAAAGACAAAGTGCAGCTGAAGCTGAGCCTGGCAAGGGATGTGAAGGGCAACAAGAAGGGCTACTTTAAGTCCATCAGCAGTGAAAAGATGGCTGAGGAACCTGTAGGCCTGTTGTTCAAGGAGGCAGGGAACCTAGTGACAAAGGACATGCAAAACCTGAAATTACTCAACACTGCCTTGATTTGGTCTTTACCAGTGGGGTTTGCTCTCAGGCCTCCCAGGTCCCTGAGTCTTGTGTCTAAACCTGTGGAAGTGAGATACTGTCCATGCGTCTGTGTGCTGCGATCGAAGGGATACAGTCCAGCTGGCACCTGGTTACTAGTGTCATCTCTCATGGGTCAGTCCCGGGGCCAATATTGTTTAACAATTTCGTTAACATCCTGAAGAATGGACTAGAGTTTGCCTTCGGCAAGTTCCCAACTACAGAACTCCAGGGAGGCAGAGGGGGGAGCAGTCAGTGCAGGGTGGGAAAGATGCTCTGCAGGGTGAGCTTGACGGACTGGAGTTAGCGGCTGTATAAACCTCATGAAGGAGGTTTATAAACTGTATAAACAGTTAGCGGCTGTATAAACCTCATACAGCAAAATCAAAGGCAAATTCTTGCCCCTGAATCAGCATTACCACAAGCAGGAGCTGAGGGCAGACTGGAAGGAGGAGCTTTGCAGAAAAGGACCTGGGGTCAGGGCAGACAAATTGAAGATGAAGGAGCTGAGCACCCTTGTGACACAGCACACCTATCACACATTGAGCTAGGTTAGCACGAGTCTAGCTCCTGTGTTGAGGAGTCTAGCTCATACACTGAAGGAAGTGATCTCTGACACTGAATCTGGAGTATTGTGTCCAGCTTTGGGGTCTCTAAGGCAATAAAGACATTTTACATACTGCAGCAGGTCCAAGCCAGGGCTCTAAGGTGTGCAGTAAGACAATTAGATGGTTAAATTGTTAGGCTGGATTGGATTTGTTGAGTCTGAAGAAGAGCAGGCATCTTACTGCTTGCTGTCTTTAGCTGCCCAGTGTGGGGGCTTAGAGAAGGTGGAGCCAGGCTGTTCTTGGAAGCTCACCATGAAAGGATGAGAGGTAGTAGACATAAGCTGCTACACGAGACATTTCAATTAGAAATTTGGGAGGAAAAAACCCCACAACGTGGTTGGAATGGGTTGCTCAGAGAAACTGTTGAATCTCCATGCTTAGAAAAGCTCAGAATTTACCTGGATGAGGTCCTGAGCAACCTCATCTAAATTAGTCCTGCTTTTAGCATGGATGTGGACCACATGATCTCCAGAGGTCTCTTCCAATTTACATCACTCTACACTTCTAATAAATTAAAACATGACAACTGAACACTATTCAGAAATGCTAAATGACAGATTTGTTTTGAAAGAGACTGAGACTTATGGGCATAAGTGAATCTGTTCACTGCTTCAAGCAAGACTATTTTGCTTTCAAGATGAACATTCTGTATTTGAGATGCGCAGTCTAACTTGGTTTCTTCCTCATTTCTTGTCCGCCTAGCTACTTGGCTTTGATATGAATTTAGAATTGACCACAGCAGTGATCCATCTAATACTAATTAGATGGACTAACACAGTCTAATACTGTGTCTTCAAGAACGACCTAGAACAGAGGCTTACAGGAGAGTTTAGAATCAAGGCAGTGATGTTTTGCTGGATTAATTCTTCCAGGAAATTTATAGCTCAGGGACTTCTTGAACAAGAGTATCTTTGTTTTAAAAATAACCCTAAATGTGTTTTCATCCAGGTTTTTGTCCGGAAGCCTTCTGAATGCGACTAAGTTGTTTGCATCCACAGTCTCCTACAGGAATGTGCCTACATATAGTGTGAAAAACTACTCCCTTCTTTTTTATTGCCATCTGAAAACTTCATTTGGTGCCTTCAGCTCTTGTTGTAGGATAAAAAAATAAATTATTTATTATCTTTTTGGCTCTGTGCCACTGAATTCAACCATGTTCCTGCTCTGTATTTTTTTCATGAGAGTTCTCCATTTATTTTCTTATTATGTGGAACACAAGTTATACATCTTTTCTGCACCTTTTTTAATTGTCATCTTTTGAGATGTCAGGAGTAAAACTGTGTGTAGTCCTGAAGAAAAATACAGGCCACACAGTGAAATAACGATGTGTTCTACTTTTTTATTTCTTACCCGTAATGTCCTCATTATCTATTTCCTTCTCTGACCATGATTGCACACTGGAGTGGTGTTTTCACAAGACTGTTTATTTTAACTCCAGCATCATCTTCCCAACAAAAGAAATCTATTTCAGAGCCCATAACTGTGTATGTAAAGTCAGGTCTGTTTTTCCTCAAGCATTACTTTACATTCTTGGGATTTCATCTGTTATTTATCACCATCTCATTCAACACTTTGTGACCCACTTTGGATCCTTCTCAAATGAGTTTCATCTGATCCAGAGTACAACTGAGACAATATAAAAAGGCATATTTAGTTTTGGCTGTACACACAATTGTCTCTTAACAAAATTTAAATTGAGAACAATCACATAGTTCTAAGATGACCTTTGCATTTAGGTCTTGCTTTAAGGTCTATGACTATTTTTCTCTTTGCACATATGCAAAGGTGACTCAACTACGGTAACTCTTAAGCAGGTAGGATGCCAACCACTCTAAAGAACTTCAGCAATATCAAATAGCATTTTATCTGCATGTTTGTCTCCTGAATGTAAAACAACAAATGAGTTTTACTTACGTGACGATAATAGCAACAAGATCCAAGCAGTTCCATGGATCTCGAAGAAAGGTAAACTCATTCCAAACAAATCCTCTTGCTAATATTTTTATCAGTATTTCACCAGTATATATGGCAGTAAAAAGATGTCTGAGAAAGAAAGTGTGTATTAAAGTTATAGATATAAAAATATTAATTAGATTGAGACACGTTCAGGCATGCTTTTACCTTTTCTACGATTTAATCACTGGATGGAGATTAAAGTAGAAAATGTGAAGTAAAATAGGACAGGTTACATTACTTTCAAAACATCATGAGTATAAGTTGCTTTCCTGAATTTTAGTAAGATTTCCATGTAATACTATAATCACAAATGTTCACATAAGCATACCATACTATTTCTGGATGAAGGATAGCTCACATTTTGCTATGAAAAAATTTTAGGACTGCGTTTATGCTTTAAAGCAGGCTGGAAAATTTCAAAACCTCAGTGTTTTGGCAGAACAATAACAACAAAGCCTTATTTTAGCCTGTAAATTTTGCACATCTTACACAATTATTCTGACAAATACCCTATAACTGAAAGAAATCCTACATAAAATTCAGCTATCATTATCACCATCTTAGCCCAAAATAAGAGTAATTAAAATCATAAAACCTTTGAGGCTCCAGGCACATTTTCCAGATTTAATTCTAGAACATGAACTGAAGTTACACTGGATACAGTGCACAATTATGACAGGTAACAAGACTTCATAAATAGATGGCTTCCTAATGCGAACAACTGAAATAGGGCTATCCCCAGAAAACAGTAACAAAGAACGGAAGGAGTATTTATCCCTTTAGACCTTTTGCATGAGCTGGCCATACTAGACATTCAGGTTATTGCCTTAGAATGAGAAATAAATATTTAAATTAGAGTCCTGCTGCACAGTCTCTCCAAAAGGCTTAATCCTTAAAAGGAAAAATGGGGCAGCCTTCTATGTTACACCAGTTGGCAAAATTAGCCAACGTAGAGAAAAGGGCAGATGGTGTTAGCTGCTAAGAAAAAGCACTGAAGCTCCACAGAAGAATGTGTAATATAGTAATTCTGAATCTTCACCAGAGGTCTGGCTAGGAATTTTCAAGCCCCAGAATTAGATCACACATTATTTAGATTTTTCAGCCCAGCGTGTTAGTAGCCTTAGACAAAGAGTGAACAATAGCAACTGAGATACTTACTCAGCCCAGCTGAGTTTTTCTGGAAGCTTATTTACAGCTATGGAAACACAATTAAGTATCACAGTACATGTAATAAAGCAAAAAAACCATGTGAATAATAAGTTAAGGAAAAAGTGCTGCATTATAAAACAAAGAACTTCAGAAATTTGCTGATTTACACACAAAACCCCCTAAAGATATTCAAATAATTACTTTGGGTTTGAATATGCTCAGAACTTCTCATGTGTTTTCCAAAGAAAGTGATGTCAGATCAAACTTCTGCTCAGTTAAGTGAACTTCATGATTTAAAAATAACAATGAATTATCTGCATTTGGAGATCATTTTCAAAGTCAGGACGTTAGTGGGACATAATATATTTGACAGAAGAGATGAGGAACATAAAGGTAACTGAAAAAAATCTGAGTACTCTGCTGTCTACTATTATTTGAAACTTCAGAAACCTCAATTTCTTCCTAGCAAGAGCACAGAATAAAAAGAAATGGGCCACAACCCCATAATACCTAGAGTTTTTAAGCCTAGGAAAACCAGATGAAAAAGTTTAATTATCAATTACCAGCGTTCTTTGACACTGGGAGTCCATATATGTTCACAAGAGATACCTATGCTGTGCCATAACTTCAGAAAGCTTTCTCATTTTATGTGGCAGGTGATGAAAACATACATAAGAAAAAACATCCTTTCATGAAAGTTCACTTATCACCTAAAAAAAGTGGTGGCTTTTTCTTAAAACAAACACTGGCCTTAAATATAGGGTTTATATGAAACTGAGCCACAGCAAATCTAGCAATTTCTAATAGCATGAATATGCATTCAAGTCAGCCGTAAGTTCCCATAAAAGGACCTATTTCTAAAAATTAATAATTCCAGATGAAAACAGATGTTTGCCAGAAGGAGCAGAAGCTACTCAGCATATGGTTTTACACCTGCGATCCTCCACATTCTTACATTCTCCAAACCATGTTTGTATTTTTGAAAAAATATAAAAAATGAGTGCTTCTTAGAAGCTTCTATACTTGACTGTGAAATATATTTCTTAGGATAACACCAGACTCTTTCAGCAAAGCATTGCTGTAAATCACATCCTTCATATTTTAATAACTAGGGATTCACTGTTTTGATTGGGGTTTTTTGTTGGGTTGGTTTTGGTGTTTGTTTTTTTTTTTAATTTAAGCTTGTCATCACAGTAGAGATTTAGAAAAACTTCTGGAAAAGGGCTAAAATAACATACGGTAGCTACAAATGCTATTTCATAACAGTATCTGCAATTCTGACTTTAAATATAAGCTTTTTTTGACATTTTTACTTGTACCAACACCATGTAAATAACTGTTGTAAACCAAGATTCCATATAACTTTTTAAAAATCTGTCACAGCCACGTGAGCTTACATTTACGTTAATATGAACAGAAGAACAGAACAATAGAAAATCGTACAGTGTATTTTAAAACTGAAATAAGGGAAACCAACAAAAGGATATGAATGGGTCATAATTTTAATTGCTGCTTTTCTGAGTGGATTAAAAGGACCAACTATACACAAGGCAGGTGTCGCAGTGAACCGGAAAATAGTCCTCCTTTTATTTATCACCATAAAAGTCTATAAAAGAAAGATTCATGGTATATGAAATATTTCAATAGAACAAAATTTTCCCCCAAAATGTAATGTTTAGGTTTTCAAATCTGCATCTAGAACTATATCTAACTGCAATTATGAGTAAAGCTTTCCTGTATTCATACCTGGAGCTATGACTTGATAATCCTACATTTTCAAAGAAAGACAGCAGCTATACAAAAGTTCATTATTGTCTATGAGGAAGAAGTAGTAATGAGAATTAATTTGAAGAGCAGGTGATCATATTCACTTGGACAAAGTAATTAAAGGATATTATTCTAAGACTGCAACAATGGTGTTAATCATACTCAGAAGAACCTTACTCTTGGATAGTTTTATAGGCTACAAAAGATTATTTACAAAATACGTATTGTGTATGACTTCCAGAATCCAGTCCTGTCAAAACCAAAATTTTAATTTTGAAATATCTCTAAGTTACCAAGTAAAACTATAAATTCCCTCTAAGGCACCTTAAGGTCCATGCAGCTCAGTACTTTTACCACAAGAAGTGAAAATGAAATCTCTTATGCCAAAACCACAGCTCACCAACTTTTATGTAAATTTATTCAACTGATTCAACCTTAAGTTTCTCTTCATAAAGAATATCACTTTGATTACTTTGAGAAAAAAAAATAATTCTGGAAGAACAAAGCTTTCTGCATGTTCCCTGATTAAATTATTATATACCAGTGACTTGCTTGTATACATAAAAGACAGCAACATAGGACTGGGTGGAACCTTCTGCTCCTCAGGTCAAGTCCACCTCAATAGTAGAGCAATCATACAATAGATATTTAATTTACAAGGGATTCCTAGAGCATCTACTTTACACACTCCTATAGGCAACAACACAAAACAGTTTGCAATAGCATTGATATGTGCAATATAAATATGGTACAATAAACAAAGCCGATGACACACAAAATAACAGAAAATTAATTTACTATAATGAAAATATATGTTTTTGCTACACAGAGTACTGGAAATATCTCACATATGTCTCTCCTAAATTGTATAATATTTGTAATTTGGCAAAAGCATCTGTAGTGAGTCAGCAATTCCAGCCTGATGTACAGTTTGACAGGCCCTGTCCATACAACAGTGAGTTCTGCCCCACTGACATCAGAGAAACATAGCATCAGTTATCCCAGAATATATTTCCTATCAAAGTGTATCTATGAGGTGTACCATGTTTTCATAATTAATTCTGATTGGTAACTGGAATTTGAAATACCTTTTCATTACATAATATGGAGCATATCTTAGCACTCCTGCCCCCAAAAATACTAGTAATGTTCAAAGATCTACAGAACAATCAACCAGCATCTCCTGAATAGAGGTTTTACTATCTCTTAAGAGGTCAGCAGACAAAATTAAAATAAAAATGCTTTTGAAAGTTTTAACCTTGTGATCACTGTAGTATGGATCAAAATCTTCCAGGGGTTCCCCAATGAGCTCCACAGGAAGATCCCCATACAGAGATGGCAGTTTTTTGTAGGTTTTCAGATCAAGCTGAGGAGTAAGTTTATCTTCAGCTCCTTGGTCCTTATTCTCCTGGTTATCTTTTGCTTGCTCCTTTTTCTTCTTAGCAATTCTTTCCTCGATTGCTGCCAATGACTCAGGGGTGAAGCGTCGAAAGCTGTTAGTTTCTGATGGCCAAACCATGGGATCCATTTTTCCTTCTGTATGTTTGTTTCCAGTGCTAGAAGTAACTTAAAAGAGAATGCTAATGACAATTAGAAAATAACAGAAATAATACACAACTTAAACCTAATATCCATTAGACAGATTTTCTCCTTCTGTGAAACCCTGTATGAAAATAGAACAGAAGAGAACAGAACAGGACTATTTCAGTTGAAAGGGACCAACAATGATAATCTAGTCCAACTGAGGACTCATGAAGCTTTTTTCTAATTTTGTTGAGTAGCAAACTGAGAATGTGGCCACAACTAAGGCTTTACTATATGTGGTTTGATGAAAGAATATTTGCATTAACATTAAATAACAAACTGTATTATGAACTTTTATAAACCTAAGCCAAAACCAAGATGCAGTGTCTGGGAAGCATCTGAATTTCAAATGTAACTCCAGATTTCCTAAAGTTTTTATAAGACAACTGTTGAAATTAACTTAGACACAACTTATCACAAGGCTACATATATATGACGCATCACACTACAAAGCGTAGCATGTTGCTTGATACTATTTCACAAACTTTGCTGGCAATGAGTCCTGCATGCTTTCACACCTTGTTATTTAAGAACCATTTATTACACAGTTCTCAAAAAATTACAGTAACATCAGTGACGGAACTGGGATAGCTCTGCTATTAATTCTGCTTGCGAGCCACCCTCCTGTTCTATGTGCTTAGAAAAGCATTTCCTCAGAACAAATTTATTAGGAGACGATTTGACCACCCATCAACCCTCACAAAGCTCCATACCCACTGACTGTTATGCAGAATTTAAACAATCTAAAGATGCCATAAAGGACTAATCCAAACCAAATAATCAAGTAAACCTGGGATTGCCCTCCTCACACCTGCATGCCAATAGGAAGATGAGTCTCACCTAGAATTTTGCAGGTGCCTTAACACTTTGTGGCTCTGCACCAGTGTTTGTGATTTCTGGAGACCTTGTTGTTTACTAACTACTCTTTTCCACACATCACAGGAAGTATTTAATTACTATTAACTACTCGGATTTTGATCCAAGTCATTGACTTGTTTATTCATGCTGACAGGTATGGATCAATTCTGCCTCCCATACCATCCTGGAAAAAGGTAAATGTGATGAAGCAAAATCACCTTCTCACATATTCACAAATACTGCAGTTCTGGGTAGTAGCAGATTACCTTCAAGAATTTATTTTCAACTATTCTCCTCGAGCTGAAATCACTGACAAAGAAGAAGGGCGGCAAGAAGCACTGAAGACTTAAGGCAAATCCCCATGAGTATTCAGTTACTGATGACTTCTGGCCCGAATTCACTACATTACTTGTAGTTAACAGTAGTTTATATGACTGCAGTTCTCATCCACAAAAGATGAAGAAAATTTTGACCCATTACAGGATGATTTGTCCTTTGTGACTCATGTCAAAACCAGTTGCTCCCATCTAATAAACACTTCTGGTCACCAACGAATCTTTAAAATACTCTGCATTTTTGATTGCCTGAGGTCCAGCTGTGCTACCTCAGCTTTGTGAGCTCACATGTGGACCATGCTAGAGAATCAATATTCTCATCTAATTACAGCTCTCTTCTTTACATGCATAGATATATTTATTTAAAAATAACATGCAACTGCCTGGAGCCAGAATGAGGGGGCAATGATATTGTTTCAGTTTAGGGGATTTAGGTTTTTTTTTTCTTCTTCTGGGACTTTACAAGCCAGTTCAGATCTGATCAGGGAGCACAGCTCAGAGATCAAAATTTACCATGATAACAAATTGGAAGTATATAATCAAAAAACTGTTACTTTGTAAAAGCACACAGACTCATTTCCAATTGAAAGCTCAAAAGATAAAATGAAAATCAACATGCTCTTTTCCCCCCCCACATTTTAATAATTCTAAGAAGATTCATTTTATCTTCAAAACACTTTTAAGGACAACAAAGAGACTGAGCTTTTAGGTAACTACACTGACTAATAAATGAAGCAAAGAACATGGTTTTAGTAAATACAAACGTTTTAGTGTCAAGGATTTGGAAGCTGAATTTTGAAGGCTGATCTGTCAAAAGTAGTGATGAAGAGCAAAAAAACCCTACAAATTCCCTTCAGCAGCAGTGACTAAAAGTCATAATTGGACAAACATTCATGGACAACATGAGAGGATTTCTTCAGAAGACCGGTACCACAATGTACTTGTGCTCACATGGAACAACAGACTTTTTGGCCTTTCATCAACCGCCATGTATTTACAAATGGTGACTGAAGTTAGAAAAAGGAAGCTAAGAAGATGTGAAAAAATCAGACTGAAATCCTTGTGATACAGATGACTATAAAATTTTGAAAACAGAGTGACTACTCCAAATTCCTGAAACTCAGCTAAACTCAGCCTCCTCATCATATGCTGCTGAAGTAGCTGGATTTTTCAGTCAAGACATTGAGGTAAAGTATTACCCTTAGAAATAATTTCAGTCTTTGGATTGGATAGAAAGGTCTCCCTAGAAAATGATTCTGGGAGGGCAGCTACAGAACAAATCTCAGAGGTAAGCTAAAGTACTACTGAATGGGCTTTTTTCTAGAACCTGGGAGAACAAACTTGGGTGTGTATACAAGTTAGTGTGGGAAAATTGGAACAATATACTACCTAAATCACACTGCTGAAGGTAAATACAAAGGCAGAGTCCAGATCTGTTAATTTCCAGCACAGGATATGTAAGAAATTTCCATTTAAATTAAATTAAGCATTGCAAACCCTATGACAAGTTTTGGTATCTCTGGTCCTATAGTAGAGAACAGTCCATCAGTAACATACAAAAGTACTGGTGGGACCTTCAGTTACTAAAGGACCACTCTCTATAGGATCAGGGATAAAAAATATGTCCTCAAATTCATCTTTTTTTAAAAATGAAAGTTGAAATTTCTTATTTTTCTCATCTTGCGATGAACTGCATTCAGTATATATAGCTAGCCATGGGTTTAGGTTAGTCTAACTGGCTTAAGGCTGACTTGGCGTACTGTGAAAATGACACAGAATTTTTTTCTGTCAAAACCCAAGGAATTCCAGATATACTGATGAAACGCACTGAACAAATGATCTGCAAAGTATTAGAATAGGATGACAAGTCATTACATGAAATGGACACATGGGCACTACTAATAGTACAATTATCTAAAAAAATTTCTTAAGATGGAAGCTGTCCTTTAGGACAATTTTCCTAGAACAGCAAAGTACTGCCAAAAAATGAGTCTATTAACACAATGTTTCACTGACACAAGTTACAAAATGCTCACTGTGGTAACGACTAATCACTAGAGATAATAACTAACAGATTTAGAGTTTTAGAATGAAAACCAAATACAAATTCAAGGCCTATATGCAACTCTTTAATTTGGTTCCATTTATCTGAATTTCAGAACTCCTTTCAGCTCCCTAAAAGCATGTAGAGTTCTTTTTATTTGCAGCAAAGTAACAGCAATCAAACTATTGACCGTAAAATATTCAATGGTGCTTAAGAGAGGAATTTAAATTAATACGCTCAGGAAAAGACTATCAAAGTCAGCAAGAGGCATTTTTTGAAGGAAAAGTTTCCCAACTATAAGATAGGAAAACTAGTAGGAACGTATGTAGAAAAATGTCCTTATCTGTGCATCAATCTAGTTCTAGAATGTATTATAACCAGTTCTGAGTCTCAAATTATTTCTATCTGTTCCCTTGTCAATACCTACCCACTGAATATTTCCTGTGAGCACCTGGATCTGAAAAATTAAAGGATAAACTATCTGTTTAGTTTGGCTTTAGTATGTGTTTAGTAGATTCTTTCACATGGGAATAAAGAATAAAAACAAGTCCCTGTGGTAGGATTTTGTCTGAAAGCTGAAAATCAAATAACTATCTGCTTAACATAGGTCAAGAAGTATCTTAAAATTAATACATAAATAAATAAAAAGAATAAGACACGTAGCAATACATACCATGAGATTCACCACCACAGGACTGGAATTGTTAAAATCTATGCTCTAGTCAGAGTCCTGTTGCTTTTTCAGTACCGATCCACAGTATTTCCAAATAGCTTGTTTTGACCAATCTATGTATTTGCCAAAACTCATTTTAAGTGGGCATTTGCAAAATCAAATTTTAACAAATCTTATACAAAGTTCAGACAATGATAATAACAAAACAGCCAGAACCAGATATTTCCAAGTAGTTCGTAATGGAATACTTAACTACACTTAGCACATTCACTTGTGGTTCATGGAACAAGATGGCCTTTTCAGCTTTATCAACAAAATCAGTAGCCTTATTAGTACCTTAAAAATATACAAATATATATTAGCACATAGGCCAGACATACAGAAACACAAACATATTATGGATGGACACAGCCTGTAGATAAAGACATCTTCATTGAGGTCCTGCATGTGAACAAGACATCATAACTCCCATTACAGTCAACAGATATCTAGTGGTATGTATAGTCAATCAAGGCCGTAGAGATATTCAAATGACCAAAAGCAGACAGCTGTTTTAAAATCATCTAAAACTCCAGTAACAACATTAACTAAACCTCCACTGACTGTAATGGGAGTTTAAACACCTAGATCACAGACAAAGCACTGAATTTAGACACCTAAATATAGCTATCAGTCTTGCACTGAATCATTCCATCGCTGCCTTTACCATTTCCTTGCTGTTAAACAGAGACCTCTAATACTCTGGAGTCACCTTCCTATATGACCCACAAGAGCAGAACTGGATGTCAGGAAAACCAATAGTCTGCATGAGCTATTTCAGATTTCAAACTTTACATTCAGTCAGTTCACCATATACAACAGGAAACAGTGATCTGAAAATTTCAAATATTATAAGCATCTACAAGCTCATCATCACCATGGATGCACTAGACATGTATACTGTAATGAATGCCCATTATTAAAAATAATAACTTACATCCCACAAAAAAAAGTAATTAAAAAAGAAATCAAAACACTATTTACATGTAGCTCAGGTATTTTTCTACAAGATGAACTACTGTTCATCTGGAATAAGAAAAACTGAGAAAGCAGCTCACAGCAATTACCTTATGAAACAGGCTAGGAATTCTCTTTTTCCTATGTTGTACAATACCTTGCAAAAGGCTACTGCTATCGCCTGCTCAGTTTCAATAAAGAGAAAATACTTCCACTGTCTGATAACCATTTTCTTCTCTTTAACTACCAATAATTAGTAACAGATTTAACAGATTTTAGTACTTAGGTAAAATCAAGCATGGATATTGTATTGGACTACTGCTCTTTCTAAAGTACATGGACATTTCTTCAATCTAGCACTTTGTCCCCCACTCTCTGCTTCCCACTCACGCCCCTGCCCCAACAAAACCTTTTTTTGACAAGTACCTACCAGTGTGTGTGATGGCAGTGTTTTATTTTGTTTTGGTTTATTTAACAGATGTAATATACAAAGTTATTCACAATAACAATATAATATAATGAAATTTATTCACTGATTACCTACAAAATCAGAAATGTATGTAACAGGCTAGACAGTGCCTTACTTAAACACCCTGAAAAAACCCACTCACCAGCATTTTTGTGTGAAAAGCATTTAGATTTGTGCAGGTAAAGAAGTTCCACTTATGTCAAGACATAGTATAACTCCGATTAGATAGTACTAAAGCCAATTTGAGGACTACTGTGCATAAGCCAGTATAACAAAACAAGACAGAAAGTAGTCAGTAATTTATATGAGAACTGTATTAACGTTTATTAAAATGTTATACTGCCACATGTAAACTATAGGAAGAACTACATGTTTACAGCAATATAGTAGTTCTACGTTAAATACACATTTTCTTATGTACATGCTGCCTGTACCTAAAATAGTACCATATCTAAGACTTAAAAACGTGTGCACGTTTTTTTATATCTATATATACATGCATGCACTTGTATACATATATCCCTAAATATTCTGAACAAACATAGATAGATTTAAATTAAGAAAATTAGCAATTGAGATTTCTCATTGTATACAAATATTTAGGAAAACCAAAATACTTACAACATCCCCTTCAAAATAAAAAACCTTCACAGTGATTTCTTAAGTTTGTATTTTCAGAGACAGAAAGTCTTCATTTTGTCACTTTCACCATTCTGCTCAAAAGAACATCCCAGCTACCTCCCATGCAGAAAGTTTTCTTTTGTATTGGGATGTCTGGGGGAGGGCTGGAGGGAGGAGCATTGTTGCTCTTCTGCCAGCAAGAAATTAAATTTTCTGATCTCATTTGGAACACTGTAAAAAAGGAAAAAGTACATGGGTGATACTTTTGAAGAATAATCACCTAAATATTAATCAATTATTTTATTTCTGCTGCAATTATAATTACATTTATTAAAAGCAAAGAGGGTTTCTTTTCTTCAATCAGAAACATATATGTAAAAACATATGAAAGCAAAAGCTTTCACAAAAAAACTGTTTCACATTTCATTTTTGAGATTTTAAACAGATGAACTTTCTGTCATATATTAAATATTGGCACAACATCTTCCCTTCATTAAAAGCTTTTGGTTAGAAATTAGAGTTATATATTACTGGTTTTCATTCCTTAATTTCTATTTTTTATTATTCCCAGGCTATGATGTATGTTCATTACACCTTATAAAGAGAAAATCTCAAAATCAAATATAATCTTATATAAAAGATCAGAGTCCAAAATACATTCAATATCACATTATGCTATAACTTCCATTAAAACACACAAACCTTGTTTGAGAAAAATAAAACCACAACATTTATCCTCACATCTGAAATCGGTTGTATTTATTTAAATAAAAATTATGTATAAAGCTTGCTAGCAACAGGTATTGGATAGTAACACATACACATTAATGGTAAACCCTATCGCTATGTACAGTTATTTCTCTTACAGTTACCAGAACCTATTACTGTCTAAAAATTTTTTTACTCTTTATAGGGTAGATTCTAAATCCTTTCTACCATCTTTCCTGACGATAAGAGAGTTACTATGGGTTTTGCTGGAAGAATTCTACTGAAAGAACTATGCTGTCCTTAAAAGCCAGGCAGCCCTAATGCATGCAAACAGAAAAACAATTGTGATCAAACACTTTGCTTGATAGGTATCATCAACAAAGGAAACAACTAAAGATGGTTTTAAAAAAATAAATTGCTAAGTGTTCTGTAATGCAAGCAGCAATAAGCCATTTTAAGTTCCAGTGTAAGTTAATTTTCCAGAAAGCAATAGTATGTTCTCAAGACAAGTTCAATTAAGAGACCAGAATTTTAAAGACCAGTAAAGCATCATTCTGTAATGGCATTATATCTGCTGTGGTCAAAAGTAGCCACATTTATAATGCTGTACCAGGTAGTATCACTAAATACAAAAAAGATCCTTACCTGGACTTATTTTTTCTGCTGTATCTTCTTCATCAATCTGTCCCTGTGAAAAATGGAGGAGAAAGAAGTGAAGAGTTCACTCAAAGAAGTGAAGAGTTGCACTCCTCCTGCCCTTTTTGCACACTGTAGTATCTACAATCAGAAAAGAGGAAGGCATGGAAAACATTTTTATCCATAGCTGTTAAAAGAAAACCTTAGGACTTGCAATTAAGAGCAAAACATTTACATAAGTCACTTTTCTTGTGTTACTACGTAAAATTTACTTTCTTCTATTAGGAAGGCTGTTTCTTAAAGCAAGGGGTAGGGGGACAGAAAACTATCTTCATACTAAGAACACTTTTTTCTTCCCAGTTCCATTTGTTATTCCTCAGTATAATGAAGAAAAAGAAAAAAAAAGGCAAAAAAAAAAAAAGCGCTGAAATTTAACAACAAAAAGATAATGTTCATTATAGAAACGACCAACTCTGTTAATTTAGTCACCATTTTCTTGACCTGGATCTGTCTCTTCCATTAACTGCAAACTACAGCACTCTTCTTTTTCCTTTTTATTGCCAGAGCACAGGAAAAATATTTTTCTTGGTAGCATAAGTACATCACCATTAGTCTAATGACTAAGAGTGTGCAGATGTCAGGAGCTGAAAAACCAGATTTTTGCATAATTGAACATATCTTGTGACTGTTTCGTAACTCTAAACACTAGATGCTGCTTTAAATTACTGATCAGATAAATATGGTCATTAGAGACACCAAGGTATTTGACAGTTCATGCACATTGCATGATCCTCAAATTCTATCCAGCTGCCTCATCTGCTAGCTTCTATCTACTGAGAAACATTCTGTGGTATAATCTTAGAAATCTCTGTCTCCTATATCCAGTGGGGTAACAGACACAATTTGTGCTCCCATCTTAGAGGGAGAAGGGTTCATAAAAGGTTTCTCTTCCTATTTCTCCCATTTATAGGAATGAGACTATCTAAGTTTCTAACAAAATCAGCATGATTTCGCTACGTGATTGGGACCTTCCCTCAATAGCTCACTGACCAGGGAATCCCTACTATATGTGAGAAGTCTGAAATTCAGATCACTGGAAACCTAATCCTTCTCACTACATCCCCCTTTAAAATAATCTGTATCTTTAAGATACTATGCTTATAATTGGCTAAAATTACAAGATGGACATAAGATACTACATGGATACAAGAGGGAATGGAACTTAAATTTCAAATAAATAAGTCACTATCAGCAACTACGTATCTGTAAATCTAATTCTGAAATTTGTCTAGCCTCTCTATGTATTATTCACACACTCTATGTATTATGCACAGAAAGTTTGAGTTTAAAGGTGTTTTAGAGAGAAAACACACCTTTATCAAAAACTCAATGGAAATATCAACATCACGTTACTTTCAGACTAAAAACATCGAGTAACTTCAACCATCATAATTGGAAATTACTCAAGCCTGAGAACAATATTTCATCTTTTCAAGAAACAGATCCTGCAAAACAAAATCATACAATACATAACTAGATCATGTCATCCACTGATGAAGAATTCTATTGAATTTGATATAAAGTACCTTTTGACTGTTTGAACTTAGGTTAAAACTCTCACACAGACAAATTACGACACTTAATTACGGAGCTTACTGCATCTTCTGGTTGTGGTTCACTGCCCAATAGCTGACACTGACTAGAAGGGATTCTGAAACAAATAGTGATGCCGATGATCCTCCATTAGAACCAGGAAACGTAAACCACCAATTCACACAGAAAACCCCACAAAACACAGAAAATTCAACTGTGCACGTAACAGCAGATAGGTATGAACAGAGACATCAAAATAGTCACCTGAAGGCAAAATCTCCATCTCTGGAAAGCAGGAAATGGAAAACATGTCAGATGGAGCACAGGTATGATATATTTTTAGTTTCCTTAAAGATAGCAACACCATAGGAATAGAGGATATCTCTTTTCAGCATAATAAAAATAAACACAAATCATAAGCACGGCACAAAGCTGGTATTAACAGAAATCAGCTGTTATTTTTGCCTCCCTAGCACATAACGTGAAAGAAGTTTTCCAAGTAACTTCTGAGTTAAAAATAAACAGTTTCTCCTCATTAATGCAACTTTCTGAAATTTGGTAAGCCTGCATAAGTGATAGCATGACAGACCAAATTTCTCAATACAAAATCCCAGTTCTTCTACATTAAGAATCTGATTTTCTCTTAAGCCCTCAGATGTGCACATCGCCCTGGAGCAACAGTGCTACATACAAATGATCAGAGCACAAACCACATGGTACCTTTGCCTCTGCTTGAAACAGATTCATCACTGATCAGTGCCTGGGAAAACTGTTCTGCTTTTGGTGCAAAGGCCCTTCAGCCAGCCTTCTGTGGGACAGCCACGGGACAGCAGCACGGAACCCTCAGATATAAGTGCACAAGTACAGTCCCTCGATGAGCCCTGGCATTTGTTGAGGCACTGGTGCCAAATACAACAAAACCCAAAGTATACTTTCTGTTCTGTGTATAAATCTTGAGTCTTTTGGGGAAATAAGTTTGTGAGTTCAAAAGGAAGCCAAGCTAATCAAAACCGTCTTGCTTATGTCTTTCAGGTAAATATCTTTGAAAAATGTGGTACCGGATAAAACAGCAAATTCAGCAATGGTTTCCATCGCAGTCAGTCATTCAGATAAGGAGACCTGACTTGATCACATCATAAGGACTTACAGATGAATGAGAGCTTTATTAGTGGATGGCCCTTCAACAAACAAAAGCTGAAGCTGAAACAAATCAAATGTGGAATAAAAAGTGGCACACAAATTTAACAGGATGGACAATTAATTACTGAAACAATTTGTTAACACTTGTGGCCTTCTCAAATACTCAAAATCATGTGTTTGGTTACATCAGACCTTTCTTTTCTAATTCCCACCAAGCTCTATATACATACATACACGGTTTGAGAACTGGTAGCAGATTTTCATAGAACAATATTTCTTGGTAACATGCAATTGGAGAAGTAAACCAATTATTAACCCTGATGCTTACAGCTCATAAATGATATTTCTTACAAGTTTATGTAATGGAGGCAGTTCATTGCTCAGCAATAAAATTTCATACTCCTTGGTAATTCAAGCATTTGCATCAGATACACTTGCAAGGAAAATTATTTGCAGAGATTTCTGTTTACTACAGCTTCAACTTCAGAGAATTTGTGATTCTGCCTCCTACTTGTAACCTAAAGTGGCATACAAGGAGTGGCATGCCCACAATTTGGGAAACACTATAACCTCTGACATATCACATCAAGAGCTACCTCTAAATAATGCATACACGTTTATTATGATGCAAACCCAAATGCATCCTTCATGGGTTGAATTAATTTAGCTGCTAGCCAGAAGCTTCAGGATTCTCCTTAATTTCAAGACCTAGATGAGATTCCAGGAATATCTTCTAAAATATCATACCCCCAGAACATCGGTAACATGGGACAGCCAGCAAAAAGAAAAATAGTGGGGAAATACATCTTGTGTGTTACACTCGGAATGCAGAATAACTAAATATTACATATACAATAAAACCAAAACCAACACAGAGAGAAACTATTTTATTATACAAAACATCTAAAGGCATAAGACTGTCACAGAAAAAATGAGGAGCTCTGGCTAATAAGTATCTCCAAGATTAACTAAAGGTGTACCCCAATCTCCCTTAAAAAAGAATCTAACAGTGTCAAGTACATGATGTATTTATCAAGATAATAATTCATATGATTGCCATTTGCCTTTTTTATGCTGCACAATAAGAAATTACACGGACATGAAATTTGGTCTTGGGTAAATAGCTAATTGGCTTTACAGAATAACAGGAAATAGCTTTTATGGTAAGTACACATTAAACGCATTGTTACACAAAGTAGCTTTCGGCCTAATGACCTAATGTACACTGAGTAAGTCTGAAAATTAGCTCAGTGCCTGAAGTTCAAGTTATTCCATCTGTTTCTTCTTAGTATTCTGAAAAACAGTATTAGTACTTTTGAAGCACTTTATATTTCTCAAAGGTAAGATGCTAAGAGCATGCAAAATATTGCTACTACATTCAATCCAAAACCTTCATATGCAGTGAATCCTAGTGCTTCACTATTCTCACTGCTAAAAAAAGGTTTTTCTTCTGTTTCATCTGAATTTCTTGAACTGCAATCTCAGCCTGTTACTTCTTGTTTCACTCATCACAGGCATGAAAGTGAATTTGTTCCACATTTCTTCTTAGTTATTTGAAAACTGCTATCATGCTTTCTTTCATCTACTGTAGACAAAATCCATCTGAAATTTACATTGGAATTCACACTTCTCAGACTCTAAATCATTCTTAGAGTGTATTTCTAAATCCTTTTAACATTTTCTTTGAATGGTGTGACTATCAAACCTCACAAACATGGAATGGAGGAGCAGACAGGAAGCTGGGAAATTCTATAGTGTTCTTGAACCTACTATTATACAGGAAATATCTTTATGCTCTTATTACAATAATTATTCACCCAACGCTTACATTCTGGGCATTTCCATCCTTACTTCTCTCCTCTCAACATCCTGGCTTCACTCCTGAGACCTGATCGGTTCTCCACCACTTCCTTTTTGGCTCAACAGCTGTTCACTCATGCTAGTATTCTCAGAAATTCACAATTTAGCCAAAGATGATCAGATTTTCATGGCAATTGAAAAATAGCCTCTAGGCTCATACAGACATCATGTTCCTTCTCTTCCAAAACCAAAATCAAACAGCTAACATTATAAACTGGATCATCTTACCATTTCCCTAAAATGACACCTGATGAAAGGCTGAAAGGTTTATGCGTGACAAAGAAGATCTTACCTACAATATTTTTTGAATAATATTGGCTGTAGCTTAGGCTTGATATACATACACACAGAAACCAGAAAATCATCGCTATTATAATACCCATACTTTTAGCAACCTTCAGTAAATACCGTCTTTGTTGGACTAGGCGATCTCCAGAGATCCCTTCCAACCACAATGATTCTGTGATACAAAAGGATCACTGTGCTTTTTTGCTCCTTAAAGTAATGAATTGTTGATATGAAAGGTTGAAGAGACCCAGTATTATATGAATAAAAGCAACTATCCACAAAAAGGGCTTTGATGCACAGAAAAAAAAAGAGGAAAAGCAATTTTAAAATTGCATAATAATGTACAAATCAAAGGTTTTCTGTCCATAAACAAATTAAATTTTATATCAAATGTAATGTACAAAAGATGATGACTTCCCTGGAAGACACAATATTAATTTTACTAAATGATTAATCCATTGGTGATTATGGATAATGAAATGATGATTAGGGTTTACGAATGAAATTATGTCATTTTATCAAAGAATAACATTGAAGTAATATAGTAATTACAATATATTTAAGAGAAAACAAGAAAAGACTTTAAAGTATGCATGAAAATTATTGTGTTATGAAAATAAGTTGTCAACTTTTTATTGGACTAATGCACACTGAAATGCAGTGAGGCACTTTGCTCAGTATTTACGTATGGAGAAAACTTCATGCTGCCTCATTCTTCTCCAGTCCAGGAACCAATAAACGTTATGCATGACAGTATCTGAAGGACTTTGACAATTACCATTAGCCTGAAGGCAGTACACAACTAAACCATGAACAAAAAGGCCTTAATTTTCTTTTTAAAAATAAATGACATTTATTTAAGAAGAAACACATTTCACATTTGTCTTAGGAGATGCCTTAAATCATAGCTTCCCACTGCTGTAGCAAGATAAAATAGTAGAAATAGAGCAGTTAAGGAAGGGCTTTGGTGAAGGTGTATCTCATTTCAGAATCATACCCTTGACTTGCAATTCTGATGAGGACATTGTGCATTCAGCAGTGCTAGAAAACATGATCTGGATCAAAATCAGCAAAGTTTAAATTAGCCCAACTTGCCGTTATGTCTCATGGTTGCAGCCAGCATTGGAACAACAATGTGAATACATAAATGTCTTTTTTTCTTATCCATTTACACTTCTTTTTTTCTCTCTCAGTATTTTTCCCCCACTAATTAACCATTAGCACCTTCTACCCTAATGAAGTAACCAGTGTAGGTGTGCCAAGATGACAGCACTGTTCACCGCTTCACACAGGTCCTCGGCCACAACACGGTCACTGTTGCAGCCAAACACTTTTTGCGTTCGCTGTTAAAAGTGCCAAAGAGATATTTCGGAGTTGCAGAGGGAAGCATCTCTGGGAAACAGTATTACATTTTAGGCCATCGTACGATCATTTTCAGGAATCCTTTTTCATTAGACAGAATAATACAACGTTCCCTGGGGAAGGCAGCAGAGCCGTTGCCACCTGCTCAGTGGGTCCTCAGACCGGGTCAAGGCAGGGTTGCTTTCCAGCACGTCCCCCACCACAGGCTCATAAAATAACGGTGGTGAACTTGGACACCCTAAAGGGCGTATGTAAAGCCCCCAGCCCCTCAGAAGCACTGCCTCCAGCACCTCACAGCCTTCGAGCTGGGGCGTCTCAGCGCTGGCGCGCAGCACCAGCCTTACGGGAACGCCTCAGCCCTTCGCGGAGCCCTCCAGAGCGGCCTCACCCCGCGGGTCTGGGGCCTCCCGCGGGACAACACAGCCCTCGAGGTACTGCAAGGACACCCGTGAGCTGTAATGCAGACAAGGAGACAGCCACAGCCCTTCAGTGGGAAGCCTACTGGCAACCCGCCCTGCCGACAACATGGCGGAGAGCAAGCACAAGGCGGAAGCGCTCGCCCCGCCCCCTCCGGCCGTTGTCCTGGCAACGCCCCGGACCGTGACGGTCCCCGCCCCGCCTCGCTGCGCGGGCTCGCAGCGGGAAGGGGGAGGGACTTCCGGGCCGGCTTGCCCTCCTCGGAAATGACATCAGAGTGTCAACATGCAAGATGGCGGCCCATCATCGGCAGAACACGGCGGGGCGGCGGAAAGTGCAGGTGAGGGCGAAATAGTGGCCCGGGGGGGGCTGCGGGGGGTGCGCGGCGGTGCTCCGGCAGGGCTGGACCGTGGCGCGGCCCGGCAGGAGGAGGACGGGTGGCGGCGGCGAGGCGGAGCGCGGCCCGGGAGAGGGGCGGTGGCGGGGGTGGGGTCAGCGGGTGGGGGTGGCGGGGTGCGGCGGGAGGGCGCCGGGCCAGGGTGGGCTCTTCTCAGGGACGCTGCCTCCCGGCTCCGGGGCGCTGTGGCAACGGCTGCTCTCGGCTGGGGTGGGGGCAGGTGTTGGGGGTTTCTATGGCAACACGGTCGCCGCCTTCCCTTTCCCAACAGCACTGAGGTGACGGGGAGACACCCCGCGCACCCCGGGTGGCGCTGCCCACCGCCGCTAACACCTGTGGCGGAGCGAGTGGCTGCCCTTGGCTCCGCCGCCCGGGGGGAAGAGGGGCTGCTCTCTGCCGAGCGGGGCCGGGCTCCCCAGACCGGAGGAGGCAGCGCTGAGCCACCCCGCCCGCCTGCCCCGTCCAGCTCCGGTCAGGGTTCCTCACGGGAAGGCCGTGGCCTGGACCGTCTGGTGGGTGTAAACCTTCGCAGCTCACCTGAGAGACCATCACGCTTCGTGGTGTGGGCTCATATGTAGCTATAAGTACGCGCTTGTGGCCTTGGCGGAGATTGGAATTATTGAAATGCATGTACGAAGTCAAGAGTCTTTACCAGTAAAAGTCATGCAGTGGTTTTATTATGGTCCTCAAATTTTTGTTCTTCTTTGTGATAGTACCAGCACATTTTTACAGGTTTCACTGTGGGAAAAGATTTAATGCTTTATCAACGTGCATGGCTTGCCTACCTCTAGTGGCAAGCGCAAGTTTTGGCTGTATCTATCCACTGTGAGCAAAAGAAATACTGATTAACCCTGTAATAGGACTAGTATCCTTCCAAACAGAGGTTGGTTCAGGTTTTGAACCTGTTTTTTGCATTTTATCACGCAGAGGAAATGTGCATTTCTTTGTAGCCTTTAGTGGGTTTCATGGTTAAGGTAAGCTCTCAAGCAGTACTGTATTAAGAATTCCTTTGCCCTACCAAAAAAGACCTCTGACACTCTTTAAAATACAAAGAATCCAAAATTTAATATCCCTTTATTGACTTCATTGCCTGTGCCATAAACAAGTTTTTGCAGGTTGCTCTCCTAAGGAGGGGGATTTTATCATAACTACATTTTTCTTTGATGTAGTCCTTTTTATTCATGAAGTATCATTTCCCTGACAGCAACATGCATCAAAGAGTACATTGTTTCCTTTTTTACTGCTACATTCCTTTTCCAAACATTACTTAGCTCAAAAGTTTGTTTTTACAGGTGGTTTTGTGCTGGTTAATGATGTTGTCTTTTCCACTTCCATTGTGTTACATGATCTTTGTTTTTGTTTTGGGTTTGTTTTTTTTTACTTCACTTACTGCTGCAATGGTCTGTGTCTCAGCCTGTACATTCTAAGTCTGTAGAGAACAGCTTTGGTTATAGTATAAGCATATCTAAACCTTGAGTAGAAGCTAGGTATTTTCTTGCACTCATACTATTTCACCTGTTTGGCTAGGGCCTGGATTTTGTTCATGTATTGGAATTCTAAATGGCTGTTTTATCTGTCAGCCGCTAATGGAAAGTTAAAACCACTAGTGATTTATTTTGCTTCCCAATGGCTGAGCATTTAGGGTGCTGCTACATGAAGCTTTTGGGGGGTTGGGGTGGGTGGAGAAATTTCTCTCAAAGCTATGAGGCTAGGAGAAGAAGCTTTTTAAAAAAATACCTCTCGGGCATGGAGGACCTTGATTCCTTACATGGCAGGAGAGCTGACTGAAGTTTATGGAAAACAGAGCTGTTATTATCTTGGATGCACCTGTTTTACTGGTATGGAGAACTATCCAAAATAGTCAGGTTAAGGTGCTTCTGCATATAATTGTATGTTTGTAAGGGTTTAATCAGATAGATGGTTTAGGCCTCAAAATAAATTCCATGCATAAAAAAAGGGAAGAAGTTTAATTATTTAAATGTAAGTCAGGCATTTGAAATGTCTAGTGGCAAGCTGTTGGTGTTTCTTAAGCTTACCTATGCCCGTCTGAAGGCTGCAGTAGTGAGGTTGTCTGTTTTGGGAAGGGAATGGGGATGCAAAGGTGTGTCAGATACTGCTGTGTGGTGAGGAACATTTGGCCATATGCTGTAGCTTTCTGATATGTTACTGTGAATTAAGGTAAGATGAAGCCAATTTTCAGCAGGTGGCTTAAAGTAGCTGCTCTTGAGGGGCTGCGCTGTATCTGCTCTCCCAGACTTGCTGCCTGGCCAGAATATATTCGCCCCCTCACTCAGAACGTGGGAATTTTGCCAAAAATGATTTGGATCACCATCTTTCTTACAAAATTACTGACGGATTTTAAACTTTAAGTCTTGTACAGAATAAGATCGTTTTCCACTGGCTTTGTCATGTTTGTGCACTAACACTGCATTATGACAGCAAGTTTAAAGTGGTGGAACAAAAAACCTTTACATTTAGAAAATATTTCAGCTACTGATTTTGTTAATAGTACCATTTATTAAAAGCACACTAGATTTTGTTTGCAGTCACTTACTAGATTTTTATATCTGTCTAATTTTTGTATTTTATAACAAATATCTAATTTTTGTTTATAAATTGTATATATTTCATACATAATACATAAGCAAATGAATAGCTAGTAAGTTGATTCAACTGTAAAAGGATAAAACAAACTTTTTAATGCTTTCCATTGCTTTTATTGTAGGGCCTGGAGCACCTGATAAAAAATTCAAATATCAATATGTTCTTAATTTAAACTTATTTTAGGGGATATATCTGCACTATCAAGATACTAAGGCAGAAGTTTTTTTCTTGGTGGTTGACTGCTGCTTCTCTCACTTTTTTGATGCAATTCATGTCACATCTCATAGAATCCTTGGAGTGATTTTGAGAAGTACCATTTTTTTAAATTGCTCACAGTAGTATTTGTGTCTTTGAAATTTTACAAACAAGGAACAAGCGCTGTCAGAACTTGGCTGTTCATTGTTTCTTCCACAATGGTGGTGAGGTGGTATTTTTAAAAGCAGATTCTACCCATCTATTAAGACAACATCTGTTACAAATGTCTAGTGTACAAGGGTAACAGGATTTCACATCAGCAGATATACTTATTCATGAGGGAAATACATTTCAGCACACAAAGCCAAGTGAATTTCTTACAGCATCTACAATGTATCTGTTGACAATAGCTTTATCTCTGGGGCTCTTAGTCATTAAAATTTTTAGTCCTGGTCCACTTAGGCTACTGAATCCCATAAATTCTTTATAAGGAGTGTTCACCAACTTGTAATGTTTGTGCACTGCTGCAGTGAAAGGTTCTTATTCATTATGGGAGTTTATAAAAGCTACAGCAGTATAAATGTAAAAGGCCTTGGTCATTATTAAAATATTTAATATCCCACAAATCTTGCCCTTCCCAGACCATCATGGCAATAAAGTGACTATGATCTATATCATAGTCATTATTATCTTTGTGGTTTGCATCTGACGTTGTGAATCAACACAACCAACAAAACAGTAACATGCTCAGTCTTCCCTCTTTGAAGTGAATGCCAGTTGGTGCTTAGAGTCGTAACTTCCTTGTGACCTTCACAGTCTTTTCCAGGCAGAATACAATACCTTATCTAGAGTGATAAATACGTGTATGCTGTGGGTCAGAGTTTAATTTGATCACGGAAATTTATTCTCAGCCAAAAGCCTGTTGCTTTTGCGTTGTTTAGGTGTATGTGTGTACACACATACTTGAACATATACTTCATATTTTTATATTTGTTTGTATAGTTACTATATTTACTAATAGTTCTTACACTACTATGATCAGTGACACTCAAATGTAAAAAAACCAAGCAAACAAAAAACATTTTCTTCCCCAAAATAAGATTATAATGGAGAGCCACATGTGGATTATCAGCAATCTTCTTCTGTTCATTTTGGTGAAATACTTGGTTTAGTGAACTTGCCTGCTGTCCATCACTCGTACACAAGTGTCAGATCTTTTAAATTAAGTTGCTGTTGATTTTATTGGTCCATTTGAAGTTCCCTGTGTTGAGAGGCATTTCAATGCCCTTTCAACAGTTTTGTGGAACCCTTGATTTGTCCCTCTGTGTTAATATATAAGTAATGCATTTGAATACAAGCCTGGATGCTTCTGGTGTTATACCTCTCTAAAAGATGTGGTGTACAGCAAATGTCTTGTGAGGTTATTTTTAGTTCAGCCACATATTCTGTGTGTCTTGTTCTAGTTTTTTTAATATATATGTATTTCAGTCTGAGTGGCTGGTTTGCAAGAGTGGACCACTTAAAGTGTTTTTTGTTTGGGTGAGAAAATAAATGTATTAAATATATACAATGTAAGAAACTGACAGTTACTGGAATGTCATTAGGCCTCCAATAAGAGTTGGAGAGTCTGTTTTTGTGCCATAGTCGTCTTTTTCAGTTCATATTCTCTTCATGAAAAGTGGTTTGTCTTTTACTTACCTAGCTGCTTAAATAGCAGTATTCATTTGAAATGTTGGTGTGGTATCCAGTAAACTTGCTAATCACAAAGTAATTTTCTTTCATCTTAATTTTCTCCACTTGTGGTTTTAGTATTGGAAATAAAATAATAATAATAAAAAAAAGGATTATGGAGCACATGGTTAATTGATGTTTAATTGGATTAGAATCACCTTTGTTGTTGAAAAATGGCTGTCACAGTTTCTTCCCATGATGTGCAGAAAATTATCATTACCAATTCGTTATACAGTAGAGATTTCTTTTCTTCTTACTCTTGTATCTTAAATGTTAAGGCATTTTATCAGGAAAGGCATACTATTCCTTCTGTGGATGAAAAATAAAACTTTGTAGAATTATAAGTCTGAGGAAAGACAAAAGTAACTGGTTGAATTCTATGAACAGTAGCATTCACTGCTAGATAATTTTGTAAGTGTCAAGCTTTGTTGTTTTGTCATCTTTTTTTCCATCAAAGCAGTCATGTATTTACATGCACAAGAAAATGGAATAGTAAGAACGCTCTTAGATCTACCAGAGACTCATTAACCCTGAAACAATATAATTCCTCTCTTTTTCTCAGTTCTCTTAAAATGTAAACAGTACTTGCCAAGAGATGTTTGACTAAATTCATGTATGGAAGTTATTAAAAGGAATAAAGGGCAAATTAAATTTGGCCTTCATTTGAATATTTCATTACTGGTGGTAGTGGGAAAATGTTGTCAGTTTTTCCCCAGTCATGTCTTTGAATGATGGAGGAACAGCGCCCAGTTGAGCCGAAAGCCACAGTTTCAAGGTCTTCTAGATGGAAATGTAAGTTATGCAAATTCCATTCTAGAAAGAAGCGAAAATTAATTTACTACATATAATCTCTGTGAGCTTTTTTTGCTGCTAGTTTCTGTTGAAGAACAATATTTAGCAAGAAAATATTTTATCCATTACATTTTAAGATATTATGAAGCGACTAATTCTGTGAGGATTAGAGTAGAAATATGATGCTGATTCTGTAGTCCTATGAAAATATAAATCATACGTGAAAAGTACCTTATTTACTAGAGTAAGACAGCATTTGCTTTTTTGCATTTTTAAAATTATTATTTATGGCTCTTCATTTGAACTCCTCTAAATTAAAAAAGTAACATGATTATGAGCAAAAGCTCCTTAAAATGCTCTGGTGACTAATATAGCTTGACAGTCTTATTTATAAGTGGAGTAAAAAGCTCTATATTATATATAATATAATATATGGGAAATATAATAAATATGGGAGGTGACTGACAGAAGAAGAACAAACCCCAAAATTGAAGATTTCTTTAAAAATATCCTGCAGTTTGGAGAAGCAAGAGCTGAAGGGCCTCTGCTGACCTTGTCTGACACTATTTCAGGAAGAGATTGTTCTCCCTAGTAACTAAAATCAAATTTCATCCACTGACCTATAGATTTAGAATTCCTTTTTGTCTTACCTGCTCACATTTAGTATTTTCACCTGAGTATTTTCATTGGTTCTATTCAAGGAGTTTGAAAGCAGTGTGACTTTGATGGCCATCCCTTTACCTTGTGTTTTGTATCGCACTGAACCTTGACTTTGTAACATTCCTTTACTCAAGTAGTGTGTGCGGGTCTTCTAGCAATGTAGACATGATATGATCAAGCCAAGGTGAGGAGCTGCACATACATCTTGCTCTCTGCACCACAAAAAAAATCCCACCCAACCCAAAACCTCAGGTATTGGAAGTGTTTTAACATAACAGTTATGTGTGTTTGATGGTGTCTTCTCTCAGTAACATCTTTGAAGCTGTGTGTAGGTGGAGACTTGAGCATGGATAGCAAGAATATTATGGATGAGTTTGGAATGGGTGAGAGAAGTCAAGAGTGCTGGAAAGTAAGACACAATCTGAAACTGGGAGGAAGAACTGCAAGGACTGTGAGTGGCTAACAAAGATAATGAGCAAGAAGTGCTTTAAGAGCATTGGGGCATAACATAATAAACGTAGTAAAGAACTTGTGGATTGGTAATGGAGAGTATTAAGCAGAAGGCTCTTATTTTATTAGGAGGGTTTTAATTTTGATCCTCCAGTGTTGGTCTGTAGAGCTGTGGCAGCTGTTTCTAAAACAGAAAACAGGACTGGATGTGTGCTTTCTAGAAGCATCAGTTCTCTTACTGTGCTCCACTAGGACGGCATAATTCAGTTGAAGTGTTGCTCACATTCACCAAATGGACCTGTCGGTTCTTGTGATATAGAATCTGAGATGCTGTAAAATGTTTCTTCAACGATAAGGACTGCTAAACATTTTGTTTAATTTGTTGTTTTTATTTTGTGTAACTGAGATCTGATCTGGAAAACATTTTCTTTATACTGCTATAATGTAGTTATTGGAGTGAAAAATTGCTTTCAGATCTCTAGCCCAAGACTACTCCTTGAAAGCATTTTCAAAACACTGGTACTTACGTATCCAAGCGATTCGTGCTGTGGGCAGATTGGATTATACCAAGCCTAAAATTTTACCTTGTTCTTATCATGTTTTACAGAATCTGGGAAGAGGCATAGCTGGCAGCTTCCTTTGCTCTTCTCTGTGTGGGCTTTCCTCATACTAATGCAAAAACCCTGTGTAAACCCTGTGATCAGGAGAGATGCAGCACAGTGTAACTGTGTTTACTGAACAGTAATAATGGAGAGTGCTGCAGCCTTTGCAGTATGTCTCCTTAAATCTCCATTTAGTGTTTCTGAACAAAAGAATGAAATAATCTGTACGTGCAGTACTGTCAAACATAGAAGGAAAAGAAACTAAAGGAATAATTTTTCTGAAAGAGCAGTAAATATTTTTGCTTCTTATTATATTAGAAAGTAGGTAGTTCTTAAAAAATTGGTCTCAAAATAATAGTGACATCTGAAATAGCTGGAATTTCTATTTGCAGTCTTTCAATGCTTTGTAGTCCTCAGTCACCATATCCTCTCCCTTGTGAGTCTGGGAAGTACTGTCATCCCAGCTATAGAAACTACGAAACCTACTTAGGAAGTGAGACTCAAACTCGGTGTGTTTGAGATCACCCAGAATATCTGTGCAGAGCCGGGAACTGAACTAAGGACACCCTGGGTCGAAGCTGGAGTTGTAGTGATTAAATTATTTTTGGGCTCCAGTTCTAGCACTGCTGATACCTTCTCTATGATTCTTCCCCATTTTCATGGGGGAGGAGTAATTGAGGTGGTACAGGTAACTCTCAAACTGACAGACTTCTTTAATGCTTATAAAGCTCTTAATATTTTCTACCTTTTCTACCTTACAGAGATGACATTAGTTGTTAGGATTTTATGGCCAAGTCAATATCTTCATACCGTAATTGGATTTGTGTAAATGTATTTTAGGTTTCTTATGTGATTAGAGATGAAGTGGAGAAGTATAACCGAAATGGGGTAAATGCACTTCAGCTGGATCCAGCATTAAATAGACTCTTCACAGCAGGTCGAGACTCTATTATAAGGATATGGAGTGTCAATCAGCACAAGGTAGGTAATGAGAGGATTCCTATGTCTAAACCTACTTTTTTCCAAGTTACCATGCTAGTAAGCTGCCTACGGGTGGGCATCTAATACTGTTTTTTAACAGCTGCCAATTATTACGATAAGATCATTTTGATATTGCTCATACTGTGATATCTTGCATAGCTATAGAGTTCTTTCACAAAAAGATTCTGGGATAGTGACTTCAAGCAACTCTGCTTTAGGCAATTTGTGATCCATTTGAAGGTTAAAAAAAATACCACAACAGGATCTGATAGTCACAATCTTTTCTATTTGTGATGAGATCTTACAAACTTTTTTTTTTTAATTTGCAGCAAGACCCTTATATAGCATCTATGGAACATCACACAGATTGGGTAAATGATATTGTGCTCTGCTGCAATGGGAAAACGTGTAAGTACTTAAATGTTTGAAAACTACAGTATTCAGAAATTGGGTATAAAAGTATATTGTCCGCTGCTTTAATTATTTACATCTTTTCTTAGCATGTAAAATTAATTTGTGATGTGTATTGTAAATTTGATGAATAGTGTGAGCAGATATTTTAATGAAAATTTAAATGTGTATATAAAGGATTCCTTTAATCTTTTGAAAAGCAAATTAGAGTAGTACCAATATGCTCTAAAGTAATATACAAGCCATTAATGTTTACTCTTTATTTTTCCAATTTAGTGATATCTGCTTCTTCGGATACTACTGTTAAAGTGTGGAATGCACATAAGGGATTTTGCATGTCAACACTAAGGACGCATAAGGTGAAAAACATTATCTATAAATACTGTGTGTTATCACTGACAGTCTTTTAAATATTAAGAACTAGACTTCAAATAGATAATACTGTTGATTAGTGTTATATTTACTTTATTGTAGGATTATGTGAAAGCCTTAGCATATGCAAAAGATAAAGAGCTGGTAGCATCTGCCGGGCTGGACAGACAGATATTCCTCTGGGATGTAAATACTCTAACAGCACTGACTGCCTCAAACAACACCGTAACAAGTAGGTACCAAGGGAGAGGAGGCAAATTCAATGCATTTTATTGAGTAGCATAATCTGTGAAATCAATTTAAAACTATAGGTACAGTTTCTGAATGTACATAAAAAATGTGCAAGTTTTTAAGGTGGTATTAGTGTGTAATCAGTCCATTTGTTGCATTATATAATAGCTGAAAATCTAGAGCAGCCAACAGTCATGGCATTTAGAATAAAGGACAGGTCTCTTTGAACATTTTCTCCTGAAATATAGTGTGCAGGTATTCTCTGAAACTTGACAGAGCTTTAGCTCAAGGAGCTTTTTGCTCCTCAACTTACCTGTTACAGAAATTTTTCCTTAGGTTAGTTGTCAGTGCAGTTTCTGTGTATTATAATTGGGCTTCTTTTTTTGTCTATACAGATGCTGAAAAAAAAAATGCAGTGTGACTCCTAAAGCAGGTCTTCATACACTTATCAAATCTATCTGTCAGAAGAATAAAGTTACTAGATATATTAGATTAAAAACCATGCAAAATAATACTAAGCACTAATTTACATGTAAGGGTAGCATACTAGTGGGATCTAACTCACTCAATATTAGAAGGCAAGTGGAAACTACTTATCAGGGTTAATCCTTAATGTTATCATCTTTTAGGAAGTCATCTGTTGTGCTTCTCTGTCCCAGTAAAGGCATTATGGTATATTATGAGTTCTTTTCCCATAGAGCAATTCCAACACTGCTTTCTTAGAACAGACAGGATAGAGCTGGTTAAGTTTCTCTTCTGGAAAGCATGACACCAATCTTCAGTTAGATTTGATTGCTCAAGTGAATAATATAAATCTGGGTCATCAGCATCCTGGTTTGTATTGGCTATTTTACAGTATATTTTTTCAAAAAGAGGTCTAGTTTGACCACAGTGTGTGTTGCTGATTGTAGGTAGGTTGCAAAAACAGTGTTCAAAGTGACTGATCTTTTTTGGTTTATATTAGTGTTTGATATATGTTTAAACAGTAGCAGAGTCTCAGGTGTACGCATTGGGAAAGAACATACTGTCTTGCTACACGGCCATACTTGAATTTTCTAAATAAGACTACGTGCTTCCTCATTCATAGGTTAGGAGTGACTCAAGAAAAATCTGCAAGACTGAAATTTGGAGCTGGCATGACATACTTTTAAGAAATTTCAGGAACATGTGATTCTGTAAATAAGAGGCAGGCATGTAGTTGTTTTGGTGTGGCTTTCTGTTTTGGCTAATTCTGAAGGGGGTGTTAATTTTATGGATTTGGTATCTTCTAGAACCAAGGATGCATCTGGTGGGCAGAACTGTCAGTTTTGTATTTGTTCTGTCTACTGGACTTTTTAATTCAAGTATGGCCTTATCTCTGTAGCCTTCAGAACAGAGATGGCTTCCAGTGAGCTGTGTTGCACTGTTGTGTCCCTGCCCACAGCAGGGTGTTAGGAATTAGATGATTTTTCGAGTTCCCTTCTGACCCAAACCATTCTGTGATTCTATGATAATAGTATTGAGATGGCACATGGCTGCATATAGCTAGATTTACCTTATATTTCCCAGAAGTTTTCTTTCACTGAAAGTAGAATTATTTCATCACCAAACTTTGCTGATAACTCTAAATTACGCTGTCTGGTTGAACAGGGATTGTTTTTTAAGGAAGAATTTATTTGCTGGCTTGAAGGAAGACTCTGTTGTGGGGGAAAATTTTTTTTTAATACCACAATAGTGATACAGAACCTAAATGATTCAAGTGAATCATAAATGGGAGACGGGGACTACTGAGGAGCTGATGCTTGTTTTGAGCCCCATATCAAATGGAAGTGGAGACATTACCTCTGAGATGACAGAAATAAGTTTGCATTTCTAGAGTTAGAACAGTAATGCTTCATAAGAGGGAGGAAGGGGAAGTTTTCCTTTCTGGTGCTCCCAACTAATAATATTTCTATTGGGAAGAACACAGTATGTGTCCTTAAAGCTGCTTTTCCTCAGTCCTTTCAAACAATATTGATTTTTTCAGAGTGCAAATGAAGATTGTTCTTGTACAATAGTTTCCTGTCCGATTACATGGAAGCGACGTACACAAGCCAGCAGTAAAAGGAAGCCTATTTTTAGAGTCTTTCAGTCAGCATAGACATAAATTTAAATTAAGTGGAGAGATTTTGCTTTTGAGAGGTAGCCCCTTCCAGAAGAGGGTGGAGTTAAGCTTTGCTTTTGTTCTGGCATAAATTTTGCCTCTGTACACTGAAGGCTCTCTCTTCCATTCCTGATCTCCAGCTTGTGATAACTGCAAATTATCCCTTCATAGATTATGGTTGTTGAACAGTGTGCTAACCTTCAAGACTTTCAGTTCTGCTTTTTGCCTTCAACTATCCTCTGAAGACAGTGGAAGACTGTCCCTTTATTTTGGCTATAAATAATAGATTTCATTTGAAAGTTTACATTTGGATAGCCATAGCTAGTGGTTAAGAGGACTCTGAAGTAAAGCTGCATAATTCTTCCACTGTGACAAAATGTTTGTGTGTTAGAAACTTATTTCCATAATATACATAAATCGTTATATAAAGTTTCACATTTTTGCTAGCGGTACAGCTTGTTGCTCTCCTCAGCCTTCTTGGCATGCTGATTGTATGGTTTGGGGGCTTGACGAAATGCCTAATGGTGCTCTCTAAATAGATGATTTTCATTTGCTGTGTCTGTTTCATTTGCTTTTCCTTGTTGAGGGATTGGTACTTTAATCTCTCCAAAAGTAGATTAGGCTAGAAGGCACAGAATTCCTCAACTCTGATGGTAGTTGTGATGCTAAGGAATTGCCATATGGTTTTCACAAACTCAGAGGTAGCATCCGTGCCCAAGTAACACATTTCAGCACTGCAGTGTAACTTCAGTGATGCATCTCTGCTGAACTAAGAGAAGAGCCTTTAATATATAACATAGAATTTTACTGCTACTTGTCTTGAAAAAAAAATCTCTGCACTTAAATCCAAATGCTCTGTGTTATAAGATATAGAATTGTTTAGGTTGGATCATTCTCTAATAGAATAGTTGAGAAGAGCAAGAGTACCTTGATGGTCCTGGCAATGAATGCCTAAAGGTCACTGAGATTGAAATGACCCGAAGTCTGAGGGGTTACTTTGTTTTTATGCAGCGGTAGGTTAACAACTGGGATGGGTTTTTTCTACCAGTATGCTGTCTATAGTCTTTCTTTTTTTTTTAAAGCAACTCTATATATGGGGTAGAGTGGCACTATTTTCATGGGTCAAAGGGTATTAAAATACCCTAAAATACAGGTTTTGAGTGAATATAGGTGTTTTTCAAATGACAGCATTAAAATTGAAAATGAAAATTTTATTTTGCAATAGCTTCTTCCCTGAGTGGGAACAAAGACTCTATCTACAGCCTTGCAATGAATCAAATGGGAACAGTTATTGTATCAGGGTCCACTGAAAAGGTAAGTAAAAGTCTGGTAAGGCTCATTCCACTTCAGTTTAAGGATTCATATGAAGAGACTGTTTTATTCATGTTCAGTGTTGTGGGTTTTGTGTTTTTAATAGTGAGGGTAGACAATTTTAAGTGGGAGTGTAAGTGTAGGATACAAATACCTACCTCAGTCTGAAGATGTGTATATATCCGTATAGCTTTAATACACAGAAGACACAATTGGAACATCTTGTGTAACCCTCTCTCTATCAGACATCATTACGTTTCACCACAAGAGCTCTGACTTTGAGGGTGTGTTACTCAGATGATTATGAAAACTGAAGCAGTTGCCACAGGTAAGAAAGAAGTGGTGCCAGCGATTTGTAAGTCCCCTACAGGAGGTGGGAAATGAACTCATGAAGTTCAAGTGTTACCAAGAGATAGCCCATGCTGTTTGTTGTAAAGGAAGATGAAACACCCTAAAGTCCCCTGCAAGTTGGGGTATTTTTACCTAATCTTACCTTGAGAGAATTTTATTTTCAAGTCAATATAAAAATGAAAATAGGATACATGAGCAAAATGCCTGAGAAGAGTCTCAGAATCATTTTTTTTTTTACTCACATCACACTATCCTGTTCCCAGTCACTTCCATTCCTTGATTTCTTAAGAAGACAGAAAAAGTCAGAACAAATGACATTAAAACCAAGCAAAGAAAATCATATCTGATTACTAGAGCTGCATAAGACGTAGTTCTGTCTGTCTTGTTCTGATGAGGTATGTTTTTGGTGGTGGATGTCTGTGTGCTTGGAATAAGGGTCAGTTTATTCAGAAAGGCTTAATTTTCTGTAAAGAAAATGCATTCTTGGGAAGAACAATGTTAATGCCAGTTATCCAATGTCTATTTATGTAGGTTCTAAGGGTGTGGGATCCACGAACTTGTGCAAAATTAATGAAACTCAAAGGGCACACGGACAATGTAAAAGCTTTGTTGTTGAACAGAGATGGCACCCAGGTATGTGCTTTAACTCGAGACTAAGACATTTTACAGAATGCAGAAATGTCCTTAGTCTTTTTCAATATATTTCTTTTATACATAGATTACCGAGGGTAGCTTAACAAGTATTTTACAGGTATTTAGTGATTAAAAGAGGGAGGCTGGTGTGTGAAAGCTCTATGTTATTACAGGTCCATCTAGGTATGGAGGGGATGGTTTACATAAAATGTCTGGAAATTGTGGCTAGAGTTGTTAACTGATAGTCTTCATTTAGCACTGTCGTATTGGAATTGTGAAAGTTCTCTATGGAAAAAAATATTTTTAAAGACTTAAATCAAGCGGGTATTTAATTATGATGGTTGTTGCTCAGTGTCTTTCAGGCAGCTCTGATGGAACTATCCGCCTGTGGTCCCTTGGGCAGCAGAGATGTATAGCCACATATCGAGTCCATGATGAAGGGGTTTGGGCTCTGCAAGTCAATGAAGCCTTCACTCATGTTTATTCAGGAGGAAGAGACAGGAAGATTTATTGTACAGATTTACGAAATCCTGACATCCGTGTGCTTATCTGTGAAGAAAAGGCACCAGTGCTTAAGGTAATTGAGTTTAATTCAAAGAATCACAGAATGGTTGAGGTTGGAAGTGACCTCTGGAGGTCATCTGGCCCACCCACTCCCCGCTCAAGCAGGGCTACCTAGAGCCGATTGTCCAGGACCTGGTCCAGGTGGCTTTTGAATATCTCCAAGAACAGAGACTTTGCCACTTTTCTGGGCAACCTGTTCCAGTTCTCAGTCACCCTCGCAGTATAAAAGTGTAATTGTATTGCATGTTGTCTGATGAAATAGTGGCTTGAGGTATAAGTTGATAGAAGAACGTGTCTTGGGTAACAAGTGTTTATTACACCACATCTTCAGTATATTGGCTTTGTCTCCTAAATTATGTCTGAAACTTTATTGTCTGAAGAAGATAAATTCCTGGCAGCTACTTAAATATGCAAATTCAAATATTACTGAAATTGAATATGCTTCAGACATGAAAAGTTGTTTTTACCAGTCTCTAGTACAGTTTTAAGAAACTAAGCTGGCATTGTCAAGACAAAAGGACAAAAAAATGGATGTTTCTTAGCAGCAATAGATACACAGAGGGTTATCTTAGAATATGTTGCATACTCACAGGAACCAGGAGTGAAATTTGTGGGGTTTTTGAACACCTAAGCATGACGTTTTCTTAATGGGAGAAAATTGCGTGCACATGTCTGAGTCTTTTGAAGAACTGCTTTTTTGATAATTTTTTTTTTTACTGTCCAACTGTAGATGATGTGACCTAGAAACACGTAGGTGTAAAGGCAGTGAGCAATTGAAACAGATACCAGTATCTAAGCAATCTGGCTTTCCTTGTGAGTGAACTTTGGTTTAGTGTGTTCAGATAAAATCCTGGATATATTAACTGTATTTTTGAGAAAGTCAGAATCAGACTTTTCAGTTCAAAATGGAAAATGACAGCTACGATCAGCTGTACAAAGATCAGAAGGGGTCTCTAAGATCTTTGCTACAGTGATTCGTTATTGCCCAAGAAATGTAACAGCAAAGCCAAATGCATAACAGTCTGCTTTTTCATTAGTACAGAACTTTTTACGTTCTCTTTGTAATGATGTGAAGTATCTGAATACAGGGTAATTCAGAAAATACTGTATTTATCAAACTGTCAGACAAGATTGTGTCATGCTAGAAGCAACCTTATATACTGCTTGTTTAGATACGTTGCATCTACTGTTGCCCATGTCCAGAATCTATTTGTTGAATATTTGAAATAATTTCTCTGGAGTTTCAAAAATCACAGCTTAGTTAGTTTTCATTTAAACTTCGTATTCTTTAGTAAACTGAAAGTAGTGCTGTTTCTGAGATACATTCAAGTATGGGAGCAGGTCTACACAAGCAAATATTAATTGAATAAAGGAAAATTAAGTTAAACATGCCTGAAAGTATTTGTGGTTTCTTTGTTTAGATGGAACTTGACAGATCAGCTGATCCTCCTCCAGCACTTTGGGTTGCAACAACTAAATCCTCTGTGAATAAATGGGTAAGTGATGTATTTTACACTCTGTGAATTCAATTAAGCAGTCGTGGTGTTTGCACTCTTGGTTTGGGAGCTGTTGGACTGTTGTTTGCAACTTGACTGTGACTTGCTATGATCTATAAGCTTTCTTTAAAAAAATAATATGCTAATATTGAAACTGATCAAAAGACATTAAGCTTTGAATTGCTGTCTATTTATGCTGCTTTTAGAAATAAATTATCTTCCTCTGAACTGGACGGTTAACAAATAGCAGCATGAACTAAGCGTTGTTACAGATAGAAGCAGTTTATAGATTATTATGAATGTGTCATTATTTTATTTCTTTCTTTAGACTTTGAAGGGAATTCATAATTTTAGAGCATCTGGAGATTATGATAATGATTGTAGCAACCCTATACCACCCCTGTGTACACAGCCTGACCAAGTTATAAAAGGTAAACAGCTGTTTTTCAGACTGCCTTATAAAATCTGTTATCATTACCAGAAATGGTAGATGTTTACAACTAGCTCAAGTTTTTGGGTGCCTGATACTATGATTTCAACCAAACCAAAACAAAGACAATGTGGTTATCACCTATCTAGTGTTAGCTACATTTAAAATATTGTTCAAACCTTGGTGATATCCAAGTCTTATATAAAATAGTGAAACCAAAGAACAATCACATGTGTCATGTTATACAGTTTAATTTAATGTAATATTAGGAAAAAAACCAACAACCAACACTGTAGTGACCTTAACTCTTTTTGTTTGCTAGGCGGTGCTAGTATTATTCAGTGCCACATTCTTAACGACAAGAGACACATATTAACCAAAGACACAAATAATAATGTGGCATACTGGGATGTCTTGAAGGTAAGTATATAATTTTGGATTAAGCGTCTGCTGTTGGATGTGTAATTATTTTGTACCTTTTTAATATAATATTTTTAGTGTGTAAGAGACCTACGGTAGAAAGTAAATTATCTTTCTGTCCCATGACTTAATGCAAAGATTGCTTTTTGAAAAGGGAGGGGGTATTTTTGAGCTTTTCTGTATCTTTGCCTGATGCGAGGCTGATGTATTCGTTCACCTGAAAGTCGGACCCTTGAATTCTGTCCTGAAAATAGTAATGTTTGTTTTGATTGGGTTTTGTTTCAAAGAGGGCTTGTAGAGGCCTCTGGTCATGTCTGCCCAATGCAGAACAGAGTAGCATAAGAAAGCTTAGCCCGCGAAAGGGAAACCTGTGCTTCAAGTCCTACTGCAAACCTACAGATCCCAAGCGAGCGTGCCAACTAGCAGTCTGTGGACTATTCTGGAATTTATCCTTGTTAGTTGGAAATATAGCAGGCAGCGAGGCAGGACTGGAAGGACAGTTAGCAGAAAGAAGCATAGCTCCTGCCTAGTGTTACTTACTCCTCTGAGGAGAGACTTGACGTGGCATTTCTTTTTTTTGCTTTACCCAGTGATTTGTCAGAGGAGAAGGAAAAGGGTGTGGAGAGAAAGGACTGGAATCCCAGATCAGTGAGGTGGCCAGCAGTTTCTTCCTTTGCAAAATCCTGTTTGAAATTCTAAATCTTGTTTTCATCTTGAACAATGTGGTGCTCCATCCAAGATTAAGTAACGAAGTGCAGCACGCCCAGCTAACCTACTGAGTTGCTGACTGAAGGGAGGAAGAAGGGAATTAAGTTGGAGAATTTAGATTTGTACTAGAAATTATCTAGATTACTTTTGTGGAAAAGTGAATAGCTTTTCTTTCTTTCAGTTTATGGTTGGTATATACTTAAATCAGTATTAGATCTCAGGACCAAAGTCAAATGCTAATGATAATTTGTACCTTCATTCAATTATTTTTTTCTCTTTTAAGGCTTTCAGAAGCATCTGTTAGATATGTTTAAATATGTATTTGCTTTAGAGATGAGGTTACTTGCCAGGTGGAAGTGTCATTGTATGTGTAGGATCACTGCACTCTAAAGCTGAGATTCTTTTTTGAATGCGCTGGAAGAAAATAGGGAAGTTTTCTTACCTGTAGCTACACCCTCCAGTCTTTGCTTCCTGTAACTTCCTAGATTTTGAGGAAATAAGTCTTGCAAGGTTATAATCCTTAGACTTTGCTTAAAGCATGTGTTTCAGGATGACTTTGTGAGTGGAATACAAGGATTTCGATGTTAACAGACTTGCTTAAGGAACTTTAAAAGTATAAATTAAAACAGATAAACTAAAACAGGAAAAAAAGAATCTGCACACAAATGCACTCACTGCTGTTCCCATTGCAGTAGTTGAGCTGAATTTGTTGCTAGATTGGCAACAAGTATTGGTGTTTGGTGTTTGATAGAGAGTTGTACTGAAATATTGATACTGATGGGGAGAAGAATGACAGAGGGTGATAGAAGACAGCTATCTACTCAGTGATAAGGAAAATGTTTTTTATTAATGGGAAGTAATACTTCCATACCATTCCAATGTCTTGATGCCACTACATCAGGTATAAATAATAAATAGCAAATAAAAATTATTTACCACATAAACTATTGTTTAATTTTTTTGAGAAAATGTTGAACCTTTAACTTGTGTGTCTCTGGACTACAGCACTCTTGGAGAAATCATAATTTGTAATCATTCCAAGTGTATATGAAAGTCAAGCAAATGATTGGAGGTGTTGATGTGACTCAATACTCAGAATTTAAAACCATGTGTATTTCATTTGGTGCACAGGCATGTAAAGTTGAAGACCTTGGGAAAGTAGATTTTGAAGAAGAAATTAAGAAGAGATTTAAGATGGTGTATGTGCCAAACTGGTTCTCAGTAGACTTGAAAACTGGGGTGAGATACAATTCCTAAGTCTGTTGTTCTTTCATACTTAATATATTTTCACATACTGTTTGTTCACAAAGGTTTTATTGTGTTACAAGTTTTGAATAAAAATCATCATTTATCTGATGGGCTAGATTTATTTTGAAGCAAACAAGCAAATTTTATCTCAGTTCTTAATAATTTGAAAAACTTTTTTTTTTCTCATGGTGTGGTCAGTTTAAATCCACCAACACTAATTATGGATTAATACAGTTTGGTAAACAAAAATATGCTATCATGCATTTAGAAATTCTTTGTTTTGTATTCCCAGTTAAGTATGAACAAAATAAATTTATAGACTTGCTTAATAAAAGACAACTATTGCATTCCTTTTCCTGGTGGTCTTTTTTCCAACAGATGTTGACAATTACTTTGGATGAAAGTGACTGCTTTGCAGCCTGGGTTTCAGCAAAGGATGCTGGATTTAGCAGTCCAGATGGTTCTGATCCAAAATGTAAGTTTTAACTAATACTAGTGTTTTATTGAGATGAAAAAGCAGAATAAATTCTAGTATTTATGTTTCAAAGTATTCCAATGTCACATATGTCAGTAGCTGGTTGGATTTTAGGGCTTATTTTCTTGAAACTAAATTTTGCAGAGAATCCTCCATTGAGAATGCTTGCTTTTTTCTGAAATGTTTGTCATGTTCAGGTTTTCTATTTAACTTGCTTTTAAACCTTCAAGAAGCAAAAGGGAAAAAGTAATATTCCTCAACTTGGATCTGTTTCCTAATCTAGGGATGTTGTAGCATGTGAGTGGTCCAACAGCAGCAATTCTAAAAGTAGCTTATTTTGAAAGATTGTAATTTGTAGCTCTGAGATTGTAATAAGAAGATTTCTGTGCCCATAAATAATTTGTTTTGGAAACAGAACTGCTTAATCTTCTGGGAAAGTTTTCAGCTGTGGATCAAATGTGGAATATAATGATGCCAATGGATTTTGCATAACTGAAGTCCTACCCTGCTATGTCTTGACAGTGAACCTTGGAGGGCTTCTGCTACAAGCACTTCTGGAGTATTGGCCTAGAACACATATCAATCCAATGGATGAAGAAGAAAATGAAATAAATCATGGTTAGTGTTTTAATATTTTCCTTTTTTAGGATTTGTTCATACATTCTGTTTATCTTTAAAAGTTTATACCTTGACTTGCTGTCATATATCTATCTCTGTATGCTTTATAGACTAATGTTTTTTAATGCTTTGAAATTGGCTTTACACCAAAACTTGCTAAGTAGCATTCTTCTGAAAGTATCAGCAAAAATCTTAAGAACTCAAAAATAAATAATGTAGGTGAATAGGTGATTCTGAAGTTACAGAAATATGATGCCTTGATGAAAAACATTACTGGCAAAACTAAGGCTTGACGTGGAAAAGAAACAGCCTAGATAATGACAGCAAAGAGCAATAGTTCAGTTATTCACATTATCCAACATTCTCTTGACATGATTCCAATTTGATGCTAGATATTATGAACCATATAAAATAAAAGAAAGATATATTGTGAAAAATCTATCAAATGGATATTAGAATAATACATGGAGTAGGTCTATACAAAACCAGCTCAGAGTGGTGTTTTAAGGTAAATGCTAAGTCTAATCAGTCATAAGATAAAAAGCACAGCTATGTAAAGTTTAAGGTAGTGGCTGAATTTGGCAGAATTGACAGAAGAGACTGTATAACTTCTAAGTTTGAAATTAATTTGACCCAGATCAGAGTTGACTGAAAAGTCTTTGGTGATTAAGAGATTAGTTTCTACAGATAATGCCATTAAGAAAGCTGTAAGTTCAGCAGTATCTTGCCATTTTGTGACAAAGATTGTGCCAAGAGTTGGCTAGTTTCTTCTTTCAGAAATGATCTCCATGGAGGGTTACAGCACTTGGAAGGCTTTTCTGGATAAAGTTGCTGATTTTCATACTTCTGTGTATTGGCAGCCTGCAGCTTGAGAGCCAGACGTGTATAAGAAGTATAACTCACAGATTTTTGTATTGTTGGAACACTGATGCTGCACTACTGATCTCTGTGAATAGCTGTGGATTGGTGGAATGTTCAGGATGCTCACTACTACAGAGTCAGTCTTCATTTTCCTTTTCAAAAGTAACAATTAAGAAACTGACACTGAACTTAAGAAGATAAAGTGTAACTGTTGGACACTGAAGTTGGTGTAAATTTGATACACCTGGAGGCTGTGCTGCCATTCAGTGACACCTGGACAGGCTAGAGAGGAAACTACTGAAGTTCAACAAATGCAAGTGTAGGGTCCTGCACGTGGGGAGGAACAGCCCCACGCAGCAGCACAGGCTGCGGTTGACCTGCTGGGGGGCAGCTCTGTGGAGAAAAGGACCCGGGAGTTCTGGTGGACAGCAAATTGTCTGTGGGCCAACAGTGTGCCCTCATGGCCAAGAGGGCAATGGTGCCCTGGGGTACATTAGGAGGAGCGTGGCCGGCAGGTCAAGTGAGGTAATCCTCCCCCTGTGCCCTGGTGAAACCACATCTGGAGTGCTGTGTCCAGTGCTTCCCAGTTCAAGAGAGACAGGGAGCTACTGGAGAGGGTCTGGTGGAGGCTGCAAAGATGATGAAGGGACTGAAGCATCTCCCTGATGAGGAAAGGCTGAGAGAGCTGGGCCTGTTCAGTTTGGAGAAGAGAAGACTAAGAGGGGATCTTATCAATGTCTACAAGTATCTTAAGGGTGAGTGTCAGGAGGCTGGGGCCAGGCTCTTTTGAGTGGTGCTCAGCGACAGGAGAAGGGGCAACAGGCACAAACTAAAACACAGGAAGTTCTGTCTGAATATGAGGAAAAACTTCTTTGCTTTGAGGGTGATGGAGCCCTGGCACAGGCTGCCCAGAGAGGCTGTGGGGTCTCCTTCCCTGGAGACATTCAAAACCCACCTGGATGCGATCCTGTGCAACCTGCTCTAGGTGAACCTGCTTTAGCAGGGGGCTGGACTAGGTGATCTCCAGAGGTGCCTTCCAACCCCAACCATCCTGTGACTCTGTAAATAGACAAGAACATAAATATATATATATATATATGTGTATGTGCAGTATTGTTCCTCTCAATTGTTAACAGAAGTGTTGTGAAGAATTTTTTCAAACTAGGATTTCTCACTTGCTCTAGCTTAAATATCCTGTTCATCCCTCCTAATAGGGAATATTTTCTTTTTTTGTTTCTTTGCTTGATACAATTTTTGACCTTCCTTTCCCTACATCCATTGCTGGTCAGAAAGCTAAATAATTATGCATCTTGTGAGACTATGCCATTTAAATTTCTTAGGATGCTTGAACTGAACATCGTGTTCAAATAGGTTAATTAGATGCTGCAGTGTAATCAAGATGATCTAGTGAAAGGAAGGCATCTATTGTGTTTCAAGATACCTGACTGATGAGAAGCTGTGCTGTTCAAGAGGTGCATAAATAATGCTGATTTTTCTTTAATCTTATCCTGTCCATCTGATGTGGAATCAGATTCTTGAGTGTTTGAAGACCATACTGCTATAACCGACTAAAAATAAATTGAATTTAGAATGCTACAACTTCAAGGAAATATGAGTCCAAGTTTTGCTAGTACACTGTTTTGACATCTGGCGAATCCAGGTAGAAAAGCAAAGCTAACATCCTTCAGAGTTCTCTGCTGTCAGCGTAGAGGGGAGAAACAGTCTTGTCTCAGCAGAATCTCTTTGTTTGATTTCTAATATTAGTATTGTTCAGTCTGACAAATTCTCAAGAGTTCTCTTAAGGAACGGGAGAAAACTAGTAACAGAGTTTTGGCTCACGAGCTCTGTTTCCTTTTCCTAAAAGGCTTTTGAAATAGGCCTTCCACAAACCTGTGTTGGTCTAGTTATTCTCTAGTGTTCCTTTTTTTTATATACTTCCTGTGTGTTGGAAATGGGCATTTTCTTGTTTTTTATTAAGCTTATTTTTATATTAGCTGGGGGGTCTATGTATACCCAATTTTAAGGCCTAGTCCAGTCTCGCCGTTGTGTGTATTTTTTCCAACAGTGAATGGTGAGCAGGAGAACAGAGTCCAGAAAGGAAATGGATACTTTCAAGTGCCACCACATACACCAGTTATTTTTGGTGAGGCTGGAGGACGCACTTTGTTCAGGTATGAAAATTCAAGAGTGTAAAAATTCAGCGGCTAAATAATCACTTCCTTTGTTGCAAGCAGAAATGCTATCAGAACATAATACTTGCCTCCATTCTGTACTGTACATTGAAGACATGCCCGTGACAGGAAGATGGGCAGCCGTTAATAATTTTGCATTGTACAACTGAGTATGTGAGTCTGAAAATCAGCAAGGTGTGGGGTTTTACAGCGGTAAGAGTTGTATATTGTTCCTGGTTGGATGTCACAGTTTTGAGACCTTTATGGGTGCCCTCCTCCTGCAAACTGATTAACTGAACTTTATTTTAGAATGGAATTGTGCTGCTTTAGATGCTTGTAGAACTTCTTTTACTGGCCTGTTGTGCTGGTCTTTGACCATTAATGACTCAGACAGGAGATCCTACTCACTAGAGAATTAATTTCCGCTTCCAAAATTGTAGTTGATGACCCATTACAAGATGCTAAGCCCTGGCAGGTAGGAGCACAAATTTTGTATTATAATATATATACATACTGATTATCCTTCTGGTTTTTTTCATCCTATGTTGAAAAGCCTAACTGTGATATATGATATGTCAGAGACAGTTTAATAGTGCTGTGAAACAAACGCCAAGCTTTCAAATACCATGAAGCATTTAATAGTAACTGACACAGTGGATTTTAAATTTGAGGAGTGGGAGATGTTTGATTTGTTGGTTTTGTGTCATTTTAACATTGTGTGTTTCAATTATTATTTAACAATTTATTTTAACACTTAACAGTTTCTATTATAATTTAACAATGTTTACTATTTTAACAATAAACAAAAATTTTTGTTGTTTAGTGTTAAAATAAATTTCAGTCCATGAATTGGTCAGTAAAACAGGGTAGCCTTTTGCAGCTTTGAGAACTGATTATTTTTTCTGCATTATCAATGTATTGTAGCTGGGGCTTAATATTTGCATCCATTCTGTACTTGTGGATCTTACATCTTATACAACTTGTTCTCAAGAGAACACTGAAAAGACAACATTGGCGGGAACAAGCTATGCTTATTGAACCTAAATGGTGGCTGTATGTCTCTGACAAAATACTTAATTGGAATTTATAAATTTTTATGTTGCTTCATTTCACCATTTTATGTGCATGTTTCTTAAAATTGGTTTTATTCTTTCCATTTAGTGAGGGCTTAGCAGACACTTTACATGCAAAGCTAATTTTTTTCTAAGCAGAAAAGAATTGCTTTATGCCAGGTGTCTTTCCCCTTCTCCTGACAGTTTTGTACTTCAAGACACAAAAATATGCAATCCCTGAGCAAAGTAGTTTTTTAAATTTCTCTGTGCTGTAGCCTGTGGTCTGTTGAGTTACTTCTCCCTGTTTCTGCTCCAGGGACCTGTTGTCTTCCTGCAGTTACTTTTGTTGGTCTTAACAGAAGGTAACGTGATCACTTCCCCAATGAGTGTGATGACGTGAAGGGCCAGCTAACCAAATTCAAGCTCCCTGCCCATTAAAAGCGCAGGTCCTTCCCTGAAAGCTTTTTAATGCACATTACAGTAATTGTTTTCATTCACAAACACTGTTTCTCTCTGTCTTAGGTTATTATGTCGGGATTCAGGTGGTGAAACTGAATCTATGCTTCTTAATGAAACTGTGCCACAATGGGTAATTGACATCACTGTGGATGTAAGTATTACCTGTATAGATTTTGGGGTTTGGTGGTTATTCTTTTTAAAATTTTTTTAACTGTACCAGATCTGAAATGACATTTTAAATTTTTGCTGAGTTTTTATTTTAAATAAGTTATCTCGATTCATTATTTTTTTATATGTCCAGTTAAGGGTTTTTTTGCTTACTTTCTTTTGACAGAAATTCTTAGAAAAATTATTCAAAGCACTGTGCATAATTGGTATCCTTTTCAAGTGTGGACTTCAGAACAGAGAATGCTCTTCATATTGCCGCAGTCTTTTGATTCTGTCTAGTTTCCTTTGAAATAAATGATAATTTATATGCAAAAGCTAGATGATACATGCATTATCCAAATTGAAGCATCTCAGGAGTATGAGTAATTTAGAAGTTGGCTGTGGTGGTTATGTTGATTAAGAATCTCTCTTGGTTTTTGATAATTAGGAGCTGAATATACTTCACATACCAGCTGGTGGAAATAGGAACTGATAACAGTTCATCCTAAATTAACAGTTTTCAAATTTGTTTCCTTCTAGAAAAATATGCCCAAATTCAATAAGATCCCCTTCTACCTCCAACCTCATTCATCATCAGGGGCAAAAACTCTAAAAAAGTAAGTAATGCATATTTAACTCTCAGAACTGCAGAAAGAGAATTGCAAACTAAAAAAATAAAAAAATGCCAGAAAATCATGTTGTGCTTGATGAATTTATAGAAGTTTCTAGTCAATTAAGCAGCATCACTCTGAAGCATTAAATTGTATCAGAATATTTGAAAGAACTGTAGGTTTCTCTTGGGTTGAATGGGCAGTTGCTTAAGATTATGGAAAGAAATGTCCAAGAACTAACTACTGAAATCAGACTTTGTCTTTTGTAGTATTTAGTCAGAAAATTGAGGAACTTAGAGATTGTTACGCTGTTCGGTTCTATATTGTGTTTCCTCTTGCCAACAATGATGAGTAATAGCTCTTTAAAAGGGAAAGGTACAAAACCTGACAGCAGGGAAAGCAGGATAGGCAGGCTATCACATTAGCTGTAACTGGGAGCTGTATAGGTTAGAAGTCAATGCAGGTCCTCAGGTTTGAAGTCAAATATCGTAGATGGCATGCCCACCATTTATGTGCAACAGTTTGTGGTATTTTCCACAAATGCCAAGTTTCTTAAATCTCACTGAAGTCTTCACATCGGAGACAATTTGTGAAAGAGGAACTTCACAGGCTGTTTGTGGCCTTTGTGGAAAAGCTGCTGCTGCTTATTACTTTAGAAATTCCCCTCTGTTAATGTGGTAGGTTGAGCAGCATATTCTGGCTGACCTCTATTACTATTCCATATCTTCTGTCCTTCTCTTACTAATCCCTTTTCTATTGAAAGATGGCTCCTGTATACAAAATTCACCTGAAGTTTGGTTTTAATTCTGTCTCTTGCATATCTTACCATTTTGTGAGTCCCTTTTGCCATGTGAGTCTTTGGATAAATAGCTGTTATGATCATGGTATTCTGGATGATCCTGATAATTTACTATTAGGCTTATAATATAAAGAGTTTATCTGTGTACTTGCATATTTTGCTACAGATAAGTATTGTGAAGATGAGAAATAGAGTTTCTCAAGTTTTTTTCCTGCCAAACTTATACCTTACCTTTATATAGAGACCGACTGTCAGCAAGTGATATGCTTCAGGTGAGAAAAGTGATGGAACATGTGTATGAGAAAATCATAAACTTGGATAATGAGTCTCAGACAACTAGCTCTTCCAATAACGAAAAAACAGGAGAACAAGAAAAAGAGGAAGACATCGCTGTGCTAGCAGAGGAGAAGATTGAACTTCTGTGCCAGGACCAGGTAAGTTCCTTGAGCATTCTAGCCTGTGAGCAAAACCAGTGTTTAGCAATGAATCAGTTGTGAATTTCTGAATACTGAGCTTGCAATACACTCTAGGTTGTCTGTTACCTTTAAAACTAAGGAAATGTTTTGACATCATGATAGCTTACTGCTGACATAAGTTCAGACAGCTGCAGATAGATCAAAGAATTTATATAGTATGCCTGTTCCGTTTAGGCTGAATAGTGGCCTTTATAGGATTACTCACTCATACTCAACAAATGGACTTAATACAGTTCCATAGAGTTCCATTTCTAGCATTTTTGGAACGTTTTGAATTCTACATTTCTACTGAAGTTTAAAATTGGCCCAGAATTATGAATTGTCTAGTAATGGTAATAAGCGCGCAAAGATTAAATATTGAGGATGTGGTTTTAATATGAAGTTATTTGTTACATTGCTAAAATCTTTCAGTAATGCATTAGGTTTACTTGCTAGTTGAAAAATCTGAGGCTTTGCATGGTTTCTCTTTGACGCCAGATCACCCGTAGGATTGTTTTGCCCAACCAGAGTGTTTCATCCTTGAATTTTTGAGAGTCTGGCAGATTTGTGGAATAAAAGATAAATTTCTACTGTTTAGGTTTTGGATCCCAATATGGACCTTCGAACTGTAAAGCACTTCATTTGGAAGAGTGGTGGTGATCTGACACTTCATTATCGCCAGAAATCAACGTGAAGGCAGTGGTGTGGACCCAGATGGTTCCTTATTTACATGACCATACTGTACTGGTTCCAAGAGTAGTACTATAGAAGCCCACTGAACCCCTAAGGTAGATGAGACTTCTAATGACTCGGTATGGATGGGAAGTATACATTTAATTGAAGTGACTAATAGATCTGTAATATAGAGGAAAAAAAATCTATATGACTTAAACTAAAGTCTGTCCTAGTCTCAGCCATTGAGATGGGAAGTCGCTGAGTGGTTCGTGTTGTGTGAGGTGTACAGAGAAAGGATGATAGTCCAGTGCAGACTTTTGCTTCCTCCTTTTTGCTTTTGTTTTTCCAGAACATAATATCCTCGTCTGCTCATGCTTGATATGAAACCATTTTGGCCATATTAGTTGCTGTGTTCAGAACTGCTCACAAGGTATTTTTAGTACATTCCATTCATAAAGTTCCTACAGTGATTTCTCACCGGTTACTCAAACATGTCTACCACTTAAAGAAATTTGGAAAAGAAAAACAACAGAAAATACGTATTGTATACTTGAAAGAATTGGCCCATTTAATTGTAAATGTTTAGAGTTGTTTCAATACTGCAACTCCATGGTTGCTTTAAAGGACTGTTGACATGCAGAATAAGAACACTAGGTAAATATTGTAGCAAGGTCAGTCCAGTGATGCTGTGCATCATAGTAGGGTGAACATGCTTTGCAGCAATTTATTTTTTTTTTTAAATATATATAACTACTTCCTGCACTGTGTTCTGGGTGTTCTGAAGACACGCTAGTCTAATTTTTGGTAACTGTGCTCCAAAACTATGTGACATTTTGTTAAAACTTCAGACCATTCTGAAAATAACTTCATATGTTTAATGTTAAACTTCAGCAACTTCTCAGCAGATTTCATATTCATGATATAAAAATACTTATTCTTCTTTTCCAAAATTTTATATGCAGTTGTTCTTTCGTTATAGATTTATGCAGATCTTCTTTTCACTGTTATTTCTAAAAATCTGTGACTGTCATAGACTCATAGTAGTCTTTTATAGAGTTTAACTTATTGGGGGGAGGGGGTAAAGGCATTTCAGCTTTTTGGTGAGAGAATGTGGGGCTGTCCCAGAAAACCATTTGTAGCCAGAACAAATTACAAATCCTCATAAAGAAATTGTGTAAAAATTACTCTTGTCTGAAGCAGAAGCACAAGTGCCTTCAAAGGGCAGTATATTATTTGAGTTTCTTCAGGAGACATATGCTCTTGCCCTTCCTGTATCTTGCTGTCAAGATTTAGGTTGAGGCCTAAAGAAAGTCCCAATAAATTCTATTACTGGGATTGTACTGGTCAAACAAAAAGTTAAATATTTTTCATCGTACTTTATTTGAAAAAATAGTCAAATCATTACCTTCTGCAATCTTAACCTAGGTAAACAAACTCATTGCTTAAACAAAAAATATGGTTCAGACCTAAGCTAGCATGTCTTTTTCCCTGTCTTTTGAGAGTCAGTTTCAGTTTTTAATCCCCATTTCTGTGTATGCTCAGTTTGACACCATTGTGCTATGACTGCACATTTTTAGTGATATTTGTGAATTAAATGGTTAAACAGAATTGTAACTTTTTTCTGATAAATTTTCCTGACTTGTATTTATTAATAGCAAGGATCTACGCTTGTCCCAATAGGCACTGTTTGGGTTTGGGTTTTTTTTATGGTTGTCTTCCTGTCCTGTTGTATACACTGAAATTGCTCCCAGTAATTTTGTTTGAAATCAGCCAAGATTGTAATTTTTCTTCTTTTTTTCTTTGTAACCATTGCGAAACACAGTTTCAGGAAAGATTGACAGAACAGTCTGCAATGCCAGAAGGGTAAATGATGTTTCATAGTTGTATAGAATAAAAGGCTTTAGTTAAAATATTTTCAAGTTGTTTTGTTATTGGATTGATTATGCGATTGTAGAACTCGGACCGTTGCTATTTAATGTTTTATTATTAGGGACTTCAAAATCCTTTGAAGCCTCAGGTAATGGAATGGCTAAAGAAATGGCAGTGCCTTACCCTTCAAGATGATCTTGTAATATGGTTGGGTATAAGAATTTAGCAGACATGCAAGCTTTGAGGTCCTGTTGAGGTGGAGAACCTGCTCGAGCAATGCTGTTTGCATGGGCAGTGCATGCTTTTGTGCTAGGAAAGTTATTTTGTGCTAATACCTATGTAGTGCATAAGGAAAGACAGCCATGCTACAAGTAATTCGTGGCAGTTGTCACTGAGTTTTCTGGATGTGGGAAGGTTTTAGCCCTGTGAGAGGCAGGTGGGAAACCAAGACTGGGTTTCCTGATGCTGAAAATGCCAGTACAGAATGCTCAAAGCATTTGCTGCGGGGACTGTCAGCTGGGCTGCTTTTGGAGGGGACACTAATTCAGTGGCCAAATGTGTTCCCAGAGGCTCCCAGCATCCATCCTAGATGGAGTGTCAAGTTAGAGTGTTTTTTGCTACTCCCTTTTAATTTCTGTCACCGTTTCTGGAATTGTGCTGTCTTCAAGAGTCCTGAAGGCAAGAGCAGGAGAGGCCCCTGCGTGGCGTTAAGGAGTTAATATGAGAATCACGAGAATCACAGCTCACTGGAACAACAGAGGGAGTTCTAGTTTGCCAGAATCACAGGAAAGGCTGCTGATTTGTAGAAGTGAGGGTTTTTTAATTTCCAAGTTGGTAATGGACAGTTGTAACTCTAGTTTTTCTGGGAGACAGGTTACACTGCTAAATACATTTGTCTATGACAGGCAACACTTTCTTCACTTCAGGTGGGGTAGTGTTGAGGACAGGAGAGCTGGGCTCAGCTGTTGCAGCTGAAGTGCAAGTATCATTTCAGGAGGAGAACAACTACCTGAAGGATTTAGCATTAACTTTTAGAAAGACTAAAAAAATACTCAAAATAAGCCCTAGGCAGGAGATAATGTAGTTCCACCTGATTGCCAAGTGGTGGGAAAATAAGAGACTTGGGATTTATTAGTTCGATTGTCTGTATTCCATGGGAGAGGGGCAGCCGGGGACTGGTGGTGTGCTGCTCCGGGCGGTCTTGGTCAGAGCAGCTCTCCCGTGGTTTAGATCATGCAAGCTGAAGTGTTGATCTGAGAGTTGCTGACTCGGGAGAGAGGAAAGTTTGCCGAGGTGAGTTACGGTGGAGGTGCCTGGGAAGGGGAGAGAATGTGTTTGTCAAAGGTGAAGGCACAGAGTGACTGTTAACGCATGAATCCAGTTACAGCATTCCAAATTTAGACCTGTACATCACAGCAAGGTACTACTTCCTCATTCACAGAGGTCCCACTTGATTCAAATTTTATCCCCAGAAAATTTCTGAACTTGATGTTTAGCATCAATCGTTAAGCACATGCTCTTACGCTTGTAGGCGTGCTGATGGCTCCCCAGCAGAGCCAGGTGGAGTTACCGCCCACCTAGATAACAGAACTGTTAAAAGCACACGCACATGTAAAGATCAAGAAAGCGATTGACTAAAATAAGTTTCCTGTGCTATGTGGTGGCGGTTTTTTCCATAAGCAGCCGAACAAATATCATGCAGACCAGAGGTACCGATTAGAGACTGGGTGGGACAGGCCCAATCTCTCTCTGAGGATATGGGGACGTTGTTTCAGCCATCTTTTTCATGGGACTGAGAATGCTCAATTACTTTTTGCAGCTTAGAAATGTAACTTAAACCAAACAATCGCCTTGAAATTGCTGCTACAGGAGAACCAATGCGAATTAGTGTTTGCTTAAGGCAAAAGCAAAGAGGGAGGCTGTGTGGACATTTGTGGCAATGCCCAGGAAATTGAAGAGATTAACACAGTCAAAGGAAATGCAGTGAGTAACTTGTAGCTGCCTTCACTCAACAGCCAGAGGCAGCCGCGCCTAGTTCTTTCATAATGCTTGGAAGTGAAACTATGCCCAGGTACAGGGGAAGAGGGAGAATAGTAAGGGTGCTGTGAGGAATGCTGAATTCGAAGCTTCTCCCTGGGAGGCTGCCTCTGCTGCTGCCCATTTCTGTCAATTTCACGGTGCAGCAGCAAGCAGACAGAAATGGGTAACTCAAGCCTGTCGGTGCACGAGTGCTGTGATCTCTGCTCAGTGCTGCAGCCTGTCTTCCTCCATTTCTCAGGTACAGCCAAGTTCAATCAGGTGTGGCAACTTGGATGAGCAGCTTCTGAACATAGCCTAGAGTAGCACAGCAGAAGTCAGTCAGTTGTCAAGCCTGCTGTGAATGTTTAAGAGGGAAAATAAAGTCATCACTGCCTGAATTTGGTATTTCAACAGTTCTTTCCAGTAGTTGTTCATCTTAAAAGACACTAAGTGCATTCAGTCACACATTCAAGTTCAGCTAGAATTAGTTCAGCATCCATATTGCTGTTAATAATAAGATTTGCATGTTTATCTCTAGGATGCTTAGTTCCTTATGATGCTGGGGAGTTATGATCATTGCTAGTACTGGGTTATGCTGCCCAAAGTTGCCATGAATGAAGTAATTTACTTCAGAATGGAAGAATGCTTGGTCCAGCCTGCTGAAGTTAGCCTTGATGAAGTTGCTCCGGCCTTTTTTGAGCAGAGCTGTGGGTGTCTGTGGTTGGAGGTCCCAGTGCTGCTGAGCACCCATCCCCTGTCCAGCCACCAGCTGCCCTGACTCATTCAGGTGAGCAGAGGCACTTGGCTCAGCGGGGATGAGCTCTGCATAATCCTTGCTGTAACACTTGAGCTCCTGGTAGCCTCTTTGGATTTAACGTCTGCTAGACTCATGTCCTCAGGCTTAACTATTAATACTAGAGAGCACCTCGGGTCTGGAAGCTTATCCTGTTGTGTCTGGCCGTATCAAACCATCCTACACAACCATGGCATCAAGCTCTGAAGTTAGTACCAAGCCTGCTAAAGCCCCATCTTCCTTTGTTTTGACATCCTTGTGATACTGCTGAGACAGTGTTATGTGTCTGCAAAGGAATTAGCGCTGTGGGGTTTACGGATGCCCTCCCAGCGCAGGGTGGCAGCCAGCCCTCCTGCTTACCTGGAAACAGCAGCTTTCTGGGACAGCACCTGACTGATGGTGGTTTGTTTGGAGTTCTTTTGTTTCCCATCCCAAAAGCAGGCCGTTCAAGCCCTTTCACTCAAAGATAGCTCTGTCTTCCACAGCCATTCTACTTGTTTCAGACCAACATAAAATACTACCTGTACTATTTCAGATCTGGCCTTAGGAGGGGCATTGCTTTCAGTAGTACCTGGGCAATCCTTTCCTGAATTTGTCTCAAATTAAGGTGGCAGCAGCAGCAGCGAGATCATCACAAATGCTCCAGCTTGGCCTACAGCGCACAGGCTGTCGGAGGGGAGACGCTTCTGCTCTTAACACTTGCAGCAACAGCAGGAGGGCAAGGCAGGTGGCCTGTGCCCCCAGGAGAACTGGATCCCCTCTGAATCCAGCCATGCAGAAGCTTCTGCCACTTTTTTAGAATTTCTTGGTTTCCAAATAAAACCTAATTTCCAAATAAAACCTTCTGCACTCACAAGAATACTGCCTACTTCTCTTTGTTTCAGTGGGGAGGGCCTTGGGCATCTTAAAAAGTAGTTCCAAGTTGTCAAAAGGAGTCTGATGAGGAAGTTAAACTCTTCATTTAGCATTGAAATTATAAAGTTAATAGGTGAGTACAGTGTACTACTGCTAGAGGTTTAACTCAGTTTGGTCTGCTAAATGGGTGCTAGACCAGCATGCACTTGAATGTTACAAAAAAAGAATCAAGTCCTTATAAATACATGGAAGGCTACCCAGCTTCCCCTCCAAGAGCCAATTAACAAACAATTAAACAGACTGCCAGCAGTGTTAAGCCATTTATTACTGTGCCATTTGAAATTCAGTATGAGTTTTGACATTCCCTGCTTTTAAATTTCTAAGGGGTGCTTAGGGTACAGCATCACTTAAAATGAGCTACCACCAGCTTTAAAACAGCTTTGACAAAGGTGTAAGATTAGAAACAGTCCTAAATAAACAGCAACAGAAAACCAAATAGAGCCCAGAGGTGTCTTCAGTCATCACGCTCTGAGTGTCACCCTGGCTTCCCACCCTGCACTGCTACCAGATTGTGGCATGACAGTCACCTCACTCCTCAGGGGACAGGACAGAGAAAAGGGAATTGCACAGTATTTCTAAGTAAGTATACTCCAGTTTATAGCTTAAACACACACCTAACCTTGTACCCCATTCTCTTAATTTCTGAAGGATTTTCACCCTGCTAACTGTACCAGCTGCAGTGAAATTTATGCCCAATCAACAGCTTTAAAATTCCATAATAAATCACTGCCCTGAGGGGTATAAAACCTCCTAATTTCTTTCACTGTTCATTTCATGTTTGCTATTACATTCAGAAGCTATTTGAAGGTAAGTGCAAACAAAACAAAATCTACAAAAAACAATAGATGTTGCTGCACTAACATATTATATCTCCATACCCTAAACTTTGAATGATTTGTATAAAATAGAAATGAGTAAATAGAAAAGCACAACTAAAGAAAAACTGTTTCTCCATCACTACAGAAACCCAAGACATACTCAGCTCTGCTTAAAGTGTTAATCACCCTGAAAACACAGGGCCTGACTTAAATCATCTTTGGCTTCACTTTGTTTCAAATATCCAGCATAATTTCCTACTGTCGCCACACCCCCCCCCCCTTTTTTTAACTGCAAGACCACCATGTGATCCATGGAGGAGCAGAAGCAAACAGGCAAGACCCACCAACATGATTTTGTACTACCTACGTGCTGCAGCTCCAAACCATATGGTACTTCCCTTCCCGCAGAAGTAGTTGTAGGCAAGGTATATGAATAACAGTTACAGAGACAGGGCTCTAAAACAAGAAAAATAACAGTTTGCAGAGTAGTAAGTAGGAATAAAGATATCTTGGGGTAGGAAATGCTTTGAAAGTCAGGATAACTGTTTAATTGAGATGTACCATTGGTTAACCTTTCTAGAAAGAATATTTTTTTTAATGCCATTTTCAGTATCTTTTTTTTTTAATGCCATCAGTCATACTGAGAAAGTAATCATCATTGCTGTTCCAGCAGAGTGCCTTCATAAAAACATTCAGGAACATTTGTAGGCAAACATGACATTTTGCCAGTCTCCAGCTTGTTTCTGCATTAATTTCTCCATTAATTTGATTTTGCACAGCATTCAAAGGTTGAACACAGATCAATCCATTAAACAGTCACTGGAAAAGACAGTATGATATGTATTTCATATGATTTCTTTTATAATATTGTCTACACTAACAAAATAGAATTACTGTAATTCTTTCAAGATCAGAAAAATAGTCCAAGCTGTAGTATCACAGCATACGGCAGTCTGTAAACTAAAGCAGCATTCGTTTCACTCACAAGCTTCTGCAGCTGCTGCTTCTTTCTGTTCACACGCTGCTTCATCATCTGGTTTCACCAGCGTAGTGGTTAATGAGCTCTCAGTACTGTTTAAGAGCAACTTTGTTTCTTTGTTATCAGGATCAGTTCCTAGTGTTGTTTTTGAAGAAATTTCATTAGGAAGAGCAAAAGAAGGTAAAGATGGAACTGAAGGCAGTGGGTCGTCTATCTCGGGCTGCTTGACTGAGCCTTCAGAATACATGGTTACATCTTCAGGGTCCAAAGCTGTGGCATTTTCTGGGAAATGGAAATAGTTTGTTAAAATTCAAAACCTGTCAGGCTAACAGACAGTGATGTGGTTACCACACGTCTAGAAAAACCGGCCTGAATGAGATACATCACACAGCCACGTAACCACATTCACAACTGTCAAATACACAGGCTGTGTTTACTCAGTTCTCCCCAAATCCAGAAAATCTGATGGTGCAAACAGGTTTTTAAGAAACCACGAACCATTTGGTCTGCTGTATTCTTATGCTACAGATACTTGGTGTTACAACTCAGTCACCCAACCTTTTAAAAAGGGAAGGCATCCATAATGTGAAGATTTTTTTTTTTTTTTAAATAGAGAAGGGTATTGGGTTTGCATGGCAAGGTTTTGGTAGCGGGGAGGCTTCTGTGAGAAGCTGCTAGAAGCTTCCCCAATGTCTGATAAGAGCTGATGCCAGCTGGCTCCAAGATGGACCCACTGCTGGCCAAGGCTGAGCCTGTCAGTGATGGTGGCAGCGCCTCTGGGATAATGCATCTAGGAGTGGGGCAAAAGGCGGGGGAGCAACTGCAGCAGAGAGAGAAGTGAGCATGTGTGAGAGCAGCAGCCCTGCAGCCCCCGGGTCAGTGCAGGAGGAGGCAGGGGGGGCTGCAGGTGATGGAGCAGAGGTTCCCCGACAGCCTGTGGTGAAGCCCATGGTGAGGCAGGCTGTTCCCTCAGCCCATGGAGGTCCACGGTGGAGCAGATCCCACCTGCAGACCCACCCACGCCAGGGCAGGGGGTGCCCGAGGGAGGCCGTGACCCGCAGGCAGTGGTGCTGGGGCAGCTGCGGGCAGGGCCTGTGGCCCCGCGGGGAGAGGGGCCCCCTGGGGCAGGCTGGCCCTGAGGGACGGCACCCGTGGGGGGGACCCCCCCTGGGGCAGGGCAGGGGGGGAGCCCTGTCCCTGCGGAGGAAGGGGCGGCAGAGACAAGGTGTGATGGACTGACCGCAGCCTCCACGCCCTGGCCCCCTGCACTGCTGAGGCAGGGAGGAGGTAGAAGAATTGGGAGTGAAGTTGAGCCTGGAGGAAGGCAGGGTGGGGGGAAGGTGTTTTTAAGATTTGGGTTTATTTCTCATTATCCTACTCCAATTAGATTAGTAACAAATTAAACTAATTTCCCCAAGTTGAGTCTGTTTTGCCTGTAACGGTAATTGGTGAGTGATCTCCCTGTCTGTATCTCAACCTACAAGCCTTTCATTACATTTTCTCTCCCCTGTCCAGCTGAGAAGGGGAGTAATGGAGTGGCTTTGGTGGGCTCCTGCCATCCAGCCAGGGTCAACCCACCATAAAAAGTCACTACTAAGATGACTACAATTTTATTTTTACTTTACAACTATGAAGACAAGCCTATGATATAAAAATTCATTCATACTGATTTTAGAAATACCTACATTTAAGGTCAGTTTCATTTGGACCATCAACATTTCCATGTACAGAAAAAGGCACATATTATGTAATGTTATAAAAAAGCCTATTAGGAGAAGTGGCAGAAATCAAGAGTAGAAGTGCACAAAAACTATTTTAGCAAATCCCCTTTCTGATTTTTTTTTTTATATAATTGGCTTATTTCCAAAAAGCATGATACTGTTGACAGGCATGAGTTGGTGTCATTCCAGAAATGAGGTCAGAGGCCTAAAGGAAATCTTGAATACACTTACCAAAATAAGCAGAAGCATCATTTTTCAACACTAACTTTTCAGTGCCTACTACAGCATCTGCTGCCAGCATGTTGAAGGAGGCAGATGAAGACATGTTGGACACTTTTTCCAAGTTAGTGAGTTCAGGAAATGAAGTACCAGACATATCTAGAAATCCTGAAAGAGAAAGCAAATACTACAGTATTTTGTAGGTGTAACACACAATTCTACATTCAAAAAGACATACTATATCCAGACTGAAGTCAGTGAAGTCCCCTCCCCATTAAATGCAAATAAATTTAACCTAAATGTTAGCTGACATCAGTGGAAAGACTTCTGCAGAATGTTAACCTCAGTCAAGCTCACAGTACCCAGATTCTACAGCTCTGAAATCCAGTGAAGTCAAAAACTTCAAGGAAAACAACCACCAGTGATCACAGTTCTGCATTTAAGTCTCAAACTTGTTTAAGACCTTGTTAGTTTACTTGGGTGTCCTCCAAAGAATTGCTGAAAAAAGCACCTAAGAAAACATACCTGGATCCATAACGCGCTGGAGAGGGGGAGGAGGAGAAAGCGAGCTTTCTTGTGAATAACCACTCATTTCCTGATCTGTGGAATGATCCAAGTTCATAACTATTTCAGAGCTGTCACTCTGAGAAGCAGGTGCCAATAATGGGGTCTGGAACAACACAGTAAGAAGGGAAAGCATCTTTTTATACTGAAAGCTTCACCTGGAGACAACCTTCCTATGAAAGCATTCTGCCTCAGCCTCCAAGTTCTTCTATTCAGAGAGAACCTGTGATGCTGAAACTGAAAGTCAGGTCACCAATCAGGACACATTCCCATGCAGCCTTTTAAAGTCCATATGTTCTTAGAAGAACAGTCCATACTTAATTCTTGTAGGTATATTTCATTTCCTAGTGAGCAGGGTATTCTTCTAATGTGATTCTCATTGAGTAATACAGCTGTAGTAAGCAAGTCTTCAAACCAGGAAGAAAATATCAGGCAAAAATTCACATCAGCTAATACTGGTGATCTGTCATGTGCTCAGCATCATCAGCCCTCACTTTCCCTTCACCTAACTCCATGTCATTCAAGCAAAATTGTATAGTGTACCCAGATACACCGTATTACGAATATTCCAACAAGCAGAAAATTTTGAAATGCTAGAGATACGAACTTATTTCTTGCATACCTCTGTGTAACCATTAGTAGATGGTCCAGGAGTTCCAGCTTCTGGTAAGGGTGAAGGTGATTTGCTTTCTGGCTTTTTCTTTGACATTACAGACTGTGTCGGAATTCTGTGCAAATACCCATATCCAATACCACATCCTAAACTGTACAAGAAAAGTAAAACAAGACATGAAAAAAAAAGTGTTCTTAAATTGGTTTTGTTTTAGAGTCAAAATTTAAAACACTTACTAGCTTTGTTGAGTCCTCAACGTATAGCAAGAAATACCTACCTGCAAGAATCATCTCACTTACTCATAGCACTCAAGGAGCACACTGCACTTGGCATTTAGATACAAGTTTACATATTTTGGAAAGATATAATTGACGGAAAGTTATCTGACCTGATGTGGATTTTGTTCTTGCTGTAATAACTGAATGTTTGACTACAAGAACGTAGCTAGTTAAACTGCTACCAGAGAAGTCAACAGAGGTTTTGCCACCGGTTTCAACTCAAACAGAATTAGACACAGAACATGCTGAATTCCTAGTTCTAAGCTAGGGTTTTTTTATGGAAAGATGAGCAGTTTTGTGTAACGAGTGTAAGGAAACAAGGCTTAACTTGAAAACAACAAGCTGTAATTAATAGTAATAATAATCTTAACAGGAGCTCATTTACAGTGAGTATGTAACCTGTGACCAGCCAGTGACTGTCCGGGAATCAGTACCTTCCTTCTCCACCCCAAGCTCCATTGGGAGTCACAACTACCTCTCGAATGGAATCTGCTTCAGTGTTATAAACCATCAGCTTCAGCGGCTTCCCCTCATGGGATTCAATCAGTGAAAAGAAATCCTCTGACTAAGAAAAAAAGAAAGTAATTAAACTCCAGTATGCAAGACAAGGAACTGGAAGCAAGTTAGCATTTTATGTAGTTATTTACTTCAACGTGAGATATTAAAAACCCAGAGACAGACTAAAACTCACTACTGTAGTTTGATCTTTAGGTGCAACTTTTTTTTTTTATTATCACACACACACACAAAAAAAATGTTTATCTGAACCATAAGGCATCTGTCAAACATCAGCCTCCCAAAATCCCCAAATACTATCCCCATTAATTTGATGTACATGCAACTGGATTCATAAAAAAATCCACCCCAAACCCTACAACATATATTTGGCAGGCACAAAGACAATTACCTGAAGGAACATGTGCCCTACCTCTTGAAGAATCTGATCAGACCCAACAATGTAGTCGGCGTACGGCTGGAGACCAGCTAGAGCTGCAGGAGATGCAGGTTCAACATCCTGGAAAGAATGATATGTGTCACCTGCATTTGCAGCAGGATAAAATACTCCAAGGTGAAAAAGGAAAGCTAACTCCAAAAATAGGGAAAAAAAGAACATTTATGGGACAAAATGTAAGTCCTTGAACAGTCTACATCTACGTTTGACATCTTGTAAAACATGCTGAATAAGACAGCCCAAGATACTACCAATTTAACATGAGATACTCTGAAGATGTTGAGAAGTTGCATTTAAACGCCAGAAACATGACAGTCTTTACTATTCAGTTCTACTCTTTCAGCTGTCCTTTGCTATTTAAAATATTTTTTTTGTACTTTTTCTATCATTAATATTAATTTAATGAAGTTTAGCCAACACAGGACACCACTCAGGCCAGAATCTTTTTGCTTTTTACCATTGATTCTTCAACATCAGACAAAAAAAACTTCTCCCCATCACACGCTGTTTGGTTCAGGTGGGATGGAGTTACTTTTCTTCACAGTGAGAGGCAACGCTGTAACAGTCACCCACTGCTTGTCCCTATTCAAATAGCTCAGACAAATCTTCAAGACTGTTCCCTTCTTCTGTGCAATTTCAGCATTGTACTTCTACATACAAGCTACTCCTAAACATTACACTTTTAAATAAGGTTGTATGAACACAAACAAGGCACCAGAGAATTCCATCTTACCAAAACATGCCACACGTGTTCATTAGCTCCCTGGAAACTGCAGAACCTCACACTGGCTCCAAGAAGACCTTGTCCTCCCCACATGTTGCTGGGGATCACCTCTACCTCTCTTATTTTCATTGTTTTGATGTTATACACCTCCAGCTTCACTGCTTTTTCAACATTGGCCTTCAGCAGATCTTTCAACATATTGTTTTCTTTATTCTGTAGAGCACAGAAAGAAATACATGATTAACGTGATTTCTAGTCGCACATGTAAGGTAGATGTCAACACCTGTGGCAGAATTTGAATACAAAGAACCAAAACAGTCAAAGTTTAGGCTCTGTGTTCCACCAACTGTCCCAGCAGTCCAATTTTGTTTTATTAGAAAGAAGTCAGTACCATCAGCTCATGTTCCCTTACCTAAATACTTACTTTTAATCTGTTTCATCACTTACATTCCTGTTCTTCACAACCACTATTAAATAATATCAGCAATATTAGATCTCAGCTACACAGTCTAACAATAAGCAGCAATATTTTACTTCCTGTCTCTGATCCCAGTCCTTATTCAGTAACTATTCATTCAAAGTCATTGCAGATTGACTACGAAAGGACAGACTATTTGGAAGCAGCTTAGAACTATCCTTGTTTCTGTCACGTTAAAAGATTAAGTGATTTCCCACCAAAATCGACCATTATAACCATAACTTCCAGAAAGACACCTCCACTAAGAAAAGCACGGCAAACAATGAGTTCAGCTTGTATGTAGCTAGAGTGAAGCATAAAGCCAAGCCTGTGAGCCTTTTAAACAAAACAAACAAAAAACAACAACAAAAGAAACCCAGAACCCAAACCAAACCAAAATTCAACCCTTCTCTCATAAGTCAACCTACAGGAACTCTGTTCCCAGCAGTACATCAGACAGGCTATTATTCTGTTCATCGTTTTATCAAATGTTGAAACAAGTTTGTTTAAACAAATGTTAAGCTCTTACCATCGACTCATCAGTTCAATATTCACCTTGTGGCAGATAACATTCATGAATGAGTAATATTATAAACATTGTGTTAATGTGTTAAGAAAGTTAAGGTGACTAAAGGCATAAATAAGACACTTTCCTCAAATATCAATCCAGCCAGAGAGGAGACTTTGAATACCACCAAATTTTACTTTACCTTTTAAAGCCATATACAGTGATCAATGTGAAAAGCTTTCCTTCCTGTGACAGCTTTGGCTTTTATCATTACAATACCCATATTTCATGCAGGAGAAAACAAAGCAAAACAATAAAATAATTTGAAGCTTACAAGCCTAGTGTGTCCTATGGCAATGATGAAATCAAAAAAAGGTTCCAGTCCTCCTCGTTGAGCTGGGGAGTTTTCTTGAACCTGCAAAACATACACTTTATTTTTTAAAAACATCGATCTCTAGTTACATTAAGTGACAGCATTAATCTTTACACTTGAGTCAATATTTACTTTTGAGTTAGCTGAACCAGAGATGAGATACCAAATGACAGACCTCAGGAAGCAGTCCACAGTTGTGAACTTCTTTTTCTAAAACTGAAAAACAGGTGTCCAAATTAAGCTGTAAAAAACAGGTTTTGAACCTATATAAGACAAGTACTGTGATTTAGAATGCACAGCATGTAATTATTAAATACTGAAAACTTTGGAGAAGGGCTTAGTTTTGAAAGTGCTGCTTCAGGTTTTTCTTCCGTGCTACTAACAGCCTGAACACACTGAGAGTCCCGAGTTACATAACAGCCTTTTTTTTTGTTGCTGGTTTTTTTGGTTTTTTTTTTAACATAAACACAATTTACAGTTAGGATGCCACAATTCACAGCACAGTAGAATAGGAACACTTAAAAGAGTACTTTACAAATGCATTGCTAACAAGTACTGGTCAAGAAGATTGCCATCACTCTTACAAAAGATTCGTAAGAAAAAAAAAAAAGAGTTCCAACATCCAACATTTCATTGTAATCAAGTTATTGTAAAACACATGTAATAAAGAAATACAGAGAATACCTATGAAAATACATTCACACTAGGATAAAACCCATCAAGAGTCACACAGAACTTGATATATACAGAGTATATCCACTTCAAAGTATACTAACAAAGGAACATGATATTAAGGCAATCACAGCAAAAATGCTAACAGTTGGCACTGTTTTTAACTTCACTTCTCATAACTCAGCAGCACAGACCTTAACCTGCAATATATTTCACTCCTGAAAGCCACCCTACAATTTAAGTGCTAAGTTACAACCCACGCACCATCTAAACTAAAAAGTTCATTGCTATCAAAGTTAAAACTGCTATATCTTACATTTGATCTTCTGTTACCAAACTGGGTTTTTTATTTTTTAAAGAGATGAAGTCATATCAGTATAGGCTTTTTTTTTTTTTTTTGGCAATAACTGTCCATGCAAGTTATAAAATATACTTAAATAATAGCATAGTTACTTCATCAAAAACTTTAAAGAAAAAAAAAGTAATCATGCTTCATTATTTAGCAGTCAAGACTGACACTGCAACCACAATTAGAGCAAGTATTAACTTTCACCACAACCCTAAACAGCATCAAACACGAACAGCCAGCTTATACCGAACCAAGGGTTAAAAAGGTTAAAAAAAGCCTACTCTACATCCGAGTTCTAAATAATGTGCAAGAAGCCTTATGATGAAACTATCACATAACACAATACCAAGGATGAAAATGTATACAAAAAGCAGTACATGGAACTTATGACAAAGCTCATGCCACTGTTGTTCAGCTGTGTAAAAGCCATACAGATTCCCACAGAAAGCTGCAAGCAAAAATTCCTGCAGTATTTGGTTTTCAAATGACATGTTAAAAGCCGCATGAATTCCTGGGGGGTGGGGGTGGTACCAAAATCCAAAAAAACCCACCCAAAACTTTGTCTCCTGCATACTGTAGGTCATGAAAATCATCCTCCACCCTGGCAGTGCCCAAGGCCAGGCTGCATGGACTTGAGGCAACCTGGCCTAGTGGCAGGGGGCTGGAGCTAGATGACCTTTAAGGTCCCTTCCAACCCCAACCCTGCTATGATTCTATGAAAACCGAGCAGTATTCTGCACTTAACATAAGAGGAGGAGGCACTCTGTGACCAGCAGTCATTTCTGATGGAGTCAGAGCTCAGTTAGGGAGACTCACAAAAGCCGATCATGTAACACTACCCCCTAAACACATCTTGTAATCCTGAGAAATAAACTGTGGATGAGGGGGAAAGCAGCATGTGGCAACAACGCTTCCACTCTTACTTCAGGGTAGAAGACCACCAACTAAATGAACCGGTAACTTACGCAACAGGAGTTACCAGCGCTCTTTCAGCTCCAACACAGAAGTTTAAACGCCAAGATAGGCGTTTAAAGCAACATGCGTGCAATTTGCCAGAGAGAGGGGTTATACAAGTTTGCACCTACATACAGTCCCTGTGAGACGCAGCCGCCTAGGAAACCACCCGGGCCGGGCCCGGAATTATCCCCCAGCCAAGATGCCGTAAAGATCCGAGGAAAAATCAGCCAAGTCGTCAGCCAAGGGAATGCGGATGGGGCAGGGAGGCAGAGCTACGCTACTCTTCAACTATGCCGGACTCCTCCGAAGCAGCACGGAGGGCTCCCCCCGGCAGCCAGGCCACGGCAGGCCGAGGCCCGGGCCCGGGGAAGCCGCCGGGGCGGTGTGAGGTGGCACCGGGCGGGCACCCACCGCCCCCGGGCGCCGCGCGGCCGCTCCTCCCCTGCCGCCGTGGCAGTTCCCCGGAGGGAGCCAACAGGTGGGGGCGGGCAGCCCGCGGCCGCCAGGCCTGCCGCCCTCCCCGGTGCCGGACTCGGAGCTCGGCCCGCCTGAGCCCCCACGGGCAGGACGGGGGAAGCGGGACCCCACCACAGCCCCGCCGCCCCTCAGGGCCCTCCCTCCTGCCCGCTCCCCCCCGCGGGCCCGGCCTCACCCCGTGTACGTGGAAGCCCGCGGCGCCGCCGTCGGGGACCTCGGAGCTGGAGCCCAGCCCCATGGCCCCGCTGCGGGACCGCGCCGGCCGCTCAGGCGGCGGCACCGAGCGTCGCCCCCACGCCGCTCCCGCACGGAGGGCGCCGCTAGGCCCGAGCAAGCGAGCACCGAGCGCAGCGCCCGCGCACGGCGGGGGGAGGCGGGAGCTCGGCTCCGCTCTGCTGCCTGCCGGGGCGCGCCACGCGGCGACGCCCTTAGCGACGGGGGAGGGGGCGGGGCAAGCGAGGCGTTGCTGCGGGGGGGCCGGCGCTCGGGGGCCGCGCTGAGGAGGGCCCGGGCCCGGCTGGAGGCGGGAGCCAGCGAGTCACAGCCCCGAGCCGAGCTGCGGCTCCCCCCGCCCGGGCTCCTCGCAGGGAGGCAGAGGCACCGCTGCCGGGGCGGGCGGGCCCTCGCTGTACCCCCGGCCTGCCCCCCGGCTGGAGCCGAGAGCCGGGGCAGCTCTCCACTGTTCGGGTCTCGGACCTTTTGGGTTTTTTTTTCTTCTACAGAAACAGATTCACTTACAAATTATTTTTTTTTTGGCCACATATATTTTTTACAAATCTCAAAAAAAAAAAAGCAGTTGACTATTGTTCTCCTTCTAACAGCCTTTTAGACATTACGCTTCTGTTAATACAATTCAGAAGGCGATGATTAATTATTTCCCAGGATTTACTTCGCACATTTCCAAGGAGCAAGCGCTGTGGCTCGGTGCCTCCTGCAGGCATCTCTCACGTCTTGTGCTCGCGAAAAGCATTTCCAGCAGCGGACCCACTGCAGCGGTGGGGCTGGAGGAGCACATCGATGGGCTGGTGTTGCTATTGTGCAAGATGTGAGGAGCCTTGTCTTTAGGGAATTGTTAAGAAGCGGCGACACTTCCATTCCCCTGAAATTTCTGCTCCACGCTTTTACTTTGGATGAGTTACTCTGATTCTGCCTTTTAACGTGTTAATGGAAAAGTTCTGAGAGTTTTCAAAGTAGTAGTAATAATCTGAAGCATCATTATGTTAATATGGTTAAAGTGCCAGTTGTATTTCGTGCGTGAGTACTTTCATTCCAGTATAAAAGCATCCATTTCAGTAAAAGTCCTTGGTAGTTACTGCTCTCATCTCTGAGATGTCATTTTTCCAAACGATCCATCCACATAAATCCTGATTTCTGTGAAGCGTGATGCATAAAGACTGAAAAAAAAAAAGCTGCTTTCTCCATCCTCTGCCTTTGCTTCCAAATGAAACTCTTCACTTTACTGTCACCACAACAGCTATTTGTGCTTGAAAGCTTCATACACTGGCTCACTTTTCTGTGAAGCCAGCCCAGGATATTCTCAGGAGCCTTTTTAAGGAACAGTATTATCTCAAAGCTGTGATTGCAGATCTGCGCATCACAATCATCGAGCAACCTCCTTCTCTGAAGACATTCAAAACCCACTGGGATATGACAGTGTGACCTGCTCGAGCAGGGGGTTGGACTAGATGATCTCCAGAGGGGCCTTCCAACCCCAAATATTCTGTGATATGATAAAAGTACATGAAAGTATTCAGAAAAAATGAAGTCGTGCCAAATATTAGTGTTGTTTCCTGCTACATATATTTGGGAACCATATCACATTTAAAAAAATACTAAAATATATAATAAAATAGTTATTTTTTCTATAATTCCTTTTATTAATAATATCTTTTGTAATAGTAGTGCCAATGAAGAACTGCATTTGTACTTCTACAAATAACAGAAATAAGAAATCTTTCTTCAGACGTACCAAAAGTAGATGCCAGAGAAAAGAGTCTGATCCCAGTATAAAATGAGTATCTAGGAAACGAAGTCTACAGGAGTTACTTGCATCTGTGTTCACCATGGAAGATTTCTTTGTAGGGAGGGACTCATCACAATATCTGTCTTATACTAAGGCGGAGGTCAAAGAGCCTATGAACAGACAAAGTGAACAATAACTACCTGCAGGAGTGTGTGGTCCTTACCCAGTCTCTGCACAGGAACTCAGGAATGAGACTGCACGCCTACAAGTAGTTGTATCAAACTCCTTGTTTAAAAGCACTTTGGCTGCAGGGAACTGGAAAGTACTAAATACCTTATTTAAAAAAAAATTTATATATTCTAGTAGAGATCTGTAGGGGAGGCCAGTAAGCCTCCTTTGCAGCAAAGCCTGTCAACAAAGCAACAGAAACTATCATATATAATTTCAGTGGGTACCTGAGTGTTATATTCTCAGGAAGAGACAACATGACTGTGATGAAGAGACGTCCTATCTCACACATCCATCAAAACTGCTGCTGCTGGTGAGAGTGGGCTAGATATAGCTGTGGCTTGACCAAACACAGCTGTTCTTAATGCTCGGAGCTCATTACTTCTTCCAGGTTGTTTACAAAGCTCTTGTAGCAACATACATGTACAGAGAACAGCTTGTGGTGATAGGCTGTGCAAATGAAACAAACTACCTAGTTAGACTGTGGCTCCAAGTTTGTTTATACAAATAACTTTTAAAGTAATTGCTAATAATAATAAACAACCAACCATCCACCTGCAACTCTGCTGGTCAAATACAAGGTGTATCTTACAGTTAGGAAAAGCCAGGCAGAACCTTCTGATATGTCATCATGTTGTCTTTTGGAATTCTTTTGTGCACAGAAAAGGTGTAAAAATATAGGTTCTGCCTATATTATATATATATATGTATATATGGGTTATTTTTCACCCTCATGCTTCTTTCAACAGTCAGAAACTTGGCAATACATGAGTTCAGTGTTTCATCCACTTATCCAAGTCAAATTAGGAGTTGTAGAATGAAAGAAATTTAGAGGTGATTTGGTAAATGTAGGTATGTTTTAAGTAATATTTTGTCTAATTTGCTAAACAGTAGCAAAAAAAAAGTGCTGCTATCACTAGAAGTGCCAAAACAATCTGCTCTGCACCACTCTTTTGCAACACATTTTTGTTTATTTAGAAAAATATTTTAGCTTGTGTTTATTCAACACTTAAACAGTACTTGCATATTCAATTTGTCAACTTATATGAAGCTCAGAGACCTGAATAAATTATTAAACAACAGCAGTCCGTGGCAGAATTTGTAGTGATCACATTATGGTATTCTCATGAAGAGAAATCCAGTTTTATTTTCAGGTAGCTGCCTTGAAAAGGATTCTCTGCAACATTAAAGATTTATATTGGCTAGTTGCATGGGTGTTTCCAGAACGTCAGCACAAGAGCGTTTCAAACACTAGAAGAGAACACTAACTGGTACCTATTCCTTCTATTAGAGGTAATACATATTAGGAATACAAGTATTCTGTCCTGAAAGACACAACGTTTGCAGCTCACATGGGGGAGATTTACATTCTGTATCAGTGGAGAACTCTATGTTATTTTTCAGCTTGTGCAAAAATAATTCATTTTTAAAAGATGTAATTTCTAAAGGGGAAGAGCTTACTAATTTACTTTCCAACCTGGCAAATGCTGAGCAATTTTGATTTCAGTAACACAATCTGAGAAGCTACCTACATGTGTGTTTCAAGGATTGGGAGGCTTGTTTCATATGACTGTTTTTGTCATTAAATGGCTTTTCAAATTTTAACACATTTAGCACATTTTTCTTTAAATGTTGGGGTTTTTTTCAGATTATGAAGCTGGTTTAGAGATGGAAAACAGAGAGAATGCAGGGACTAATTAATCATATTAGGCAGAAATATTTTTATGGCTAATGGATAAATATGACTTCACAGAATGCCAAAAATGTCTCCTGAACCTAGAGAGGTAATGTATAAATGGTATTTCATATATATAAATGGTATGGAGTATATAAAGAGGTATTTCATCCATAACAAGACAGAAGTTCTAGCTATTTAAAAAGTAGAAAGAGATCATCAGACTTTTAGCCAAATATAAGAAAATTTTAACATGCAAAACCTAATGTATACTGTACCTAAGATTATAATTATCTAGATTATATTTATTGTTTACTATAAAATCTGGTAAAATTAATTGGGTCTTTTTAGTGGCTATTTCTGCATTAATCAAAAACTACTTCGGATGAGGAAGAATGTTTATTCTTTTTCTACAGTGTAAAAACAAAGTAATGTTTGAGAGTACAACTGATTCGTCAGGTCTACTTACATTTGGTTGTAACTTGGGAATTGCTGTGATGTAATTATATGCCAGAGGCAAGGAGCTGGGAATTAAAAGGCTTCCTGAGCAGGTTTTACAGACTCCTCCACTAATAGGCAAATCCTGGCCTACTGAGAAAAAGGTACAAAGAGTTTAAGAGGAATTTCAAGCCTCTTCTGCCTGTGTTTCTTGTTTGATTCTCTGATTCTTCAGGAATTGTTTACAGAGGAGATAGTCTGCATTTAAAAGAGCTTCTGAAAATACACAAAGAGGACTGTCTGATTATAGCTGTGACACCGGACAAAGGTTACCTGCCTGCATATTGATGCCATCAAAACTGGCTACTCCGTAACTGATGGATGAAAATTGTTGTCAACTTTCTTAGTAAATACTTTTTGAAATGTTACTTTAAAATTGTTATTCTGTTAATTCTGTATTAGACAGTGAAAATAGGATTGTGTTATAGTTAGTAAATTGCTAAGAGTTATGTTTTAGGCATTCTCCAAAATATTTGGTCAACAGAGGATTTTCCTTTCATAATAAAGTCAGTACATGATACAAAAACAGCTATTTGGTAATGCAAGGTTAAAAACATAACAATTGGCAGGCCATTAAAAATATAATCTGATTGTTATAGGGCTTTAAGCCGCTAGAAATAGTGCAGTTATGGCATTTTCACACAGTGATATCTAGATGTCTTTGCTTTTGCATATACTGAATTTTGAAAGAAATGTCATTTATCATTCATGGTAATGGAACTACAACAATGTAATATGGAACTGACAGATTTTGCGGAGTACCGTAAACTTTAAATGCTTATTTTTCAAAGCTCTTTGTATGCTTAGCAGTTACAGCTTGCTTGCAATATCAGTCTTTTCTAAAGGTTCCTATGTAAATGAAAGTTGATACGTGAAATGTGTGCTGACTCTTCTAAAATACATTTAGATACGAACATATAGTGTAAAAAGCTGCAGCTGAGTTAGTCATAGGTTCCTTTTTTTGCAATCAGTAGAGAAAAGTAGGCACTTCTCTTGGCTGTAGCTCTTATAATTAAGGATTTGTCATCCCTATTGTACAAGTAATTGTTCAGCATGGCAGAAGAATTGTGTAGTGTGAACAAAGATCTTTGGCCTCTTTCAGAACTCATCAGAAATTACAAAGGAGTAAACATTCAAATTCAAAATTTCAAAGGAGTAAATGGTTTCAAATATTAACCGTCTGAACTCAGTAAGTTTCAGAAGGAAGCTTGCAGTTTAGAGGAAATTCTGTGAATGAGTTTAGCTAAAAAATCAAGCATGATGAAAAATGTCAATGGAAGATTAGTTCTTTGCTCATTATCAGTACAAAATATTTGTATAGTAATATGCCTAGAAGTAATTTTAAGATGATCAAGAAATTGCCCCTGAATAAGCAATAATGTTTTGGTCAAAATAATTGGGAACAGGAACTTAAGCATTACTGAGGGCAGATTACAGAAATTCATTATTCAAAAATAAGAGGAAGAGCATCTAATAGATTAAACCTGTTTAAACTGCATTTTGTTAAGGAGATTAATTTAATCTCAAACTTGTGCAGATGATTTACAGGACCTTTATTGTCCTAAACAAGTGGGTTTGTCTATCTTAAAGGTGCTGAACTTAATTGAAAAAGGCATTTTATTGCTGATCTATTTTGAAAATAGTGAACTTGACATTGAGTTGGAAGCTACTTGATGGCAGTATTATTGTCCTTGGTGGAACGGTGCTTATTAGGGTGATGTTCAGGTCAACATTAAGATGTCTCTATAATGCCTACAGTCCTAATTCCTTTGCTTAAAGACAGGTTTTCCGTGCCAGCTGAGATGCTTTATGGTACCTGAGAAATCTGAGCAAGACTGTTCATTGTCACACAGAGGTGACTGGGTACCAGCACCTTGCTGGAACACTACCTGAAAGCGAGGTGAGATACTGTGTGGCATCTCAGATGGTACAAGACAGCTACGTGCAGGTGGATGACTTGAGCCTTTGGTGTCAAAGCTCCCGCTGTAGTCAGTGGAGGTCTAGCAAGTGGTGAATTGTTCAGCTCACCTCAAGCAGACACCGACATTAACTCCGACCAACAGCACTGTGGGCTCCGTTGACTGTCCTGGCTAGAGGTTGGTTCGCCTGCCCGCACTGCACAGCTGCTGCAGCTTGTGGCGGGCTGGCGTGTTGGCCATCAGCAGGGTGTCGGGGCCTGAGCACATCCCTCTTCTAGCTGGCTAAGCCAACAAGTGCAGACCAGGGCCACAGTCCCGGAGCAGGCACAGGGCTGCTGCGCTGTTGCAGTGCAGCGCAGGCTGGGGCTGGTGGTAGGGCCTCGCTGTAAAAGCAGCTCCCAAGGGAATGGGGAGGCAAGTCCTCACTTAGATACTTTTGGGGATCTCTAAGGACACTGGATGCCAATGTGTGAGCAACTGAATTTAGTTGTGAATGATTATATATCCAACAGGTTTATCCACTTCACTGGCAAGTACTGATAAACCTGTGAAGATCTTTGGTCCTATTTGTTTATACCTCTTTGAAGACATGGACAGGATGCTCATGAGCAGGAATTCTGGAGGCAGTTGTCTCTGTAACAATGATAAGACAGCATTTTCATATATCCACAAAAAAGTTAAATTATCATCACCTTGTTAACAGTATCACCTCTTCAGAACTTGTAAAGAATTGAATCTTGCAGCCCTGGAGAAGCACAAGTAAAGATATTTCTATACATAAAACCTGCCAGACAGATGCAAGGTTTCAGCTGCATCCAGTGTTGTAGATTTTGTTGTACTAGTGTCTTTCAAGCTCCCACTTGTATTCACAAGAGAGAATTTCCATTTAATATAAATAACACATTGATGTTCACAGGTAAAGAAAGTTCTGTTGTTTCCAAAGCTCTAGAGTGCAACTAGATTTATTATAGCCATACAGCATAACAAGTGTTTAATAGTCTTATTTTTCTTACTACTGAGACTTGCAGAGTGTCAGCAATTCATTCTTTTGTCTCCATTCCTGGACCAGTGTGCCACTGCCAGCACAACTGCTCGGGCTGGCAGGCAAAAGAATGTCCTGTACAAACACAGCTCCTGGCAATGTCCCAGCATTTAAGTGGCGCTGCTTGTTGAAGGAGCAGTCTCAGAAGCAGACACCCTGCCCTGGCTCCTCTTGGGGCTGTCACAGGTGAGCTGTTAGCTCCTGGGGCTGGGGGTGAAGCCTGTCAGCCAGAGTCAACAGGGAAGGTTCTGCAGAGCATCGCTAGATGAAGTGGGATTGCTTCCTGGGGGATATGGGACATGTAATGGGATGCAGGGGAAGAGCGTTTGGGGATTTTGCAAGACTCAGCAAGAGATGTTAAGTGGAGGAAGCACATGGTGGGGAAAGGGAGGGACCAAGGTGGTTTGGGGGGGAACCAGCATGGGAAAGTGGAAGTGTAAGGAGTTAAAAGGGGTTGGTCACCTGTAAACAGGCTGCCGATCAGCGCACTCATCCAGCCATGCCCCGTGTCTCATCAGCACAGTCTCATTAAACTCAATTTCTAGCGATCCTCCTGGAGAAGGGGCTCCCTGCGATGTCTCGGTGGAGTTCTATGTGCCAGCAACTGGGATGGGGTTGGGGGGTTGTAAGGACTTGCGTGTCTGTGGTGCCAGCAGCTGGAGCGAGCCAGGGTGCGTGTGTCAGCGTGTGGTGCATATTAAGTCACATCAGTGCTCGAGTAGGATAAGTGGTGTAGAAGCCAGATATAGATGCAAATGTTTCTGTGAGTGAGTGCCTGATTTCATATGAGAAATACATTTGTGAATCCATCAAGGATAGAGTAGTCATTTCAATGCAAACATGGTTCTTATAATGCAGGTCACCTGCCTGCAGGGACAGCACCATTCCAGACACTACTGAAGTCCTTACTGTGGCAAACTGAAAATGGGTAAATTTTAGATGTTGAGTATTATCCCTTGATTAAAAGCAGTGCTAAAATCAGGATGTATTCACTGCTGTGGTAGAATTCATAGCTGCATCTACCCCCAGGAGTCTCCCCATATGCTGCATTGGAGGACTGAAGCATTTTAAGAAAAGAGTTAATTGAAGTGAACTTAAGAGAGGAAAGGGTCAAGCCAGGAGATGGGAAGAACCGTCTATCCACTAGGAAAGGCATATTTCAACAGAAGGTTAGTTATTTAAGAAAAAAAATGCTGATATCCTAGCCCAGCAGCCATGCCCTCCCCACAGGCACAGGCCAGGCTGCACAAGCCTAGTTAATATGGTATTTATGCAAAATGGAAGAGCTTTAGTGGGCAGTGACTGAAAGAGATTTATCTTTTCATTCCAGTCTGGTTTTTAGGACACAAATCTGGTGGTAGGAGAGTCAATTTGAATTCTCTGGTTTGGACCAGGAAAAAGCGATTTAAAGGCAGGTGCCTGCTCCTCAGGTGGATGCCCACACAACACACAGACACGAAGGAACGGCTCTGAAAAACTGTCAGAAATGGGTGCAATTATTATTTCAGTTTCATGCATCTCTCTTAGGTGGTTCATTATTGCTACAAGCTTTTGAAAAACAGCAAAGACTGAAACGTGTCCCTTTGGAGCAGCCAGGATCAATTACTTCTCAGAAGAAGCTGGCAGCACTGAAAAACGTCCTGCACTATCTGAGTCAGAAGGACTGTGTACGAGCTACTGAAAGCTATAAAAATACATTAACATATACTCCAATAGATAGTGAAGAAACTACCTCTTTATATAAAATATCTTGTATATATATTCACATAAAATCAGCATCTCATTCATGGTATCTATACACAGTCAGTGAGATAAATTGTTGTTATTGTCGTGTCCTCAAACATATAGAAAAGGAAATATTTATTGATTTTTTAAAACCATAGAATTACCATGGGTGAATTCTTAAATCATATTTCTGACATTTGAATGGAAGAAGAACCAAAAAGAAACACAAACACAAAAAGAAAATACAGTCATGTTGGTCATTTTGTCATTTATTTATCCATAAAGGTATAATAAATATACATTATATAATAAAATGTGTCAAATTGAAAAATATTTTACAATTCATGTATAAAACAGTAAATCAACAGAAGAGAGTATCCTATTAGAAATGTAAAAATCAGGTCACACTTACAACAAGATATGATTTTCTACTTGCTGTAAAAGCTGGTTCTTAAAGCCCATAAAGTATTGGTTTGGAAAAACTCGCATTTACATTTGTGAATGCTTGATTCTCAGGGCCATTAACTGGCAGAAAATAGCACTGAATTTGATATGAACTCCATCTACTCTTTTACTGAGAAGTAATTATATGCAACATATTGCAGGCTTTAACATCTAGCAAGCACATGCAGTTTCATTTAACCAGAACTGCTAATAACATTTTCCAGGCTTACACTGATTTTCAAAGAGTGGCGATCTTATTATTATTTATATTTGACTTCCTCCATGTTTCCTCTACTTGTTTATTCAAGATAGAAATAACGTTAGCCCTGTCACTTCAGATAATTAATGACGCACAAGAAAAATCAGTAAAGAATATCCTTTGCTGATTATTCATAATTACTTGGGTACTGCTATAGTTCTAATGGGGAAATCTATCTTTGATTTAATTATAAAAGTAGATTGAAATTGCATTGGAAAAAAATGATCTACTCTGTTTCTGTCTTCTGTGATGGAACACAGTAGGGAGAAAATAAGAGGCTCTTGACACTTATTAAAATTGTTATCTAAATACTTCATTTTTAATTACTTCTAATTTTCTCTGATAATACTGAAATTGGCTTATTTTAATTTGGATGATGGATTGTCAAGATGCAACAACTGTGTTCCCAGTCTGCACACCAGCACACTGTTTTTACATGAAAGTATTAATAATGAAATTGCTGGCATGGTAGGTTGGCATCACTAATTTTTTTGCAGAAAAAGTCATAGAAAAGGGGTGAAGTGATGGAATGATGAAAATTAGAGGTCTGTGTCCCCCAAATACAGTCTTTGTAGGATGGAAAAAATATTCACTCTGTGCACAACATATGAAAATAGAAGAAATATTTGCTTTTTGTGGGTAACTGTATGCCAACGTGGTGGCACTGACCCATCCATTACGGTTTGGACCTCTTTCTTCCTAAAAAGCAGAAATGTCCCGCATGCTTTTTGGTATGGTAATTATTACTTCTTTTACTATGTATTCTGATAATATTTAAAAGAACTAAATTTAGAACATTGTTTAATGCCAGTTCATATGTCGGGCTTTTTATTTGTGCATGTCCTTTTATTTTTACAAGTTTTTATCTTGTAGGTGATGGCAGGACTCACCTTGAGGAAACATAAGTATGAACAAACTAAATCTTTACCAGAATGTTGTGGAAAAATCACCAGGCATGTTACATTAAGTAAGTTTGAAGATGGTGTGTTTGTTCAGAGTTCTGCTCTAAGTTTTGAAAAACTAACTCATGAAAATGTAAAAAATCCATCTTCTTCATTTCACTTACAAAATTTTCTTCTTCTGAATAAACCCCAGGATTTCTCAGGACTTTCTGTAGTGTCACGTATAGAGTATGAATAGATCTGAAATTTTCTGGAAGAGTTTTCTATTTTCTACTTCAAGAAGCTGGAAATCTTGGTGGCATCTGAATTCTTTTTGGCTTTGTCATTATTTCTTTTAAAAACCATACCCTCTTCCTAAGACATAAGCAGTATTGCTGTGTCTTTTTAATTACAGCTGCCCCCCCCCCCCCAAAAAAAAAAACACCACACCAAACAAAGAAACCAGCCAAACCAAATCTGCACAATTCAAGTAAATAGTTAAATATTGCCAGATTTGAAAGCATCTGAGTAATTATAAGATAGACCTAAAATGTACTTTATTGCTTTATAATTTGCTGAGAAGTGGTAACCTTGATAAAACTACATTTTTATTTGAAATGGTGAAGAAACATGATTATTTTTGGAACCTGGATATAACTACTGCCAAGGTCTCTACTGCTGGTAAGGCATGCAAAGGAATATTGGTGGATTTTGGATTTTCAGAGCCGAACCTCTGTGCTGTTTAGGCTTTAAGGCTCAGTTTGTTTAGTGTTATTTCTTCATGTGCACAGAAATGAAACTAGGGGTTTCAGATTTGCTTACAAGGTAAGGCTGGTAAAAATATAAACTTCTTAATAGGTCAAGACTTCTTTTGGGAAGTACTGGAGCATGAAGATGAGGAAAGCTGTATGTATAGTGAAATAGGGTAATCCAAATAGAAGTAGGTTGGTTTGAATCTATCAGCTGCAGATACTTAACACAAGAGCTTTGATTGTAAATAGTCCTCCATCTGCAAACATTAGGAGACAAATCTTAGCTTAAATAATTTCAGTGAGCTAGGATTCTGCCCAAGAGGTTTTTCTATAATGTAGTCAGTAAGAGAATTCAAATAAGTCCTGTAACATACTGTAAAAGATACCTGTTAATTTTGGAGATCTCAGATTATTCTCTCTACATTTGTGTTACACACATGACCTCTATATTCTACAAATGTGGGGTTTTACCCATTTTCCAGTTGTATATATAAGTCCAGGTAGTTCTTAGTGGACTTCTTGGCTTTAGACGTTTTTGGCATTTGACTTCAAAAAGAAAAATTATACTTACAGGGTTTCACATCTAATATGTATCTGGAAATGATATATCAAAATACAATTAAACAAAACTAATTTGGGCTATAGAATCAATCTGATAGTGAGAAGTTTTCTTTTATACTGCATAATGCAGAATATACAAGCCCAGATTGTAACTGGAATCTGTTTAACTTATATCTTTAGTGATTGCTTGATTGCTCACAGTAGTTCTCCACAGGCATAAGCGACTGGGATGCATTAAATATGTGAAGACACAATAGAGAGTATATAGCACAGCTCTTTCAGCCTGCACTGGGCTTTCTTTGCAGCACTGAATGAAAAACATAATAAAATGTTCATTATGTAGATGTACATTGTGTGGATGTGCAATTTTTTTTACTTGTGAACATGGATGTCTAACTACGTGGTACAAATTCAAGTCCCTGAAGAACTTGCTGTGCTGGAATGGGAAGGTCCTGCTCTTCCTCCTGCCTTGCTTCATGCCACATGGTCTCACCTGCCTCTTTGCTCCAAAAATCATTCAATTGTGTACCTGCCTGATTCAGCGTTCTAAAATGGCAGAGAAATAATGAGCAAAAATATGAATATATTTTCCCTGGGTTATTGAATCAAACCATTTTACTATGGGAGAGGAAAAGTTCCAGAGCTCAAGGCAAGGGAGGACCTTGTTGCCAGGAACAGAGTGATAACAAGTCACTTTTTTATTGCAACAACCTGTTAGAGCAGCTTCGCTGTACACGTACCGTTACCCTTGGCGCAGCTGATGGAGCTCGCCTGATCATCAGCTTTGAACTCTGTACGTGCCTATAGCTGGATAGGGCGTGAGCCAATACCCTAATGCTGGATGCTGCTCTAAGAAATTACCCTTGCCAGCTGCTTGAGGGGGTTCCTTCCAGAGCGCCGTCGTTAAAGGAAATGCTGTTCTTTATCAATATTGCTCTTCCCTCTGTTATTTATCATCATCACCATAGTACAGGTGTATCTTTGTGAATTGCGTTGAACGACCTGGTTAACATCTGGCACGACCCATCTATTCTCTTGTTCTTTGTTTCACAAAGGGAACGTTGTGCATTTAGCAGAGCTCACGCTTTTGCTAGGATTTCAGGATGAGAGTGAAAGCATCAGCTTTGAGGTTTAAGGTAGAAGAGTGGAGAAATGTAGGTACCTGTGTCCCTGAGAGAGGTTTGACTTGGCAGGTTTCCAGCAACCCATACCATCGACAGGGTTTAAATTCATTCAGTAGCCAAACAGAAGTACTTCATTAATTGCAGAAGCACTCCCTGGCTAAGAATATAAGCAGAAACTGGGTACTTAAGCAGTCATGATTCAGTGCAAGAGTTGTGGTACATGGAGGAAAGCAAACAAACCCATTCTCCTCCAGGGCTAACTTTGTCCTTCCTTGGCAGAGTTTGCGTGGTTGGTGCCTGATTTCTCTTCATTTTAATGGGTTGATTTTGCATTAATCTGTGCATCAGAACTGGCAAACACATGTTCTGTAAAACTGTTAGAACTGTGAAGCTATAGATGGAAAGATGGCATATGTATGAGAAAACCTGTACATCTCTCAATAGATTATAAAATGAGATAAATATCTACCTGAAAACATTCATACCCTTAGTGTTTATAAGTTTGTATACAGATATATGCTTACTGCAAATATTTCAAACTTCCCTTTTTCTAAAAAGACTTTTCGTTTTCATGGTGCTTTATGTAGATAAATATGGAAACTTCATACTGAGACAATTGATTGCCCTCTGGTCTTTTCAAACAGGCAGATGGGACAATCTAATCCAACTCTGAGGTAACATACCAAAGCTAGAAAGGACAGGGACTGGGGCCAGAGAGCAATCAATGGTATGGTTCAGATTTGTCTAAATCCCCTTGGACCTTGGCTCTTCATGTGCCACAGGACCACAACTTCTCTGACAGACTGTTTATAACTTATGGAAGTGATTTTTCTGCTCTGGTGAGCTTAGCCGTTCCTTCCATTGTTTGGGTTAAGACTACATTCCTGAGCAATGCTTCGTCTCTATCAAATCCGAGACTTCTACTTGTAGACATGTCTGTAAAGTAGCTTGGCTGTTGTCTTGAGGTTTTCCTGTGCATTTTCATTCATTTGCCAAGTCCAGCACCCTTTTCTAGAGTCCTTTTTCCATGCTGAAACCAAGCTGTTGCACTCTGCAAAAGACTGATTTGATTCACCGCTTCCAACGAGTCACCCCATTATTCTCCAGGGAGGGAACGATGTACTGGTTACTTCAGCTCCTTCAAAGCTCACAGTGTTCTCTCACCTTCAGTCCCTGCAAACTCTTCAAGAACAGCATGAACCTGTTAGAAGCTGGCAGTACTGACAGTAGTGCTGTGCTTTCTGCTGGAGGACCCTGGTGCAGCCTTTAGCACCAAAACAAGCATGTTGAGTTCTGGTTCAAGATATGAAAGCCATCTTCTCTTTCTGTTCCCATCTTCCTACATCAGCACATGCTCAATGAGAAGCAGTCGGGTCTGTTACTCCAGACAAGTAGGTGTTCAGCATCATATCCTGAAGTCACACGGTTCAGTTCAAGCCTCCGTTCTCCTGCAGTCCTTTTCTTGGAATTTCTCAGGGCAGAAAGGAGATTCCAATTAGAACCTGCTTCTGCTGCAGGTGAACATCTTACTTGGAAATACCAAAATCCATTTAAAAATGAGATCAAGAGCAAGGTTCCTAGTAGCTATTTGCTGGTATTAAAGAGTAGAGGAGACTGGGAAACCTCTGAGGATTTGAGGAACTGGAACAGAGCAATTCAGAAACTGTTATTAAAATTTGTCATTGGTAATCCGCCTTAGAATCACCTTCTTGTCTCAGTCTGGTTGAATGATGTTTCTTCACCATGGGTCAGAACTGCATCCAGTAGAAAGCTCTAGTGCTTTGTAGGGTCCAGGCTGATCAAAAAGTTGATATTGCTTGTCACAAACCTGAGGGTGAAAAGATTAATTGCTTCACTTTGCATCAGCAGCAGGCTTGCAAAGGAGGCATCTGGACAGAGTTTTGGAGAACAAAAAAATTTCATTCTGAGTCTATTAGTAAATCAAACGGGTGGTGCACATTCTTTATTCCTGAGTCCAACTGGCAAGACACATCTCATGTTCATGTGATTAAACTCTTTCATCTCTAAACCAGAGTCTGTGCAGCCCAATTGCCTATTGGAATCGTTCCTGGCCATATTATGCACTAAAATGTGACAAAGTGTGGGGTTTTTTTTTGAGACTGTGGTGGCTGACGTGGGGCAAAGCTACACCAGGAATTGTGCAAACAATTCCACAGTATAGACAGCAGAAGCAAATGCCAAGCCTTTAGCTCTGGTGTAATTTAGTTCTCTGTGTAGAAGGAGCTTGTGGTCTGAAGATAAATGTAGGAAAGTTCCCTTGGAACCAACTAAACCTCCGGAGTTCTGGCTTTGACTTGGGCTTTGACTTGGGCTCAGTGATATGGAAGGTGCAGAGCACGAAGCTGGTCAGTGTACCTGCTCTCCTGGTCACTTGATCAGTTGATCAGCATGATGATGCCACTTCTGTAGAAAGTCCATGGTTTTCTTATCAATGGCAACTGTGGAGAAGGATATATCAGAATGCCTTTCAAATTATCATTGCTACCCTAGTCAACAGTCACGGTTGCCTCCTTGTCTGGTTGGAAGGTTCATTCCAGTGATCTGAAAGCTCAGTTTGTCATGCTTGGGAATATCCCAAAGCCCGACGTGAAGATCCATCACCCACATATAGTAACAGTTAATATCACTGCTATAATATCAATGAATAAGGTACCGCAAGGTTCTCATCTTCTTTACTAGCAAGCATTTAGCATCAAGTTATTGGTAAGTGACTTGCCAAGAGCTCAAGCAAGGACCAAGAGCAAGGGCCTGAGCATGAGGTATGGCCCCAGATGAGGTTTCTGAGTTGTTTCTTTTCCTCTCATTTAGCATTTCCCCACGATGCAGCGGTTTCCACAGAAGTCTGATCCAAGGTTGCAGCTCCACTATATCAGAGCTGACCCTGAACACAGGCAGCTGAACACCCAGGGGGGGTGAGGACAGGACTGCAGCACCTGCTGGTGCACTCAAGAGCCTTGCCAAGAGGGGTTTGCCGGCAGAGATTCAGCTGATCCTAGTTTGGCCAAGGACCTTCTTCTGGTTTGAGGGTATCCAATGAGTCCAAGAGCCCTTCCCTTCCTTCCAGATCTTCTCGTACTTGATTCAGGCCAGACTTGCCATCCCAGGCTCTGCCATCCCTGTTTAATGATGGTGGTGGTGGTTGTCCTTCTGGATGAAGCCGCACCTGCAGCTTCTCAACAAGAGAAATTCTGATCCTCAGTCCAAAAATTGCTTCGCTGTGCATCCAAATTCACATGTTCTTCAACTGCTGTCCACTCAGATGTTTTGTCAGTTTGGCTGAAGTACCCAGCACTGCAAAAACGGTTGACTGAAGCTAAACTGGATGGGCATCTCCACCAAGCAGTTTTGAACTCTTAGCCACCACCTCGACATCCACCAGTGGAGATGCTCAGCCTTTTGCTGCTCTTTATGCTGAGTTTCCTCAAACTGGCTGAAATTCTGTTCTTTGAGATACGTTTTTGTATGTATATTCCTACATTTCTTGCTTTGAAGCCACAAGTATTTTTCCAGAAATTTGGCCATTGAGAGAATCAGGCATTGTAGGGTGTGTGCCTTTCTTTTTATACCAGCATGAATGACACGAGAAAGAAGGGAGGGAAAATAGAGGAGGGTATGTTGTACGTATCCCCTGTGCATACTACTGACATAAAAAATTGTCAGTCTTTAGTGTGTGAATATACATACAGGAAAAGCATAAGTGTACCTATTGACAACACAATTAGCAACAGGTATAGAATATTAATATCTCACCATTCTTTTTTTAATGTATTTTCATTTTAAAAATAAAGGAAAATGTAGCACTTCCAGAAACATCCATGCTTGCAAGACCTGGAGTAGGATGAAATTAGCTGTAGAAGAGGTATACGAATAGTAGCAGTTTAATTTCTAGTCTGAGCAACTGTGATTTATGAGATATTTAGAAAAACAAATGCATGACCACTCTGTTTACATACGGGGTAGTTAGAATTTATAGACAAAGATACATATTGCTTTATATTAGTCACTATTTGAGAAACTAGGAAATACCATATAGAATGTAATGTGACAGTAATTTAGATCAGAAGTGGCACAACAGGGTGTAAGAACAGGAGAAAAATTGCTAAAGGAGTTTTGTCCTTGTTTGCAAAAGGGCCCAAATCAGCTAAAGACATTACAGAAATACTGTGTAATGGCTACTACAGGCATACACAATGTAGAAAAAAATCTCAGTGTACTTGTAGAAATGGCAAAAAGTTTTTTAGATCTTCTCATGCACATTCTTTCCTCTCACAATTTGCTAGTAGACTCCTGCTTTGCTTTTTTACCTGTTTTTTCCTCCTCAATGAATAACATTTTCTTAACTTTAAACTAAAAGCTTTAAAATTAAATTAATAACCATATTAGAATACTTATGTATGAACGTGTTTACTACTTTTTTCCATGTTGAGTAAGGATTAAAAGAGACAGAATGTAGGCTGTTTATTTTATACTTTTTCCTCTTTACTTAAGGTCAAAGTGAACTTTTTTGGTAAACACACTGGGTGAGATCCTGATGTCATTAATACTAAACTTTTCCATTGATTTCAGAGGAATTAGGAATACCAGTATTTCTAAAACTTCATAGACTAATTTTTTTTTACTTGTCTCTTTACTTGTCGAAAATCACGGCCATAACTCTTAAGAGTTTTGAAAACTGGATTTCTGTAAACTGCTTTCTAGTCCCACAGTTACTTAAACAGCTGAAACAAGATTGAATTATGTACTGGATGTTCCACAGAATCTGGAGGCAAGATCAAGCTATTATGCTGTTCGAAGTAAATAAATAGGACATTATTTATCAAGATTTACTCTTTCAGTTCTGTTGTGCGTAAATAATTTGAACTATTGATGTTTTTCTCCTTTCCCAAGATTTACAATATAGACAAATCAATATTGGGAAATAGTGCGAAACAACAATTAGCTGAACACTCTGGTCCTGAGTCAGCAAAGTATTTAATTACATGCTTCCCCTGCATGAATATGCATACTTAATGATTTTAATAGAGCTATGTGAATGCTCAAAACTAATCATCAATCATGACGCATTCATATTAAAGCAGGTAACATGTTTTGCTACTTAAAGGAGCCCTTTGACCTTGATTTGATTAGCAGTGGTTTGAATAATTAAGAGTTGAATCATCCAAATACTTCACCCTGCACTGAGGAAATGGGACGGCACCCAGAAGGAAAAGGGTATTCCTGGAAGTCGTATCTTTGCCTTTCACACAGGAGATGGTTTTCCTTTTGTATCTTCTGTGCTCAATTTTCAGACAAGCTGAAAACCTTTTACAGGTGTTTTGATTGTAAGGACTTTTGATTCATATATTCCACCTAGTTTGTCATTAATATGTTGCCCTATTGTAAAGATTTAATATATAAATTCCTCTATATTATGAGGTCCTAGGAACCTGTCCGTAGGAATTCCAGTGCAAGATAAAAAAAGTGTACGTATATATTCAGTGGTTTTTAATGCTGTATTGGGCATTTACTACAAATGGCAGTACTGAGGTTTACTCCACAATCTGTTAACAACCTGTCGGTTTTGCATTACCTTTTTGTCATACAACAGTGCAAAATATCATACAATCACTAGCATATGAAGGGAGATTGCTATAATTAATGTGATTTATGTTTTCTTAGAAGGAAAAAATTCAGATCATTTTGACAATGACCCATGCTCATGTAATACTTATATCAGACCACCAAGGCCAGAGATTCAACTAAAACAGTTAGAAAAGTAAACTGGATGTTGTCAGATGTTGAAGAATCAGAAAAATGTGGGGTGTTAGTTGTTGTTGCTCATCTCCCAGGTCATTGATCCTTATGTCCTGGTTTACTCTCCAAATAACCCCTGGACTGAAGCAGTGCTGCGTGGTCCCCAGGACCTGTGCCAGCATCTGGGCTCTGAGAGGCACGGTGACATGACAGGCTCCTTTTCCAGGAGCACAACGGCTGTGAACATTAGCCCTCGTTTCCCAGCCCTGGCTAGCGTGAGCCCACCAAGTATCCGGTACTTGCAAACTGGCTAGGGATCCAAGGTGCATAAGACCTTATTACTTAGTAAATTTTTTTTCCTTGAAGCTCTTTTTCTGGGAGATTTCCTAACTCAACATTAGCATTAATCCAATTGAAAAGTCCAGGTAGAAAGAAAGTGTAGTGCAGGTCGCATGTTCATTATCTGAATGTTTTCTGGGGTATTCTATTTTAACTCTAAATCTGTTGTGGTATCAGCTCCAAAGTGCTGGTTTAATATGAGATTAACCTCAATATGTACAGGTGGTAAACAACAATTTTTTCTGCATCTCTTGAAGGTTTCAAACTTGCTCTCAGTTATCCAAAGGATAGGAGATGTGTGGAGGAGGTGGAAGTTTGTCATGATGTAAGTCGTTAAAAAAACTTTGAATTACACCACAAGAAAAATAAGTTTTACTTTCTTAACTGTCATTTTTTTAACTAGGTTTTGACGCTTTCTCCAAGTTATCCAAAGACTCAAAAAGATTTTTAAAAGGCACAAGCAGCAATCAAACCCTAAATATAAGACCTTCCTACAAAATGTTTAGCTATTAGAGATGTCATTAAACACTAGAAATAATTAATAATAAGTTGACTAAATACGTATTTTAGACTTTTTAATTGACATAAAACTAAAGTTTTCCTTTTTTTGAAGAGTCACATAGGAAGACAACTGTTTAAGGAATGAATGAGCTGACTCAGGCATGAACACTACAGTCTGTGTGTGCTCAGCAAGGGGGAGCTTTAGGTTCGCCAACAGGGGACATTGCATTCATCATAGCTGAATTTTAAAGGTGATTTAATTTACAAGACAGTGAGTATCAGATCCTCTCTCTTGCAACCGCTTACATTGTTTTCTCAGGCTGAAAGAACCCCCAAGTGACAGTAAATTGTATTTATCAATTTTGCCTGCCTGGATGGTACAGAAAGGTTTTAAATAAAGCCAGTAAGACTGCCATATGCAGTGGTCCACATTAAGGACATTATAAGACCTTCCATCTCCAGCTGCCTCCAGGACCTGGGATTACACTGGGCCCTTGTACCGGCTGTATGATCTCCTACTTGCCAGCTAGACCAGCTGGCTTGTCCTGCACAGCCCTCTTGAATACCTCAAATCCTCAATTTCATCTTCTTTTTCCCTTCTTATCAGTACCACTGTCCAGGATAGCTCTCTCCAGAGCTCAGCCTGTAGTTCCTCAGTGGCCCATCACTTGCAGTCTGGAGACTTTTGGTCCTCATCACCATCTTAGTTATCTCTTGTCTGTCAGGTTTGTGCCTCTGTTTTGTTTATCGCTTTCCCTTTTACCTGTTATATCCTCTGAATGAAAAACGTTCTTGATCTTACAACTTTAATGAAGCAAACGCTGTCACATTCCACATGCCCTCAACAGTCTGTATATCAAACTTCTTTAAAAATCACTTTCAGAGTAGACTTTCTGTGTGCATTATACCTTGCCTGAACCTCAGCTGCCTAATAAATGTATCAAGTAGCATTTTTCATGTATGTGTACATCACAGTGCATACCAACTCTAGTGTTACTGAGTCACTTGCACTTTCTGTCAAACATCACCACGTGAAACATCAGTAAATATAGGTTAAGTGTATTTTGTAACACCAAGCTTAAACTTCATAAGTATTTTTATCACTAAAGTAGGTAAATTGTCATTGCATTATGTCATTTTACATTTCCAGTGTTGAAATACGAAGTTTTCTCACTTACTGGTTTTATGTTTCCTTCTTCCTAAGAATTTCTTTTGAGTTGGATGTATGTTAGATGAACCTTCAAAGATAGGCTTCCAGATAGAGATAAATGGAGTGGTCTGACAAATTAGCCACTTCATATCACGCTTATCTCTTTACAGCTCAATAGTACTCACACTGAAATAAGGGCTTCATCCTATAGCAATAAAAAGAGGAAGAAAGAGTGAACTCATTTGTCCCTTTATCCTCACATATTGATGATTAAGGTCACTGTGGTCTATTTATTAAGAACTGTATGTTAATCAAGGTTTTGTCAGTGCTTTCAGAATAGTCTGTTCATAGACCTTTTTTACGTATATAACAGAAGGGTTTCCGCTCATGTTGTCCTAACTTGTTGCCAAATGTTGAGAAGCTGGGAATATTTATGGGTTTACTACCATGTGAAACAACTCAAACTCAGGTATGAAAGAGAAGTGTAGAGAAAAAATAATGAAATACTGTGTGTGCATTGGAAGGAATCTTCTCTAGTCTTACTTAATACATTTAAAACCATCTCTGTTAAGAAGAGAAGCATGTGCTTTACATTAGCACATGCTTAACTGTGTGCTTAATATTATTCTGAATAGATACGTCATGTTGAATTGCTGCTATACAGAAGAAAGGGAACCTTGGCATTTGCACTGCAAAAATAAATCTGAGGCTTTTGTTTCTGGAGACATAGTCAATAAATAAAGATACATGTAGGGCTGAACTGTGTAATGCCAAAGAACCATCTAGCCAATGGCTTAGTGACAACTGCTGATAGCAGATGCTTAGGAAAGGCATGTAAGAGCAGAGCAGACATAAAGCTGCACAGTAAACATACACAGTAAACCCTCCTGATGTCTGGAAGTCAGTTTGTGCTTTAGGGCCTCCATAAAAGATGACTTTGTGCTCAGCAGCTCCCAATGGATCTCATCAAGTGCATCCAAATCTCCTTATTTACTTGTACAGTCCGGGAATCTTTCCCCACCATCTATCCTACCCCTCACAACCTGCCTTATCCTTCCCATCACTCCTAAAACAGTCTACTCATCCAGAAAATGCTGCTGTCATCAAATATTTAATGTGGATGCTCTGAGAACAAGGACCAAAAAGCTATATTCTAATTAACTGAGCAGTACTAGATCACTAATTAACTGAGAAATGCTAGAGCAGCAGTTAACTAAAGGATGCCAGAGGACCAACCCAGACATTGTCCTGCTTTTTCTGTACAGTTAGATGTCAGCACCGTCTACCCTAAGACTGGTTTGTACCACTCCATGCTCCCCATCGTAGCTTTATGCATGGTTTGGAAAGCTAGTTTGGGCGAGAGCATGGGTGAGACCTCTCTGGTCTAGAGCATAAAAGAGTTTGGCCATGTGGACACAAAGAAGGCCACGTGAGTTGGCTTTGTGGTGTGAAAGATGTCCCATTTTGTTTACCAGTAAAGACCTGGAGCACAGAAATTCACTTTTGCCTACACTTGTGAGAAACCTTGGAATGGCTCTGGCTTGGGGATGATGGGCTTGAGGATTGGATGACCCTTGCTGTCTTCTCCAGTTCGTTTCCTTAACTCTTCCTTTTCTACTTGACACCTGGTCACTGGCTGCAGTTGACGTTCAAGGCGAGCTTTGCTTCCCTCCCGTTGATGGCCTGTGTCTCCTAAGGGGATTTCCCCTGATTGTGGAAACAAGTCTCCAAGTTTCCACCAGCTATGGGCATTTCTGGTTTTCTTCCTCACTGGACATCTAAAGCAGGGCTGCATTTTACATTTAACTGAAGAACTTATGCATCTGCTATGCTTATATATGGATAGATGCCTTAAACCGTTAAAGGGATATAAATAATGATGCTCCACAAGTGTAAAATGGTTAAGGGACTGCAGTTAATGGGGCTTTAAAAAAGGAAAACATACTTCACCCCAGAAGAAAGTTATCCATTAGAAAGGCCTCTACATTTTCTTCTGAAGTTCTACATCAAGGCCACGGTCAACGATGGGATGCAGGTCCTGGTAATATCTCCTGGTCCCTCCCCTACCTGCTGCCTGTCCCAAGCTGCTGGAAGGCATCCTGGCAGAAAAGGACCTAGGGGTCCTGGTAGACACCAAGTCAGACATGGGCCAGCAGTGTGCCCTTGTTACAAAGAATAGTGGCCTGGGCTGCATTAGGCAAAGCATGGCCAGCAGGTCGAGGGATGTGACCATTTCCCTCTACTCAGTACTGGAGAAATCAACACTGGAGTTCTGGGTTCCCCAGTACAAGACATGGACATACTGGAGAAAGTCCAGCAGAGAGACACAAAGATGATGAAGGGACCGATCATGCCTGCCATGAGGAAAGCCTGAGAGAGATGGGACTGTTCAGCCTGGAGAAGGGAGAGGTCAGGGAGGATCTCATCAATATGCATAAATACCTGAAGGGAGGATGCAGATTCAAGCACTTATCAGGATTGCCCAACGACAGGACCAGTGGCCAGGGGCACAAACTAAAACCCAGATGGTTCCCTCTGGACATCAGGAAACACTTTTCTACTGTGAGGATGACCGTGCACTGGTGCAGGTTGTCCAGGGAGGCTGTGGGGTGTCTATCCTTGGAGATACTCTTAAGCTGTCTGGACATGGTCCTGGGCAACCAGCTCTTACTGGCTCTGCCTGAGCACAGGGGCTGGACCAGATGTCCTCCAGACCTCCAACCTCAACCATTCTGTGATTACAGGACCTTTCCCATTCCTCAGAGATAGCCCAGGTTTCTTCCAGCTGCAGCATCCCCCTTGCCCATAGCCCAGCTCCTACGTCCCCTCCTGTCACTGAGAGCCAGCATTTTGGGGCAGGCAGGGGAACACTCATTCAGCAGGGAGGAGGGAGCAGAAAAGTATCCTAAAAAAGGATCAGCATCTCCAGCTAAGGTCAGATTAACACATCCAGCCAAGGCTGAACCACTTTTAGTGCTACACTTCCCCCTGTTTGCTATTGCTCTTTTTATCTCATTTGCAAAGATCAGTCCATGTTGTGTGGCATGGCAGGCAGCTGGGCTGACAGGTGGATTTCTTACAAGGGAATGCAACACGTGCATTAACAATTGCTGGTCTGAAGTGTCAGCTTCTTGAGCCTGGGTTTGCACTGCCTTGGTTTGGATTCGGTCTGAGAGTGCTCCAAATTTATAAGGGTTTTTTTCTGCTTCATAGCCCAGTGGGAACTCTGCAGTGTGGGGGTGTTTGTGTAACCTTGGGCTCTACCTTGAACAGTTTGCTGCTCCCCCTCTTTTCCAACACATTGAACATTTTTTATCAGTTTAATGAGTTATGAGTATAGATAACTTGTATGAATCACGAATTTAGACACAGCTTCTTATCAGATATTTTAGTATAAAAAGACTTTTTCTTGGGAAAAAAAAAATACTACCACTTCATTAGACATGCTTCATTTTCTGGTTGTTCTTAGCTGCCTGGGTAAGTTGCAATTAAAATATCTGAGCTGGGAAAGGGTGAACCTCTCGGCCTCTAACTGCTGCAGATTAGAGCAGATCATTTTTTTCTCTGCACTTACTGGGCTAGTGCAAAACCTAATGTGGACATAATTATTTTGGCTGGAAGGAGTTTTCTCTATTGCGGGAACAAGATCTCCATGAGAAAGATCTGGTAGTTCTCGGAGGGAGGGGAAGCCTACACCCTGAAAGAAAGGGGATTTAGGTGGGTGCCCAGCCACCTGGCTGTTAGGGTGGGGTGGTAGGGGCTATGGGAAACAAGTCAGTCTGTGGGAGAGCTTTGTGTCTTGAAGCCTGTTGATGGCATTTTTCAACCGTGGAGGCTTTAAAGACAGCCTCTGGGCTGGAGAGGGATCACAGTGTCACCACATTCCAGTCTCAAAGCGCTTGATCTGCCAGGCTGGCTTAGCTGGCAGTCCTGGTCCTGTGCCGCACCGGTTTGTGGCTGGTGGTAACCTGGGATGGCTGATGCTCTTTGGGAATCCACATGACAAACTGCACTCCTTTTGTCTGTGTGGTTAGGGGCAATCTCTGGAAGTCCCCTGAGGGATGAACAGAAGGATGGGAGAGTAATCGGAGGCCATGAGGCCCCGCGAAACATCTGGAAGTGGCAGGTAATGTTGGTGTCTTATGCTTGAAAAAAGCATTAGACTTGAAAAAAACAGTGAGAAAATGACAGCTTGCGCTGTCCCAAGCCACACACCCCATCTCCAGAGAGGCATGGCATCGCTTGGGTGTAACACGTGTTGTCGTTTGATCCAGGTATCACTTCAGATTGCCTATCCTGACTACCCGGGGTACTACTCACACATTTGTGGTGGAACCCTTATCAGCAGCAACTGGGTGATGACTGCAGCCCATTGCCTCAGCATGTGAGTAGGATAAAAAGCATTAAAACTCCTGTTCAGCCCCTCATTCTTGCTGCAGATGGGAGCCAGACCCTCCTCATCCTCTGAACTGCCTGCTGGTGATGTTCCTTGTGCTGTTGGACATCTCGCTGCACGCTTCATCAAGGGAACTGGAAAACTCGTGTTTGCTTTAGCCTTGGTTTTACATGTTGTTTGCTGGTTTCCTGGGAGTGGAAATCAAGCTGATTGCTGATTTGCATAAGAGGAGGTGCATTTGCATGAATGTGAGCATTTCGGATGGGTTTGCACCCTGAGAAACCTGCACAGAGATGGCAAGACCGAACAAAAGGCATGTCCCCAGCTGACGGTCCGTGTTGTACAGTTTGCTCTGCAGCATATCTAACACGCACCGCCCAGATGGTACAGCGCGACACCGATAAGCAAACACGCCTCTTTAATTACTCATGCCTTTAGTGAATGTACTTACAATGAAGTGTAACAAGCTGATCCTTCACACTCCGGTTCAGGCATGCGATGATGAAAAATGAACATTCTCCTTCAAGGCTAATCTCTGCACTGTAGTAGCTGATGCTGCACCTTCACTTGCTTTGCCAGCAAACTGCAGGCGGCATTTGCCTAATTCCTAAGCCCGTTTAGCTACAGCCCATGGAAAATCCTCCGGTGGAAGGTGCTTTAGAGATGATTACATTGGTGGAAGGTGTCAGTGGCGCAGGAATTACACTGCCAAGCTAGCGGTGGGGAGTAGTTTTTACATTGATTATTCTGTGATTCATTTTCAGGCCAGAAGGCTCAAGCTACCGAGTGGCTCTGGGTGAGCACAGTCTCGTGGAGGAGGATGGCACTGAGTACTACATTGGTGTGGAAAGAGCCTTCATTCATGAAGGCTGGAATCCCAATAACATTGCCAATGGGTAATTATTTTGGATATTGTCAGATGGTTGAATGGTACTTAGGACCCAAATGACCTCTTCTCTTGGAGGTGTTACATCTGTGTGGGTGACCTCAGTCCTGTTTTGTCCCAAGATGGGGGAAAGATTGGCCTCACGGATGGATCAAGGATGTACAGCAGATTCGAGGGCTTGCCAGCAGTCACACCACTGTGTGCATCTGATGGAGGGAAGCCATCAAGGAAATGCCAAGGAACTGCTCTAAATTCCCCCTCAGAGGCATGCCTGTCTGCCCAGGGTCCGCTGCAATTCACTCTGGGATTTGGTGCCTCCGAAGGAGTGGGAGGTTTCTGGGGGGTGTTAGCCCTTTATCGGTCTGTACCGTGGCCTCTTCTCTCTCAATCGATAACAAAAATCTCATGGTTTTGTGGTAGCTATAAGGATTATTCAGTGATGTTTGCAAGGTGCTTGTCTATCATCATGCCACAGACTAGAGACCTGTGACGAAATGTGAGTGAGGACGTCTGGTCTGTGGCTAAAGCAGGATTTTCAGTGAAGAGTCTTTTACCTGTACCCCGTTTCAGCTATGACATTGCCCTGCTGCACCTCGAGTCTTCTGCCTATGACAATGGGTTCGTTGAGCTGGCACTGCTGCCGCCTGAAGGAGAAACGTTGCCCAATGACTATCCCTGCTACCTTACTGGATGGGGCTTGGTTAGCGGTAAGTAAGGGAAGGAGGAGCGCTGAGCATCCCTCCTGGTTTCAGAGGGACGACCACGCAGGTGAGGCTGCACGAGGCAGGGTGCGGGCTTCCCTCCTCAGCTGCTGGAGCTCCTGGACCCAAATCTTACCCTTTCTGTGCTAGCGAATGGTGACAGCGCAGACAGACTGCAGGAGGTGATGATGCCGGTGGTGGACCGTCAGATCTGTTCCCAGGATGACTGGTGGGGATCTCAAGTAAAAGTCACTATGATCTGTGCAGGTGGAGACGGCGTGAAGTCTGGATGCAGTGTAAGATCTGTTGTATCAGGGGATTTTTAGGCTCCCCTCTTTCCTTCCTATCTGACCTTGCTGTTCCTGCAGTTGGGACCTGGGTTTGCCATTTCTCCACCGGCAAAAGCTCTCCTGCAAATCCTGGCCCCTTTGCTGCTTTCTGCTGAATGTCTTCTAGACCAGACTGCTTCGCATTCCTCCACCTCCCTACAGAGCAGCCAGCAGAGAGAAAACCTCCAAACCCTCAGGCTGCATCTCTCCCCTCTGATTTTGGAGGGGAGATTTGCCCTTTATTCCAGCAGCGTGTCCCATTGACCAGGTCCTGGGGACTAGGTTGAGGCTTTGGCAGTCCCCTCTGCTCTTACCCAAAGAGTGAAGCTGTGGAGAAGTCTTGCCACTCCTCATGACAACGCTGTGGTCATGTTGCAGTGCTCCCCCCTGCTTGTCACCTTTCTGCACCCCAGCCACTCTGCTTACATGCACAGCTGATGTTGCTGCAAGTTGTGGCTACCCCCAGCTGCACCGTCTGGCCCAGGTTAGGTGGAAAAGGAAGATGCTGTGAGGTCCCCTTTATCCCAGGGGCTCCAGGTGGCCCCAGTATCAAGGCAAGGAGGTTTGCCAGGTGGAGGCAGGGTATACCTGCTATCTCTGCCTGTATTCCCTTTGCTACAGGGGTGGCTTCTGGTGAAAGAAACCAACCAGAGCCCTTAAAAAGTAATGGACAAGTACATAACATAATTGATTATGTAAATATATGATTATAATACAGAAATGTATAGAAATAAAACAGATTATACAATTATATGTGGTGCAATTATAGGTATAGTATAATTACAGGTCTATAGATACATAGTGTAGGGTTTGGTGTGGTTTAGTTATGGCAGAACCTTGTTATACAAACCTGGTTCTGAGCCCAGCGAGGGCCTTTATCTTCTCATATATTTTAATTCAAGTTGCTTTCTTTTTTACCACCTTAACTTCCCGGGACCCTTTGAATATGCTTGTTTGCAAGAACAAACAGAGCAGCATTTCCCTCCTGCCTGTAGCTGGAGAGTGCACTGATAGTTTAACAGAGGTGCTGTGCAGGTGGCCCTTGCTGGGAAGGACTGCATGTGATGCAACGTGCCCAGGACCATTTGCTTACACTTGCTATATTTAAAATGGTGGTAGAAAATTAGGGTTTCAGTCCTTCCTGGGGTGGGGGTGGGGGTTGGTGGTGTATGTGTGTATAAGTGTGTGTGTACAGGCATGTAAACTGAGAGTACAAATGGTGGGTCTGACCTTTGCAGCATCCTGGAAGGTGCTGCGTGGTCTCTGCTCCCATGCTGCTGGGGAACAGTCAGCCCTTTGCAAAAGAAAGCAGCACAAATTTTTATTTTCATGTTCAGGACAGTGCTTTAACTAATTAGTGCTCCTTAATCCTATCCAGTCATTCCTCAATTGCTTAGATAATTTGACTTAGTATGTTCCTCTCCATCCTCTGATCAGGGGGACTCCGGGGGCCCTCTCAGCTGCTTCAAAGACAATCACTGGCAAGTCCATGGGGTTGTCAGCTTTGGGCTAGTTCCTTACTGTAACACCTACAAGAAGCCAACAGTCTTCACACGTGTGTCAGCCTACGTGGACTGGATCCACAGCGTAAGTTGCTTAATGCCTGTGAGGTAACTTGATGCATCTCCCATCAAGGCAAGGGAGTGCCAGAGGGATCGGAGTCTTTCGTTTATTAGACCATCAGAGGCTGAGCTGGGAGATCTGGGGAGGTCGAAAACCAGGATATTTGGTGCTACTTTTGGTGTAGTCAAACAACTGTAAGGAAGGAGCTGCTGCCTTGAAGCTCAAATGCTCTGCTGAGGACCACAGACAAAATTCAAGCCAGGTGGGAGCTGGGCTCTGTGTCCAAAAAATTATCATTGCTGTTCACCCAGAGAAAACCTTACTGCAGGAAACCACTGAAGGAATTAGCTGGCCGGTGAATGGGAAATGCAGCAAACACAAAGCATCTCTACAAGTGCAAGTCCTGCAGAGCCACGCTGTGCACTCTCAGCTTTACATTTGGGAACCAGCAACGAGCTCTTTGCTCCCAGATACAATGTCTGGCACCAGGAGCAGCTGTTTCCCAGGCACAGGGGATGGTTTTGTGGAAATGCCACTGTAAACTGTGGCACCAGTTGGAAAGAAAGGTGGGGAGAGGTATTTTAAGTCACAATGCAAGGAAGAGGGAGGCTACTATGGCCCATAAACCTTTCTGGGTGGGAAAAGGCTGTTAGAGCAGTCCCCTGGCCCGGCTGGGAAGAAGCCCTTCTGCAGAGCACTTACATGGGATGGAGACTTGCATTATTCTGGCTCTACTGAACCCACCTCTTGTTTGTTTTCCAGACTATAAAGAGTAACGGGGGTTTCTAGAGAAGGACCAACTGGTGCATGAATATGAGAAGAGCTAGAACGAAGTATGTCTGCTCATTAACCCTCTGCTCATCCCTTCTATACCTCTTCGGGGTATGAATAGCCAGGTCTGGCTAAGAGTGCAATAAAGTGTTGGTGATTGCAGCCAGTGGCCTGTTGCTGTGTGTGCTCAGCCTTCGGCACCGGCTCAGACCTGGTCAGCAGGGCAGGAGGCTCCAGCAAATGCCACAGCCTGTCGTGACAATATAAGCCGATGATGGTGTCCTTGGCTCATGGTTGGGCTGTGGGCAGCGAACATAGCTCCTCAGGGCTGTCATTTTGGCACCAAAACCACCCTGCAGAAAACTACCATGATGGAGTTTTCTTGCTGAGGGATTCCTTAAGGATAACTCCACCAACAGCGAAGGTGGTCAGCTCGGTGCTTGCAGGTCGGTGGGAGCAGAGCAGTGGTGTGAAAGGCACAAGTGAAAACTGGGAGTGGCTGGAAAGCAGCTCTACAGAGAGGGATCTGGGGGTGCTGGCCGGCAGCAGGTTCAGCAGGAGCCAGCGGTGTGCCGGGGAAGGCAGGACAACCTGCACCCTGGGGTGTATCAAACCCAGCAGAACCAGCCGGTCGAAAGAGGTGGTTATCCCGCTGTGTGCACACTGAGCGCCGTGTGCTCCTCTGGGCCCCACTGCTTAAGAAGGATGCTCAGGTCCTTGATATGTCCAGAGGAGGGCAACAAAGCTGGTGAAAGGGCTGGAGGGCATGTCCTACAAGGAGTGGCTAAGGACCTGTCTCCTTTGGAGTAAGGAGAAGTGGAGATGGAGGTGCTAAGCTCTTCTCCCTGGGATCCAGGGACAGGACACACGGGAATGGTTCAAAGCTGCACCAGGGGAGGTTCAGACTGGACATTAGGAAGCATTTCATTACCAAGAGGGTGGTCAGACACTGGAACAGGCTTCCTGGAGAGGCGGTTGATGCCCCAAACCTGTCAGTGTTTAAGAGGCATTTGGAAAATGCCCTTAACATACTTTAATTTTTGGGTAGCCCTGAAGTGGTCAGGTAGTTGGACTAGATGATCATTGTAGGTCCCTTCAAACTATTCTCCTCTCCTCTCCTCTCCTCTCCTCTCCTCTCCTCTCCTCTCCTCTCCTCTCCTCTCCTCTCCTCTCCTCTCCTCTTCAAATTTATTCTAGTCTAGTCTAGTCTAATTTATTCTATTCTAAATTTATTCTATTCTAATAGCACCCAGCAGTGGTTTTGCTTACAGAACTGGGTTCTCTTTATGTTCCTAAACAGCTTCAGCACAGTGCTGCTCATACAGAAGGCATCTGCCTCAAGTGTACTGGCAAACTCAACCCACAGAAAGCACAATTCATCTAACTTCTTCTTAAATTCACCCTGTGCAGGACAGTTACTTTTTCAATTCATTTTCTAAGACTAAGTGCATTAAAAAAGAGCGTTTCTGGAGGGTGTTTTTCTAGCGAGGAAGCAATAAATTCCATGTAAAACAATCCCCTGCGCTGTTAGGCATGCAGGGGCACATGCTCCAGCCAGCTGGGCAAACTGGGCTTCATAGCATTCTATGGCTTGGAGGGCCGTGAAATAGATTCCTAGCAGGACAGTTGGCTGAGGGCTTGAATTTTTTGTTTGCAGTTTCCTTCTTCTGCAGCGTGTAACGTTCTGAAATAAAAGCCACGCTCTTATTACCCACAGCAGGGTCGGTAAAGGGTGGCAAGGAGGGAGAGAGACATATATGTGCACAATAAAGCAAGATTAGTCCTGTGATGAGCTACAAAAACATCCCCTAGGAATACACGGGGAATCCCACGACCTTCCCTCTCATCCCTTTGCTGTGTATGAGATGAGCATTTACGAAAGGAGGATTTTGATTTAGCTCTTTTTCCATTTTAAACTACCCATGTCCCATCTCTCCCAAAGCCTGCACAAACCTAGGGCATACAGTATTTTTTGCAAATTATTTTTTTTGGGGTGGGTGGGTGGGGGGGAAATGCACATTCCTTCTCTCCCAAAGCCACTAGAGGGCATTGGCAAACCGGAGGAATACCCGATAGGGTTATCACCGACTGATAAAGGAGTTTTGTAGGCTGCAATGATAAAATGGCATGTACACAGCCTTGCACTGTCCTTCGCGTTTGCGTGCGGACACACCGATAAGCAGTGACACCCAGGAGCTGCTTTTCGCTGCCGTTACCCACAGGTCCGATTTGCAAACAGATAAATCTTCCTTATTACGGCAAGGGCAAACGAAACCAGCAGCGCTTTCTGTGAGGCTTGTGAAGGAGCAGAGTCCCAGCTGCATTTTTGGCTCACTGCTTTATTGGGCTGCACTTGGCAGCATGTCCTGGGTCCTCAGTATTTTGGCAATTCTCCTCTTCTGACAAGTTAAAAAAGCCCTGAATCTCAGCTTTCCTGCCCCATAATATTACTGAATCATTCCTGCTCCTTTTAAGGCAGCACGTGTGATGGCTGCTGCTATACCCAGTTCAAATATTTGACTTCTGAAAGAGCCCGTGTCTGTTAGCAATGTCCCTTGTAAGACACTTAGCAGCCAAGTGACAGGAGCACACTGGCATCTGAGATCTTGCCCTGACTATATTCAAGCTTTTCCCTTTGAGTTTCAGAAAGAATTAAAGACACAGATCAAAGGCTTTGGGAAATGGGATTTTTAAAGGGAGCACCTCAAACCACTTCCAAAAATCGTTCAGATGCTGAGAAGTCTTAGACTGCCTTTGCAGTGCCTGATGCCTGAGTTGGGGGTCCAACTCGGTGTGTTCAGTGCATGGACCATGGGGAGGTTTGGGGATGTCACACAGGGGCCCAAATTCTCATTGCCTCTATCCCTGGCCTGGGCTGAGCAGAGCTGGGATCCCTGGGGGATGTTGCTGCTCCCTGGCCCAAAAGCCCTCCCCAGCCTGTATCAGCCATTTAATGAGTGTACATGTGCCTTGCCACAGCCCAAAACCCCACAGCCATCCCCTATCCCCTCCTCATCCTCTGAAGTGACAGCAGTGATGGGCTGTCCTTGCTTCTGCCCACAACCGTGCAACTGTCCCTGGTCTCCACGGGGCAGCCGTGGTCATCAGGTGCTTGAAACATCTTGTCACAAGCTGTTCCGAAAGCCAGGCTGGACATTGCTGCTTTAAAACCCTCCTCCACGTGAACAAGACCTGGACCTGGTCCTGCAGCAGCAGGGGAGAGAAACAGCCTGCACTCACAGGAGCAGGAGAATCAGGTGCTGGAGGCATCCAGCTCTAATTCAGGGTCATTATCACATCCCTGGTGCCAAGAGGAGTGTTTCTTTCTGCGTTTTGATGACAGGAACAGCTTGTGCTGCTCAGCCGTGATTTATTGCGTAGGGTAAGAGGGAAGAGATAGCCTGGCAGCACCACACACGGTGCATGTGCTTCTCCTGTGCCTCATTTACCTTTCACTAGCCAAGAGCCTTGCTAGAGCTACTTGTTCCCCAGTGCTGCCAGGCAAAGCTGTGATCCCAGGAGCACACGTTGGGAAGCCGGTGGAAAATGCAAGGCCTCGCACAGGTTTTACCGTGTGAAGATACTAAGTGTCACAGCAATGTAATATCCGATGGTATTGGGAAAACCTGGCTGGGCACAGTACTATAATGCTCATATGTAATGTCCCCATCCTTTTCTCCAAAGCCAGGTGATGAGGATGCAGCTCAACCAGGGAATGAACTAGATTTTCGAAAGCTGATGCTCCCCATGTCTTTATGGGGAGCAGGAAAAGGAGACAGCCATGGCAACAGGAGACATCTGCTGGGGCTGGTCCCACCAGATGTAGGGTGCTTTGCTGAGGCGTAGGACTGACTACACCACCTTGAGCTACTTGGGGAGGTAAGGGTGTAGATGCTGTGAAGCACAGCTTGGGGGTGCAGGGATCAAACACAGTGGTCAGTGCCATTAGGGAAGTCTGAGGACATCCCACCTCATCCTTTGGTGTCAAAGGGGCACAGCAATCCTGAGGTCCCTTGTCATCTCCACCGTGGCCCCATGAGGATGTCTTCATACTCTTGAGCATCTCAGCTGGCCCAATACACAACAGAGCCGGGCAGCTCTAAAGTCACACAGAGGGATAAGCATGGGGCCCTCAACCACACCACAGCTGAATAGAGATGTTCTGGTTATAGATATCTCCTCAACCAAATCCTACCCTGGAGACGCTATCCTTTATCAGAATAACTCCAAAAAAACCTCTACTTGAAATTGTGCCACTCCTACACCCACTTGTTCCCTTGCTCACTTGCAGGCAAAAATGATGGGTCTTTGGGAGTATGACTACAACCAGCACCTTGCCTCCTGGCAGCTATCCAGCCCTCACCACCAGCAAGCACTTTGGGATGCTTTGACTATGAAAAGCACTTAAGCACCATTAGGTTCTCATCTCTATTTAATCCGAAGTAGTAGACAAGTATTTATTTACAAGTGTAATCCAGTAGAGCAGGTTTACTTTGGAGGGACATCTTTTTCATTTTATTCATCCTGGTGGCAGGGTTCTTCTGTAATGTTTTACCCTGGTGTGTGGCTCATGCAGTCCCCAGGGAACTGAGTCCTCAGGCCGTCTCGAGTCTTTCAGCTTCCCCAGCTGGAGGGATCTGAGTCTTCGCAGCCTTCATGGTCATGCAAAAATATTTCAGCTGCAGATATTCCCCCTTTGGTGGGTGTCATGCACCTACCGATGTGAAGGAGTTAGGGCATGCCCAGCCGCAGGCATTTTGGTCCCTTATTCAGCTTTCCTGGCCAAAATGTAGGTGCATCCATGGGGGTTTTTTTGAGCATTTACTTTTTTGGAGATGGTTTCCCCCAGCTGTGGATGTGTGTGCCGGGCTGGGCGTGGAAACACAGCCAAGCCACAGGACATACCCCCTCCTCCAGACCCGAGCAGGTGATTTAAACCTTATTTTATTTTTTTTTTTTTTTAATATGATATCTCAAGGAGGTACATCGTGTCTCTGATCCCACAGAGGAGGCCAAGCGTAGCCCAAGAGCAATTTGGCTAGCTGGGAGGCTGGGAGAAGAGGGCAGCTGCCCAGTAGATGGCAATGGTGCCGTTCACGCAGCAGCGGGCTGAGAGGTATAAAACAAGCTGATGGAAACGTGGGCTAAGCAGCACTGAAAACTCCTCACGGTCATAGCTGTGAAGGAGAAAACTTAGTTCTTTCTGTTAGCTGCTTACCTAAAGTCTCACTTCAGCCAGAGCTCTGGCAAAACAGGAATTTTTGCTCGTTTATGCAGGGAAAACACTGAAGCCAGAATGCTTACGTTTATCCAGCTCATTTAGCATCACCCACTTCCCCCGATGCTGAGGACTCACAGCTCCTCCAGAGGTGATGACCACGGAGGACCCTCACACAGTGCAGAAATCAAACTGCTTTTATTTTGGTGTAAAGCTTGGGCTGATTGGCTGGAGAGGACATTTCCTTACGGTGCAATGAGGATTTCTGTGATGCTGAACAGCATTAAGGACTAACAGTTGATTTTTTGTTTTTTCCCTCATCCCGTATCATTGATAGATTAAAACCCAAATGGGCCATGTGCCAACAAAAGCCAATCCTGCCGTGCCTTTTTACAGGAAAGTCATGCAGATCTCTAGGTCTGAATTAAAACCTCAACACCTGCATGCAGACTTCTGCCCAGTTCTGTGCAAAACACACGTGCATGGGTGGGGAAAGTGCCGGTTACAGTGACAAAGGTCTCAAAGCCAGCAGGGATGCAGAGGCATCACCTGGGATGCTTTTATTGCCTTCGCAGAAGGGGCAGCCTTACCCCCTGCAGTGCCATGCTGCTTGGCCATGCGGTGCAAACCTGTCTTTTTCTTCTATCAGCCAGACCAGCAATGAGAAATGGTATTTTTTCCCAGTGCTCCTGCCTCCAAAGCAGACACAAGCCCTTGGGATGCAGGATCTGCCCCTATGGAAATGCCCCTGCTGCCGCAGAGCCAGCACCCCTGCCCTTGCCTTGTCTCGGAGCTCCTGGGCTGTTTTGGTTGGGTTTTTTGTTGTTGGGGTTTTTTTGATTTTTTTTTCCGTGCTGGAGATAAAGTCCATCCTACCCATCATTTTATAGCTGTTCCTGCCGAGAAAATTCCTCGGGTGTCTCATTCCCGTGTGGTGCCAGGTCTGCAGGAGCCTCGCCTGGCGTCGCAGCCCGTCCCTGTCCCCGCCAGCCCTGGGTCATCGACTGACTCATCCCTTTTCCGGAGGCTGCTCCGCCACCCGGAGAGAAGTGCTTTCTAGTCTGGTGGCTACGCGCACGCTTCAGTGCATGGCGGCACCTAAAAATGAAACGAAAGCAGGCGATGAGTAATCCTGTGCCGCTGGGTGTTACAAGCAAGGCGTACGGGGTGGCGGGGTGGAGGAAAAAATGAAAATGGAAATGGAGAGGACGACGAAGCCCTGAGCGAGGTGGGGAGTGCACAGATGGGTTTAATGGGGGTCAATGAATCCCCGATTCCCAGGGATGGGAAGGAGCACCGCGTGTGTCCCAGCGCTGTGTCACGTCCGTCCCGGTACGTGTGGCAGGTCGGCTGGCCTCAGCCCTGTCGAGGGCAGGGAGCAAACGCAGGGTGGCACCTGGCTTCATCCCTTTTCAGAGGCAGCCCTGTGCAAGCGGAGGGGCCATGGCTTCCACAGCATCGCCTTGCAGAGGGACAGTCCCCAACCAGCCAGGGAAACTCCTCCAGGGCTTCTGCCTCGCCCTTCAGCGCACACATGAACTCCTCCAGGCACAAAGAAGCTGGGATAAACTGCCCCTTCCCTGTGGAGATGCTGGTTCCAGAGGCTGGTTGATGGGATGCGGCACCTCAGGACTGTTCTGTTCTGTTCTGGGGGGTGGCAGGTCCCCTGGCCACGATGCCCTTTGCAGGGGCACAGTGCAAAGCCACCACCATGAGCCGAAAACCCACCGGTGTGGCAGCTGGAGCCGTATGCTGGAGGCTTTTCCCCTCCCAATGAGAAAACAATGAATGTGAGAGGGAATTATAGGCATAAAGCCCATAAAAGAAAAAAATTAACACAAGTAAACCCATCCTTCTGGGTGGGGAAACTGGGGCCGGGCACCACCATGCGCTGCAGAACCACCACGGACAGGCATTTTTTCAGTATCACTGCTTTTATAGCCCAGCAACTAATTTGTAATGAATAGTTTGTTTAATTAATTGAGCTTTGCTCTGGGGGCAGATGCCAACCTTTAAAAATGGATTCCCGATGGAAAACTAGACAATGGCATTCCTGGGCCAATATCCCTTGCTTTCAGGTCAATGCCAGTGGTTATGATTTACGCCCACGCCGCCAGATGCAAGCCCGTGGGATAGGTGCGCATCTCCCCACCTAGGTTTTGGGGATTTATTCAGCTTTTCCTCTGCACCATGGCCTGGCTCACATCCTCACCCTCTTGTTATTTCCCTGCCGTTGCCAGGACCAAATGTATTTTCCCTGCTTTTCCCCTGGGGTGCAGGATCGTGGTGATGCTTCTTTTTGTCTGCATCCTTCCAGATCCCAAAGGTGCTGAGAAACAGTTTGTAGCCCTTGAGGGAAAGGGGTTTCCGGGGTTTCCCAAGATTTCTCCTAAATGCTTCTTGGTGATGGGGATGCTGCCACAACTGTTGCTTTTTCCATTGTCCCATAGAGATGGGCAGCCACCACCACAAACCTCAGGAGACAACACAGTTGTACCCCAGCTCCATGCGCTGATTTTTAAAATATTTTTTGAGGGGTGGAGGGGATTGTGTGGCACTGGTGGAGCAGGAAGCAACTTGAACAGGACAATTGTCACATGCCACCACAAGTTAATGTGCCAGGCACATTGCCATGGCATGGCTGAGCAGCCAGAGACACCCCGGGAGCCTCAGGAGATGTTCTCCTTGCTGTGCAGGCAAGAGCTTGCATCACATTTTTGCCCTCAAATTAATTAAGCAATTTGCCAAAAAAGGTCCCTTCTAGTCCCAGCTCTGGGAGAAACTGCTCTTTGCCAGCCCAGGCTCTCCCCTGGCCAAAATGTGCTGCATTAGCTTAAAATTTGAAAGCAGGGGCTGGCACTGGGTGACTGTCTGCAAGGACACCCACCTCTGGGTGAATTAAGGGACTCTGGGGCACCCCTCGTGCATCTCCAGCTGCCCCAAGAGCTTCTCCTGTGTGACCTCCCAGGGTTTTGGTAGCATTCCCTGCTACGTTTCAGCGTTGAGGTGCCACTGAGGATGTGATGGACCTGGGGACACCTTGGAGGCTACCTGGGAAGTCTCCCCCTTTGCGTACCCAGCTGCCATGCATGGAGGGCTCCACCAGGAAGGATGAGCTGCCTGGGCTCCATGCCTCCTCCAGGGACCAACTCTACAGCTCATTTTCCACTATGGGACTGGCCTCATGCTGGTGCTCAGCCTCCCAGGCTCCCCCCATGCCTTTCCCCCATGCGAGGGCATGGGGACGCTCTTCCCTGGGCTGTTTTTCAGGGGGTGGGGGTGGGTGAGAAAGAAACAGGGGTCCCCAAGCTCAGGAGAAGCCTCTTGGAGGACACCAGGCTGGGACAAGGGTTGTTCCTGCCCTGGTAGGATGCTCCCATCTTAACACTTGGGGTGAGAACCATTAGCTTCAAAAAGGGGTCAAAAAAAGCCAAAAACAAGCAAAAAAGGGACAATGATGACATACAATGCAGTGTACACACCCATCATCCTAATTTTTGAGCCAGAGTAAAATATCAACAGGGTGAAATCACTGCCATATTCAAACAAAATTATTTTATTGAAAGTGTAATGGAAATTTCTTCATATTGCTTTGATGAAATGAGAGACAGCAGCTGTAGACAAATATGCTTTTTTATAAACAAATGCAAATGGATAAGGTAAAAATAAAGCATTTTTTTAACTTGTACCTTTAAGCAACATAATCACAATATATACACAAAGAAAGCTAAAATAAAGCTATGTTGAAACCAAAGCGTTTCAATCAATACATTAGATAATTACAGATTGTGTCAATAAATACCCAGTTTTTAAACTGTTTAACAGGCAACTTTTTACACAGATACCGAGAAGAAAAAAAAAATAAAAAATATTTACAATTCAGTGCCCGGGGGGGGGGAGGGGGGGAAGAGAAAAAAATTATTATTTTTTTTTTATTTTTTGGCACTGACACAAATAAAAAGAATAAATTATAGAAAAAAAATCCACAAAGGCAGGAGTCTATCCCCACCATTCATTAAAAAAAAGGTGTGTGTGTATATATATAAAATATATGTATATATTTTATATATATAAATATATATATATATGCAGAGAAACCTAGGAATGTTATAAAATATATTAGTGCCAATAAATACAGAACGGTACCAGACTTTCAATTGTCAGTATTTTTGATGCAGTCTGAAGAATAGAAACTACCACCTAGGAGATAACCAAAGGGGATTTTTCAGTCTAAAGAAACGACGCCGAGAACAAAAAATAGTAATTTTTTTATATATATATATATATCTCTCTCCAGGAAATCCTCCATCTGCCAGTAGTATTCCTACAGTCGCCCTCCTGCCCGGCGGGGAGGTCCCTAGGGGTGATGCTTTGCAGGAGGATGCAGTGGCGAGCACGGGGCGAGCACCTGCCCACGGCCGCAGCGGGTCAGCTCCGCTTCCAAGTTGACCGGCTCAATACCAGAGAATATATACAATTAAATAGTAATAATAATGATTAAAAAACCCCAAAGCAACCCAGTCTTCACCATATTTGTACGCCAGAAGTTTCCTAAATTGCTGGCAGGTTTGCACGAGATGCCTGTCGAATAGCAGGTACCCGAGAGCACCATCCCTGTCATCGGGGGTATAAACAGTTCAGCCAATGGAAAAAGCCTCAAATCCACATTTTGAGGTTTTTCTCCTGTCTGGGTGTCTGTGCACCCCCAGGAGCTGCTCCCAGCACCCCGCTCCCAGGGCAGCAGGGCTGGGATGCCGGAGCTGCCACCTCCCCCCGGTGCCAGTAATGCCAGGAATCACTCCCATCACCAAATCTCACATTTTCCACAGGGGGATTTAAAGCCGGTTTTGGGTTTTTTTTCATATCACTGGCATAGGCACTTAGTGTATCACTGATGTACAGATTTTAACGTCCAGTTACATCTCGTGGCCAGATAGTGTCATGTTCTCAGACTGATTTAAATAGCGAAAGGCCAAGAGGGCCTCCAATATCCTTCCCAAACACAACGATTTGCCTCATTTCAAAAAACAAAAGCCTTCACATTTTGCAGCTTTGTTTTCAGGCATTGTTTTTTCTTCCCTCTAAAACTGCACTCAAAGGATAAAGAACCCAATAACCTTCACAGCCATTTATTTTACTTGATTTACCTATATTAAAAAAAAATAATACTATAAACAGTCTGAACCACTAGATTTTGGAGCTGTAATACCCTTGATGCCAGGGAGTCCTAAGGAGCACTTCGATGAGGAGCGTGAGCACAGTGTTGCTGTTGTTGGCTTTGCTCTGCCAAAGCCCCCCCAGGGCTGCAAAGGTCCTTCCCGTTACACACACCCCCCACCCCACCCCCCCTGCTGCTAACAGTTCCTCTGCATATTCAGGCACCACAACTCATCAGGAAAGATCTCATGGCCAAATCCTTCGGAAATTAAATAAATTATACAATAATTTATGGAAAGGGGTTTGTTTTGTTTTTCAGAGCTAGTTCATATTATTTGTCGAATAGCTAGTTTGGCTTGTTTTGCTCTCCACAGCGGTATTATGGAGATCACCCACCATCACCGTGTCTGCTAGGGGGCTGATGGAAACCAAAGGACGTTGCTCAAACATTTCCCTCGTCCCTCCCCACCCACCCATCTGCATTTGGCTCTTTTAGAAATATAAGTGATGACCGAACAGCCAACATCTTTCAGACTCAGAAAAACCAGGGTCATCTTTAGGATGGGTGCTGCTGAAGACCTTATTGCCCTTCCAGGTCATAGATAAACCACAGTGCTATTCATGTACTACAGGTAGAAAATAAATAAATACAGATATATTATGCAAAAAAAATATGATTGTACACATAATACATCTGAGGTATTACCAATTTAAATAAGGTTTCATGCTAGTTCAAGCTTCGGTGGCTAGTTAAATTCTGGAATTTGCAATAAATAGATGAAAAACGATTATGTATATAGTGTATGGATCTCTTCTGTAAACCTTGTCCGATTTAAACGTAAGATTGTGTTGGGCTAACTCTTACGCAAAACACACATTTTCACAATAAATACAGCTTCAAAAAGTTGTTTTAAAAAGTTCCTGCAACACTGAAACATTTCTAGAAGGGGCTGTGTGTACAACTGGCAACGTCAGCGAGGAGTATTTCTCAACAGGTCTTTTCATACAAAACACAAGGAAATTCATATGCGAAAGTCTTTTTTCCCTCCCTCCCCACCCCACCCCACCATGAAAGTTTAGAAATTTTTGCACAAACAGTGAGAGAACTGATTGTAGCTGCAGTATGTCAAAATGTCCACGTTCTATAAAGACCAAAAATAGTTTGTTTGCTTAGAAAGTATTTTTTTTTTTGTATTTTCCTCCTTATTTTTAAGTAGCGCATCATCCTTTTGGTGAAAGTTTGCCCGTCCAATTGTTCTTCAGTCTTCCTTTTGGCACCAGTCCTTGCTGCCTGAGCCACATGGCATTTCACACTTTCACTGTCTCCATCAGCGATGACTTGATGGCATCCTCCAAAAGTTGATTGTCTGTGAAAGGGGCTGGGGTTTCGGGGACGGATTCGGACAAACCGATGAGGGACTCCAAGAAACAGGAGCCCTGATCTCCGGCTTGTGGGAAGCCAGGGAAATTAGGCAACTGAAACTGTAATGCTGAGAAGTTATCGAGGTTCTCGTACTCCTTTAAGGAGTTGTAAAGGGGTCCCAAGTTATAGTCTGAGAAGGACTGGAAGAAATCCAACGAGTCAGAGGAAAGGCTGAGGTCGACGTAGCTCTTGGAGCAGGGCTCGGCCGGCGATGAGGCGCAGCAGGACAGCCCATCGCACCGCGCATGGGCAGCATCCTCCAGCAAACCCCCACCATCCTGGTTGGCATTCTCATCCAGGCACTCAGAGAGGTGGGACAAGTGGCCAGGGACAGGCTTGGCCTCATCACTGTGGTCCTCGATGAAGAAGTCGGCGGAGTGGAAGCAGCTCAGGTCATCCTGGCCACGGCCACCATCTTCCTCGGCATCTGAGTCGTTGAAGTGGAGGATGCGTGCCAAGCCATCGTCATCCACATCCGATTGGGATTTGTCAGAGGGGAGACTCTCGTAGGGCTCCTCCAGGTCCTCACTGGGGTGGGAGGAGATGGAGGAGTCTGTCATGTCACTGCTGCAGCTGTTCTCCCCCAGGGCCTCCAGGTCAGGGCTGAACTGGAAAGCAGGTGCCAGCGGCACCGCACGCTCCTCCAAGGAGCCTTTCCCTGCCATGCATCCCAACGATGGGAGCCGCTCCCGAAAAGGGGGCTCAGCCTCCACCACCTTCTCACTGCTCTGCTGCTGCTTCTCCAGCTCCAGCTTCATGATGGTGTGGATGAAGTGGGTCTGCACGCGGGCCTGATTGAACTCGATCCTGCCCTCGGTGTTGCCACAGCCATCCTTGGTGCAGCCGCAGGGGAAGGAGGTGTGATCCATCTGGCATGGGGAGAAGCAGAGGCGGAGGGTTAGGACCGAACCTGGTGGCACAAAATTGAAACCTCCCGCGACTCACCTGCCCTGAGAAACCAATTAACAACTGAAGGGTTTAAAAGCAGACTAAAAAACCCACAAAGATAGACACCCTGCTCTTTTGAAGGGTTGCCATAAAAAAGTTGGATTTCAGTGCAACTGAAGAAAGTTGAAAGGTTCCAAAAAAAACCAAAATAGAGCGCTCCAAAAGGAGGCATAAGGGGGAAAACATGAGGTTTTGTATATTGCATCATGATATTTAATACCAGATCCATATCGGGAGCTTCTGCCCCTTGTTGAGATAAGGACAAACTGCTGAACAGGCACCTTTATGTCCCTGTGAGCAGCAGCCACTAGAGGGGGGCTGTGACACGCACAAGGAGCGCCCATCCTGCACCCCTCTGCCTGTGCACACCCACCCTACACCACCCCCAGCCTGCAGCCACGGCATGGAGGGAGGGAGCAGCACCCAGAGTAGGCAATACGGCTCTCCAAACGCAGCTGCGCAGGCACCCATAAAAAATAAAATGAAAAATATAATAAGCTAATTGAATATAAATTATCCCACTTTGCAGGTGGTTTGCACAGCTAGCTGTGGGCTGAGGCTCAGCTGACGCTCCCACGTTTGCCTGAGCGCGCTGGGAGTTGTGACACCCACCAAGGGAAAATAAAATTAAAAATAAAACCAGGGGGAGGAGGAGAAATCGCAGCCTTGTGTAAGGAGCAAGAAGCTTTCATTTGTGAAGACATTCCCACGTGGCCCATCTCCAACAGGAGACCAAGCAGGTGCGGGTCTCGTGGGATGAGCGGTGCGGGTGCATTCACGCCCCAGGCTCAGGCACTCCCCCACGGCTTCAGCACTGCGTGGGGACGGCTGCCTGTGTGATTTGGGACACGAACACTTTCGAGCAGCGTCTGCCTCACAGCCTGGGGGAGCATCTCCAAGAGCTTTTCTTGCCTGCTGCGCTCCGAGCACAGGTGGGAACAGATGCATTTTACAGGCTGCCCTAATTCTGTCCTGCTTGCTCAGAACCCCCCTCCTTTAACACATACATCAGCTGGAGCTGTGGCTTTTCCCCTGTGGCCAGAAGCGAGGGCAGTACCTGACATTTAATGCCTGCCAAGCTGCAGCTGCAGGTCTCTGGGTCGCAGACCTCCCGGCAGTCGCAGCCGCAGTCCTCCCGGGACAGGCGGATGTTGTGCAGCTCCCGCTTCTCCTCCTTGTCGATCTTCTTCACCCCCACAGCTTTCAGCAGCGCACGTCTCTTCTTGGCGGGATAGGGCTGGAGGAAGAAGCCATCCTCCAGGTCCACGTTGCTGACATCAATGTCGTCGTCGGAGATGTCTTCGATGGTGAGCTGGTTGGCCTCTTCTGACTCCTTTGTGCCGTTCATGGTGAGCTAAGGGCAATGAATGGGCAAAGCATTAGGGACCCGTTTGGGACATGGAGCCATCAGCACCTCCGGGTCAGAAGAAACATGAAAGGAAAGATCTGTCCCCCGTGATGGGCAATCCCAGGACCAACATCTGTGTCAGAGCCCCCAGAGCCCTCACAGACACCTGACACGTGGAGTTCAGTGTCTTTTCCATCAATTTTCAAAGGTGGAAAACTGAGCTGAAAAATCCCACACTGCAGCCTGTGTTTCTTGGAGGCCCAAGCAGGGTTAAGGACCGATGCCCCCAGGCCTCAGAGAGGCTCCTATAAAAACTGGCCATTAACTAATGACATCTACCAGCTCCTCGTCAACCCAACCCCACGCTCCTACTCACTTTCCACTTCAATGCTTCCAACTTCTCTTCTTTTAATTTCTCTTCGAGCTTCTCTCGACGAACGTTTTCCTGCTCCTTTGAAAACTCCGCTAGCGTGAACTGCCGGGAGGAGCTGTGTTTGCTCACCATCCCCAGGGTACAGCCCCCACGACTAGGCACGCTTGTGAACCCCTGGCAGCGTGGGAAGTAAAACACAGTGACCCGGTCAAACTCTACATTGTTCTTCTTTAGTCGCTTGGATTTCTTCAGGATAGATGTGGCTAGAAATGGGGAAAAAAAAAAAAAAAAGCACAGTCAGTACTGCCACCCTGCAGACAGGATAGAAATATGACAAACAGGCTGTAAATACTACAAACAGGCAGGACTTGCAATTACTCTCTCAACAGGGACATGACGGGATAAGGTTGCAACATTGCTCGATGGTTCCTGGTGTTTTAGGATCTAACACTTCAAAGGTGGGATGAGAACGGAGTGGAAAGTAAGCCAAGTCCCAATGCATCGGAGTCACCGACCAGATTCACCCTAAGAAACGGTTGCTGCTTCTCCTTCCCGCTTGACTTCCTCCAGGAAACATACATTTGCTTATTCTTCAAGTGCAGCAGAGCATAGCGAACAAGCAACAAACCATCCTACATGCCTGTCTTGCTGTAAACCCAAGCACCCTGCCCCACATTCAGGAGCTCATGGTCTGCTCCCGGGATGCCGGAGTGCCAACACTCCAGCGCTGTGTGGCTCCAGCTTTTGTGGCAGGGCAGATAATAGCCAAAACAGCTGTTTTTCTGGTACTTCCCTTCACCATCCACCGGGAGCAACTATGAATCTATAGTTTATTCTCAAGAGGCTCATTTGAGAGCAGCTGCAAAGATGTTAAATCTTTATGCAGGTGATCCCAGGGTAAACATGGCAATACATGACGACTCTGGTTTATCTTAAAACTGCTGAAACATGCTACACACCATTTAAAGCGAAGCCTCTCCAGAGATACCTGGTTCTGCACATTTGCACGTGCAAACGTAGCAGATGGAGGTGGACTAATTAGCCAGGGCAATTTCAGAGTCAGTGAGTTTCCACGAACGTAGCTACCCATGGAAAACAAAGCAAAATGCAGTGGCAGTGGGTTGCAGAGCTGCCTTTTCTGCTGCATGAGCATGTCAGGAATGGGAGTGGGCTATGCACAAATTCAGTGGTAGGGTTTTTTGGTCCCATTCTCTGCTGGTGCATGGATGTCTCCGTTGCCACCATGGGGAATATGGAAAAAAATAACCCAGAAAGGATGGGTGACTGCAGAGCTGGGATCCGAACCCCGCTCTTCATGGCAGAGCCACAGGCAGCCCTGCTCCTGGGAAGCCAAGTGAAAGGACTGCTGAAAACCTGAGGGTCTCGGCTGGTCTGGCTGGCCCCGAAGGCTGGGAAAGTGCAAGACTGGGCAGTTAGCTGCACCCACATTTCACAAGTCTCGCTTGCCAAAATATAGCATTTTGGTTTCATATGAAAGCAAAAAAAAAAACCAACAATGCTCACCCAGCTGTGTCAGCAGCTTCTGCTAAATAGCTGGGGGTTTCACACTGGGATCTGCAGTGGCTTTGATGATATCTTAGCACTGCGCGTTGCATTTTCGTAATAACCTTGACTCAATCTTCTAAAACATTAGCTCTTTATCAAAAGACAAGTTAACCACCACGATCATCTATCGGCTGAGCTGCTGCACTTTGGCATTTGCTTCTCTCTCCCCGCACCCCTCCTCCAAAATTGTTTTCCCATTCCTGACCCTTTTCCAATTGAGCCAGAGAATACAAAAAGTTCATTGTTTTGTCACAAAACCTGGGAAGACAAGCCAGAATGAGACTCTTTATTATTACAAGACTTCTAAAGCCTTTTCAGACCACTGCATGTTTGTGTATGTCTGCTAAGTGGACCTTAACTGCTATATACAGTGGGTGTTCAGTATAATTTACTAGGTCGGGCTATTTCTCCTCCGTGAAGATGTTCCCCTATTGTATTTTTTATTTTTCCCTTCACATGGCAGATAAAGGATTTTACAACCTTGCCTTCTGTGCATTTTCCTAAAAGCTCTCAAAACTGATATTGCTGGGAAAACAAAATAGCGTTTATCTGCACTAGCAGCGAAGGCAATGTCAAACATGTCATGTTCTTTGGCAAAGTACCAAACTTACGTAGGAAACAAGTTCCGAAATGGTAATTACGCTACTGGTTAATCATTTTTAAAAAACAGTGTTATGGGTCTTTGCTGTCTGTTTAATTTTTGCCTAAGGAATAGCCTGACAGGGGACTGAGGGATCGTCCTACAGTACTGGCTTGGTGGCACCTGCATGCCTCTGCACACCCAGGTCCCTGACTTTCTATTCCTGACAATTTGGACTTCAAAAACATTAAAAAGGAATGATAAATGCTGGGAGGAAGGGCTGAGGAAGACAACCCTGAGGATGCTGGCTGATTACAAAACCAAGATTAATTGGTGTAATGACAGGGAGCTGGCGTTATGGCTGCTTCCACCCGTAAAGTTGTGCCCCAAGGAGGTCTCTGCATGGTGATGACCCACCACCACACTACAAAGAAACCCGTGCAGCGGCACGTCTGACCCCAGGAAAGGGGCTGCCGGAGATACTCACGGGTAAAGCTGGGCGTTAAGGCAGAGCTGGGCTTGGGCTCTCCGCGGGAGCTCTCCTCATCTGTCTCCCAGCCCGATGATGCCGAGGAGGAGAGGGGGGAGCAGGAGGAGGAGGAGCAGTAGGTACTGTCATCCCCCAGCTCTTCATACTTCCTTTTCAATACTCCACTCATGGTGACGCCGTATTTTTCATATAACTGGAAAACAAAGGAGGAAAGCAAAATAAAGCGAGGGAAATCCTGGGTATTTCGGGTGATGAGTAGGGTGGCTTTAACCCCAGCAACGTTTCTCCACCAGGTCCGCCTGGCTGCACAGGTGCAGTTCCCAGAAAGTGCTCCCCCAAAAACCCTACATCTTTCCACCTTCACTGTGCACACCTGCTGAATTTCTCTCCCATTTTACCACGCTGCAGAAGAACCGACTATCCCAGGCAACAAACTGTCCGGAAACCAATTCAATCAACACAAATGTTATCAAACAATAAGTATTACATTTTGCTTACTAATTCTTTTACGTTAACTCCTTACCCAGATCGCTTTCTATGCAGTTACAGCTTTAACGTTTCGCTAATTACAAAAATAAGCCAGTTTGCAAAGAACAATCTGTTGGCATGATTTACTTGCTACAGCCCCCTGGGGAAACAGACTTATTAAATGAAGCACTGAAATACAAATATATCAACTGTGAAGAACAGCCCTTCTCCTCACGGTGCCTTTCATAGTCAGTCCCCCATTCAATAAGCTATTCTTGTTTAGGCTGGGTTATGTATCAAGCATAGTAGCAATTAAAAACAACGCAGCTAATTAAAAACAAAGAAGCTCTGTACTTGCCTAGATTCCTAAATTTCCTGCATGCTTTTCCCCTGCTCATCTTAAAGAAAAAAGAAAAATTACTTTGTTGCATCTTTTTTAACCTTTGCTTTTACAAAGTTTGTGTGGGTTTTGTCTCCTGAAATAGCACAAAAGCTGCACGCTTTGCCAACAATAGGCTAAGGGGTGTCAGAGCCCACCTAACCTGGGATGCTCTTGCACAGAGGTGGGACTGTGTCCCTTTTTAGATGCTGGCAACACCACACCACGTACCCTTGGCTGCTGCAGAAGTAACTGCCAGTTTATTTTGCAGCCAGTGAGCCATACCCAAAGCTGAGCACCAGGCTGCTGCTGGAGAAGTGACTTGCTTTGACCCCATCCCACCGGGTTGCATGGCACAAGCGCGGGGATGCAGCCCCAGCCCAGAAACTCCCTCTAGCAAGGAGGGGAGAGCCTCAGCAATGTGGGATGCTACCCGTGCTTCAGTAAACCCAGAGGTAATACACAAAATCTAAAGCATCCCTAGAATTCGAGTGACACTGGGACAGACATATACAGCCTCAGGACGGTGACAGATATGGGGGTGACAGATACAGGGTGCAGATACGGGGGTGACAGACAGCTGGTCCCCATCCCCTCCCACCAGCTGAAACTCCTCCACCGGCCACATTTGTTCTTTGTAACGGTAACACTTTCTCGCCTTCTTTTGCATGTCTGAAGTTAATTTAAGTCTCTGAGAAAGAAAAATATAAACCATAACACTAAACCCGCCCTCCTGACAGCTCTGAGCAGGCAGCACAGAAACCACACCACCTTCAAACCTTCCTAACGTTGAGGTTTTCAGTATCTCGACTGCTGCACAGTCACACATGGTAGGACAGGAGCACACGCCGTGCCTTCAAAGCCCTGCGCCAGCCCTCGCTAATTATGTTTACCAGCAGCTTCCCCGGAGACAATAGTCCCCTAAAAAGTAACAAAAAAAAATCCCTGGATGAAGCAGTTCCTCGGCCTGAAGTTAATCATTCACTGCAACGTGTGCCTGTGGGGCCAGTGGATCCCCCACAGCCCCCTGAACCCAGGGAGAGGTGATCCCCTCCATCCCTCCTCCTCCTCAGCAAACCCAGAGCTGCAGGTGGTTCTGCCACAGAGAAGCTGTTGTTTTTTTGGCCTTAATCCAAAAAGAGATGGGGAGAAGGTAGATCTGGCCACGCTCCAGCCCCAGCAGCACATGTCCTACCTGACACCTGGATTAACCCCTTTCCTGCCTGTGCTCCAGCAAAGCAGAGCTCGCAGGCAGCCACAATGCCCCAACAACCTACATGGCTGCATTTACAAACCTTTTCTTTTTCTTTTTTTTTTTTTTTTTTTGTGTGTGCCTTCTGCTCCGTTTCATATGTGCTTTAAGAAACAACTAGGAGTAAATAAACCCTACAAATCCATGGCAGGGGTCCGAATCAAAGCCTGGGCTGCAGCCAGAAGTTTGCTCATCCCAGTTGATCCCATCATCCACCCAGAGCAGCCAGAAACTGCAAAAAAATCCTGCACATGTCTTGAAAGAGCATCAGTTCTCACCACAAAGCAACTGGTCGCTGCTCCAAGGGATACCTCCGACACTGCTGGTGAAGGATGCTACTGACTAGCCAAGGGAGGGAGACACTAGCTCCCCAAAAAAGCCCGCAGGACACAGTGAACACCCTCTTAGAAGTGATGTTGACCACATCCAAACCTCACAGGGGACCTCAGAGGGTGGTGGAACAGTAAGATCACACCACTGAAATAGGCGTCCCAGTTCCAGACCAAAACAACCAAACCCCACATGGCATTCAGTTCTCCCAGGACTGACCTGGTCTGCAGGACTCCCAGAGAAGCGAGAAGGTGGATATCACTGTGCTGCAGAGTGATGCAGCCCTGATGCTCAGGTCACCTGCAAACCCAACAACGCCCAGTATGAGCCGTGCTGCCTCCCCCCAAACCACACAGCAAGAAAAATCGAAGCGTTTTCCTCACGCACACTAACCAAATGAACATAAACACCAAGCCAGAGCCAAGGCAAGCTGTGCATAAAATGGTGCAATTTTATTTATTTATTTATTTTAATACTATCATCGCTCATTAGCCACGCCTGGCAGAAGGATGAAAGGAGGTGTGTGCATCTCCCATCTATGAGAATAAGCCAAATACACAGGGGAAAAAAAACCCAACAACCACCGCTGGCATGCCGTCTTATTCAAAACACCTATTGTTTTGTTAATGCAAAGTAGGTGTCGTGCAAACATGATTCTCAATTAATGGGAAAAAGCTGGTGAACCTGTTGCCCATTAGCCAAAACACATTAATTTCCCCCAATAACGCTTTTCCCCTCTTTGCTGATTTACGTTTTCCAGGTCAAGTATTCAAATCCTTCTCCAGAGCTACATGCAATGTAGCAGGGCTGCACCCATCGGTGTCTTACTTGTTATCCACCCCCAGAAAATCCTCCAGACAGGGTTTTCGCTGTCAAGGCAAAGGCGATCCTCTCCTCCCCTTCTTGCCCTGGCACTTGGAAGCAGAATTATGCCAACAATTTGGACACTGCCTTGAAAGCCCTGTCACTGAAACCGCTGTCCACTCAGCCAAAAAAACCCAGAGGCCAATTCTGACACAGCCAGGATATTTGAATTGCTGTAATTCCACAAGTAATCTTCAATCCACACTGATGTCTTACAAAGAAATCACAAAAATGTGCACAGCGGCATGGAAAAAAAATAAATATACATATATATGCTTGCCATTGTAAATCTCTACAGGCACCACCAAGCGCAGGATTTTACCACCTTCTCTCTCTCTCTTTTTTTTTTTTTTTTTTACATAACCTGAAATAAAATAATCCTATCTTCCTTTTAGTTGCCAAAAAAGACATTCTGTTCTTGGCTAAGACTTCTTACTCATCTATTTTACTGAAAACAGCTTTTGGAACAAGTACATAATGCAATGGATCAAACCCGCAGGAATTCCTCTCTGGCACCAGAACTCCCACTATCCTGGGAATACTTTCTAACAAATATTTAGCCCAGATGTGCATTCCTTTCTTTTTCTCTCCCTCCTCTTTTTTTTTTTTTTTTTCTTTTTTTTTCTAAAGCATTAAAGTTTGGGTGGGGGGAGTAGGGGGGAGGTGGCTGTCTAGTTGGGGGGAAGGGAATTGAATCTGCAAAGTCCCATTTCTGGTGCTCGGCAAGTTGCAGGGTAAAGCCCTAATACACTGGAATGTGAGGAATTAATGTTTTAACTATCCTCCTCTTGGACGACGTCTCAACAGTAAATATTTCGAGTAATTTAGATTTAAGAAGGTTTGGCATTTGTTTAGCCAAGCGCAGAGGAAGGCAACTACAACCCCTACCAGTGTCCAGTTAGTCTATTTATAAGAGACTGCACAAAGAGGCATCATGGCTTTGTGCAGAAGTACGTGGAGAAGATGTTTCAGTGTTTTATTTTGGGGCTGTATATGGGCTTTGCACCAGGCAGGTGAATGCAGCACTGCGAGCAAGGCAAAGGAAACTTCTCCCAGCAAGTCCAGCAGCTGCATTTGCTCATGCCACAACTCTCACAGTATTGCAGGAGAACACCTATGAGCAAGCATATTTTGTATTTGGGGTTTCTGTCAGAGGAGTATCTTAAGGAATGGAAGGATCCCAAATCTGTGCATGAGCTATTGAAAGCAAACTTTCTTCTGCAAAGCAATTTGGGTAACAACAATCAAAAAAACCCCAACACCTAAAAACCCCCAAACCTCAGTGCAATGCACTAAAAGTATTTATTTTCCAGGGACTTTTTGAGCTGGTTTGCCAACTCTACAATTACAGCCATCTGCTTTCAGCCTGGGAAGCCAAGGTGGATTCTTCTCGGCACACCGGGACGAGGGCTCGGGCGCTGGGAGCGAGTTAACAACTCTGCTGAGCAATGAGTCAGAGCGGTTCCCGTTCCCTCCCCCAGAGCTGCATCGGCTGTGCAGGTCTAGCAGGAGTAAATATTAGTTTAAAAAACACCACCACATATTTGCGCCAGGTACCGCTCCAAACATGACTTCTGGAGCGAGCCTGGGGGAGTTTTTGGGGTCGATGTTTATTTGCACGTTGCTGTTTATTGCAGGTCAGGCGACGCTGGTGCGAGTATCACCAAATACTGGTGGGGAGCTGGGCTTCCCGTTCGGCTACCCTAGATATTTGGTGTCTAACAGCAGCAGTGATGCCAGCAACACCTCTGGGTTACTTAATCATCATGCTATCAACTCTGATTCACTGCTTGTTCATTTAACTATCTTAATTCTTTGCATATTTACTTAACTGCGCCGCTGTGACAGCTTCCACGATGATACCACTTCCCAATTTGGGGGCTGATGGGAGCTAAGGTAAGCAGGATCATCCCATCGGGACCCTCCAGGGGACAGTCCCGCGCGTGTTCCCAGCCACGCAAGCTGTGCTTTCCAGTTCAGACCAGATTATTTTCACCCAGCTGGGTCTAAGGTTTCATAACCTTGCTCCGGTTAAAAATAGCCTCTGCCTACTATGCAACAGCAAAACCCGAAGTACCCCGTGCCGTGGAGCAGGAGCATGAATCAGTTCGTAGCACCATGAGTTTATTCTCCTGCCAGAGACTGAACAGGCAAAACACCTTCCCTGGGAACAGCATCAGAAGCACTTACTCAGTCTACTAATTTTCACAAGGCTACAAAGAAAAAGGCTTTTCAGATTTTTCTATTCAGCTCTTATTTCTGGCTGACAGCTTGAAAGGTAAATAAGAAACATTAGCAAATACATTAAAGGTTATCTGACACAGCCCGAATGAAACAAGGTTCAAATGTACTCGGCGCAGATTGTGCTGTAATAAATATGAAAACAGCGAAGTGTGCTTTGTCTAGGAAAATCCTCTATTTGATTACACCTCATGAATAATTCACACCAGGTTTCCATATTTGTCCTCCTGTAGGTACACACTGTGCATTACCTTGCCTGCTATATATACGCACGCATTTCCCGCACTGAATTATTAAAGGGCTCGCCAGGAGCTGCGGAGTCTTTCCGCGGTGGAGCACAAATGCACCATCCCGAAAAATAAACCCCATCACCTCGACGGGCCTCAACTGCGAACTGCTCAGCGGAGAAAAAAAAAAAAAATTCTGGATATGGGGGTGGGGTGGGTGGGGGTGGAAATACTAATTTCTGATTTCTGAGTTCCCTGTAACGAATGACAAGACTCTGAGGTTCGTAAATGGCCGTGGGTTTTTTTTCTCTCCATCCCACCGAGGCGCTGTCATTCCAGCCGGCAGCGAGGCAGGGCTGCTTTAGGAAAGGGCTGTCCCTGCGTGTCAGCCTCTTCCCACAGCGACATTATGTAACTCGGAGGTGACAGACACTTCGGAGGATGCCGGGGGGGGGAGGGGGGGGAAGCAAAAAAAAAAAAACCAACACCCCTCACCCCCCGAGGAAACTTAGTAGTTTTGCGGGTTTTTCCCTTTTTTTTTTCTTCTTTGCCCAGGTGCGCCGCCGAAGCGGCGATATTTTGTTTCGGGAGGCGGGGGGCCCCGCTGCCCGCCGGCCGGCCGGTCCATCCGTGCGCCGGTCGGTAGGTGTTGCTGTAGCGACGGGAAAGCATCCCCAGCCGGGCAGATTTGGGGAAGAGCGAGCGGGCAAGGCTCCCCCCCGCCCCGCCTTTCTTTCAACCTAAGAAAATTGGAACCGCAGCCGTAAAGATGGAGCAGAGCCTTAACTGACAGGGGGGCAGCTCGGCGCTACTCCATAGGTGCTCCTGCGTACGGTCAGCACGGCGCTGCCGGCCGATGGGGAAGCGCGGCGGGCCGGGAGCGCAGGACAGCCCCCCCCCCCCTCCGCCCCGGGACGCGGTGCCGCTGCCCCCCGCCCCGCCGGGCTCCCCTCGCCCCGGGGCGGCAGCGGCACGGCCAGACGGCGCCGCCGCGTCGCGCCTGCCCGGCTCCGGACGGCGGGGAAGCCAGACGGACCCCTCACGGCGGGGCAGCGCCGCGGGCTGGCACCCCGGCCCCCCGACAGCCCAGCGCCGCGCCGGACACTGCACCGGGACCCCGCGCCAGCGCCAAGCCGGCTCAGCACCGCCGCCCCGACGGCCGCGCACCCCGCCTCCCCGCCCCGAGCCGCAGCACCGGACGGCGGAGCCCACCGCCTCTCCCGCGGCGGACCCCCGCCGCCGCTTCCCCCAGCCCCATCCCGGCGCCGGCTGCCCGCGGCGGGCCCCTACCTGAGGCGGGTCTCGGCGCGACGGCTCCGGCTGCAGCGGCGGTGCCTGGCGCGGCGCCTCCCGCTCTGCCGCTGCCGGGGCCGGGGCTGCGCCGCGCCGCGCCGCGCTGCCCTTTTTCGTCAGTGGAAAACTCCGGGCTCTGACGCAGGCGGTGACAGGCGCGGGGCCGGCGCGCGCCCGGCCCGCCCGGCTTCCTGCCCCCCCGGGGCGGGGCGCTGAGTCAGGGCCGCGGGACTTCCCGCCCACGGCCCCGCCCCTTCCCCGCCCAGGCCCCGCCCACGGCCCCGCGGGGCACCCCGAGAGGGGTTGGGGGGGGGCCCAGCGGGCTGGGGGCATCAAAATGGATGTGGGTCCCGCGGCGCGGGGCAGGGGGAGTGTGGCCCACAAAGGGTTGGGGACCCACAGGGCAAGGCATGGACCCCAACATAGATTTTGGCTCCCCAGGGGGTTGAGGGGGTCTCCAGGAGATTGGGGACCCCCCAAGCAAAGGGACCCTGAAAGAGGTTTGGGTGCTTCAAGGCATTCAGAGCCCGCACAGGCACAGCTCAGACCCCAAAATGGACTTTGGCCCCCCAGGGGCTCCGCAGGGGGTTGGGGACCCCCCCAAGCAAATCAACCCCAAAAGAGGTTTGGGTGCTTTAAGGGGTTCAGAGCCTCCAAAGGGTTCAGAGTCTCGAAAAGACTGGGGACCCACAGGCAAGGTGAAGATCCCAAAATAGATTTTGGCTCCCCAGGGGGTTGGGGGGTCTCCAGGGCATTGGAGACCCCCCCAGGCAAATGGATCCCAAAAGGGGTTTGGGTGCTTCAAGGGGTTCAGACCCCCAAGGAGTCCGGAGCCTCCAATAGGCTGGGGACCCACAGGCAAGGCATGGACCCCAAAATGGATCTTGGCCCCCCAGGGGGTTGGGGGCTCCCCAGGGAGTTGGGGATCCTGCAAGCAAATGGACCCTGAAAGATGTTTGGGTGCTTCAAGGGGCTCAGAGCCCTCAAAGGGTTGGGGGCCCACAGGCACAGCTGGGACCCCGAAACAGATTTGGCTACCACAGGGCGCTGGGGCCCCACAAGGCCTTGGACACCCACAACCAAACTTGGACCCTGAAAGTGATTTTTATCCCACAAAGTTTTGGTCCCTGCCTGAGGTTTGGGACCCACCAGTACAGCCTGGACCCCAAAATGCATTTGAGGCACAGGGGATTTGTGTCCCACAAGGAGTTGGGGACCCACAAGCACAGCTTGGACCCCAGAATGGATTTAGGCCCCCCAGGGGGGTTGGGACTCACAGGCAGGCTTGGCCCCTGAAAGGGTTTTGGACCTCACAAGTTTGCTACCCCACAAGGGCTTGGGACCCGCAGGCACAGCTCGGACCCCAAAACAGGATGGGGGACCACAGGGGCTTTGAGCCCCGCAGGGTTTTGGGACCCACAAACAGAATGGGCCCCTGGAAGGGATTTGGACCCCACAGGGTGTTGGGGCCCCACAAGGGATTTTGGACCCGTTGATCCCTGAAAGGGGTTTGGAGCCCCACAGGGCGTTTGGGACTCACAAGCAGGCTGGGTTTCAGGCCGCACAACAGCTTCAAGCCCCACAAGCAATGGCCCACAAAGGGGATTTGGGGCCTGCAGAGGCCCTGGGACCCACAGGCAGCCTTGGACCCCAAAACAGATCTGGGCCCCAGAATGACTTTGGGCCCCACAAGGAATGTGGGATTCATGAGCAAGGATAAGAGCCCAAATCCAATTTGGGCCCCACAGGGTGGTTGACTCCACAGGGATTTGGGACCCACAGGGGGATTTGGGACCCACAAGCAGGATTTAGCCTCCACAAGGGATTTGGGCCCTCTAAAGGGTTTGGGTCCCACAGGAGGGGTTTGGCCTCCAAAAGGGGTTGGCATCCAACAACAGGGCTTGGCCCACAAGCAAGAATTGGCCCCACAAGGTGGTTGGGATCCAGAAGCAAGGTTTGGCCCTCAAAAGGCTTTGTGGACACCAAGGGGGTTTGGAACCTACACGAAAGGCTTGTCACCAAAAAGGGGTTTGGGCCCCGCAGGGGTTTTGAGCTGCACAATAAAGGCTTGGACCTCAAAACGGGGTTTGGTCCCCTGAGGGGTTGGGGATGCACAAGCGAAGTTTGAACTCCAAATGGGGTTCCCCCCCATCCCCCCAAAGATGCATAGCAGCAAGGCCTGGCCCCCAGACGGGACTGGGGATTTTGGGATTTGTTCCCCAAAAGGTATTTGGGTCCTACAGTTGAGGGTTGATCCCCCAAGTGAGTTTGGGCCCCTAAAAGGGACTTAGGCCCCATGGGCAAGGGCTGACCACAAAAATGGGTTTGAGCACTACAAGCAAGAGCTGTACCCCCAAAGAGAATTGGGTCCCCAGAAGGGACTTGGGCCCCATAGGCAAGGCTTGGCCCCCAGAGGGACTGAAGGCCCCACAAGCAAGAGACACGATGTTTTGGGGAGCTGATTTCCCAGCACAGCTGGGGTTGAGGGGATGCCCGTAATCCTGCACCATCACTCCCCAGCTCTGGTCGCTGCAGTGTTCAGCTGAGGATCTCCACATGCTTCCCATTGACCACCAGGAGCTTTCAGAGAACTGTACCACAGGGATTAAACCCCTTGCAGCTGTAGGCGAGGTGGAGACTGACCCGCATTTCCCAGTTTCAGTATCTGGCTGGATTTCTACCCCATGAGCTGGAGCAGGGCCAGCGGCCAGTGGCATGGTCAGAGTCCCTGGACTGTGAAGCTGCCTGCTAAAATGTATCCCAGATGTACTCCACAGGGTTTGGGTACAGCCAGGCTGCAGCAGTCCCTATGTAGGATAAAGTCCATGGAGGTAGGAGGACTTGTCTCCTCTGGCTTCATAGCGGAGCCTGAAGATGGCCATACCAGGGTCTTCTCATGGCCATCTCTGCATCTAGCCTCTAAGGGGCTGCTCAACCCCTTCCTCCACCAAGGTCCCACTTCAATCCTTCATTTGCTGTAGCTTCAACTCAAAATCAGACAGAATTGGGTTGGATTTGCCTTGGTCAAGAAGGTGGACAAGGTGTGGAGGGATTTCCCCAAGCATACATACCCACGTGCTCTGTTTGTGACCCCCTTAGCTCCAAGATGCCTCCCACACAGTGCTGCAAGCCAGCGTGCTGGCACCTCTTTCCAGGAATATTATTTTGCTTGTAAACCTCTTGGGATGCCTTTTCATCTTGGTTTGGGTTTTGTTTTGGGTTTGGGTTTGGGTGGGTTTTTTTGGTAACACAGGTGTCTCATTTGGAAGGTGCCCAGTCTGACTGAAGAGTGGAGAAGACAAGCTGAGAGCTTCATTGTGGTACAGCTTTTTTAGAGTAGACTGCTGTGAAAGCCTCAGCCATAGGCCAGTGAAAGCTTTCAAACTCTGGGGCTAAAGTGTTAGTCAAAAAAATAATATGATGTTGAAAAAGGTCCTCTCTAGAACCAAAGCCAGTTTGATACCGTCATGCAGAGCAGTGCCACCAGGATTTTTGCTTCTGGTCTTACCTCAGTGTGTGTCAGTGATTCCCGTGGACAGGGCAGCCCCACCCGTCACCCCAACGGCACCGCTGCAAGGGCAGCAAACCATAGTGGTGTGCAAGGGTGAGCAGCCAGGGTGGACTGAAAACGTCTTCAAGTGTATTTTGCTGCTGTATTTGATGCAACTCCATAACCTGGTGGTTGCCCCTTGCTTCTCATGTCCGGGTGCTTCACCTCAGTAGCTGGCTTGCCCAGTGTCTCTCTCCCCAGCCCATGAAACAACGGTGACAGTGATAGAGAAGCACATAGGGGAGGAGCTGAGATTTTGCTTCAAATATGCAAATGTCATGGAAGCAATACATAATTTTAGATGGTGCCCCGATGACGGGTGAGTCCTGTCTTTGAGGCACAAGGGCCTTCCTGAATATGCTGGGGTACAGCACTCGATCACCAGAGGAGTGGTTTTCCTGAGGTTTCGTTTACCATGTTTGGACATGGCCGTGATTAATATTTCCTAACAGGAAGACGTCATGCGTGCAGGCTTTCCTCTTCAGGGTTTGGGTTGAGGGTGATCAAGTTCAGGTTATACACTGGCTCCTCACTTCCTCCACCTCGGAGACTACACCCCGGCTAGCCACTGCCTCCCTGCCAGCCCAGCAGCCACCAGCCGCCCTCTCAGCAGCAGCAGTCACCCATCACTGCTCCCAAAATGGGTCCTGGTGCCGGTGAGGTCTCACCACACAACCTCTGGGGACCTGGACAGCTTTGATATGACAGGACCAGGACATAATAGCACCTATCTATATACCATGTCTGTGAGATGAGGGGGGGTCATTTGTCACCATCCCCGAGCCGAGTTTTGCATGAGGCCATCAGGGAAAGGGGGTATCCTGGAAAATGGTCAGAAAGGCTGCCAGCGACCTCCAAGGGTACCCATTTGCTCTCTTGCTTTTATTAGTTTTAATGAAAGTAAAGTCACTGTGAGATACAGCCCCATGCAGGGCAGAAATTATTTAGTGATTCGATCAGGTGATGAACAATTCTGACCCAAAACTGCTTATATTTCTGTGTGTGAAAGAGAAGGGGGATTTGAAACAAAATATTCTCACTCTTCTTTTTGAAGCAATATTTTTTTTGTTGTTGTTTTAAAATCAACCTAAAAGCACTACTACATAAATAAGTGGAAGCTTACACAGAAGGATAAATAGCCCTCAACCAATATAAGAGGTTTTCCTGTGTAGGTTGAAAGAAGTAATCTCAGTTTGACTCAACATGTATTTTGTTGTTGTGTCTTTGAGCCTCCTTCCTCCAACAAATGAATTCAAGAGAGAGAGAGGAAAAAACTCCAATCTGTTTCTTTTTAACCTGAGCCAGGTTGGTTTATTTTTTAACATGGCTTTTTCACCTCTCAAGGAGCATCCTCCTCTCCCTGTGCAGCTGGAGTGGCTCACAGCCCCTGTGCCCAGGAAAGCCCTCACTCCTTTGTAAAGGCTGCTGGCAGCACTGGCCCAGAGCTGGTTTCCCTGGCTGGGTGCCATGCGAGTGCCGCTCCAGCGGGAGGAAATTCCCTGCTGACGGGCCACGGCGGGGATAAGTGGCCTGGCAGGGAGCAGCAGCCACAGACCAAGTGCAGGAAGCAGGGACCCTGGCGGGAAAGGACTGGAGGAGGATGCTTCGTGATACATGGGGATGCGAGATAAGAGGTGTGAGCCAGACTTGTCTGGATGTCAAGCTCCTTGCTGCCTGTTCTGTGCTTCTCCTGCAGCAGAAGAAGCGCTTTCCCTGGGGTTAAAAGCCTTTTGGTGCTTAGGGATGGATAAATCAGGAATATCTGGGCTTGGAGGTATGAATTTTTTTCATAGTGCACATCCCGAGTGCAGTTCTGAAAGGGCTTATCGGCTGTATCTGGCTGTGGATGTGGGGCTGGGTACAGCAGCAACCTATCTGAGAATGAAGATACGAGGAGATGGGAAAAGAAACCACCGCTGAACCAATCCTGCTTGAGCAATCATGTGTCCACCATCACCCTCAGCCACCCCTGTGGCCCTGACTTGCCCTGTGGCCCTAACTTGTCCTGTTTTGCATTCAGATAAAATTAGCATTTTGCTTTTATAATGCATTGTGCAATCGCAATGGCTGTGGCTGCTCATGGGCTGCCTATCTTGGTGCCAGGGCTCCCTCCCACCCAATGCAGCTGAAACATGATTTGAACAAAAGTGTTGGACTGTTTGGGTCTTTTTTCCCCCCTGAAAGATGGACGTAAAAGTGGCAAATTAAAGACTGCTTCAGCCACACTCTGGGCTATTCACCTACACTAGGAACTGCGGGAGGGATGTGGCTGTGCTGGGAGAGCCTTAGGTGAGTGGGTCTGGCCATGCAGATGTGATAGCAGGTGTCCTGAGGTTTCCACATTGATTTTACACCAGCACAAATCAGCTTCTGTGAAGCTGCTGCTTTGAGCTGGTGATGGAAGACAGATCTACAGCATTTAAGGCCCTATATGCCATGCTGTTATATACCTTTTTGTTAATTATTTATGCATCTACTGAAATGTGCTTTCTTCATGCATTTCGCTATGCTGCCAGTCCATGATGGAGATAGGGACATCGTAATGCGGTGCTCTCTTAGATGTACTGGTACGCTGTACACTTGAGAGAGATGGAGAATATGACCTGTTTGCTGGGGAGCACTGATGTAATTGTTAGATTCCCAACGAACACGCAAAAATCATCAACCTGAGTGAAGAAGTGTTAATTTAAAATGCAGGCATGAAATGGGAATTGTGAAAGTGCTGTGCAGTTTCAGCCACTCGCTAGCAATGGTTAGCGTCAAGGAAAATAAGTACGAGAAAAAAAAAGCGTTACCCAGACAGCTGAATTCAAGTGGGGCACCTGTGTCCTCAATTAACCCAACTAATAGTTAACTTTGATGTCAACAGAAACCCTCGCACCAGGATTTGGAGGTGGGAAATACATGAGTGCTGTGTTTTTCACTTCTTGACATTTCATGAGTCGTCTGTTTTAGTGCTGAAACGTCTCAAGTGATGGGACTGTTGCAATTTCTCTTTCAGTGGTATCGTTCTCGCACAATAATTAAATCTCTGGCTTTCAAGCATAATTGCCAATGACAGTGCCTCCAAAGTTGCTTTTTATGCTCGACTGTTCTGTCTCCTGGCATAAAGGGCTTCCAGAATAACAAAGCCAGGGAAGAGTTGCAAGTGGCAGCAAAGGCAAGAAGCAGCAATACAAACCCCATCCTTCCCCACACACACACCCCACCCCCCCAGTAGGGACAACAGCTGTCCCTAAACACTGAGGCAGCTCAAAATACGTTGCAGTCCTGGACACCTAACAGGCCCTGAAGGAAATGGTAGCTTACAGTACAGCTCCATCATTACCAGGCTTGTTGGAAAACGATAATTTTTCAGTGCTGGGACCTGTCTCCTGCTCCAGGTTGGTAATTGGTGGTGTTGGCTGTGAGCCAGGCAGCACTCGCAGCTCTGTCTTGAGAGGACAAAAACCTCCATTACTTTATGCTTTCTAATTCTCCCAAGGTGTGCTGCTGTCTATCAATAGAGTCGCCATGAGGTAATAGAAATTACAAACCTCCCCAGACTTATTTGTCTGAAAGCGTTTCTTGTAAAAATAATTATATGAGTCTCCGGAACTGTGGTACATGAGAATGGCAGAAGAGAAAGTTTGCAAATTAAAATGCAACAAAAGGCTCTTTATCGTAAACTATGAGGGAGACTGGGTGAGAGGGTTATTTCCCTTTCGTTGGGTTGGCTGGTGGCAGCTTTCAGAGAGAAAAAGCAATTTTTGTTGTCTGTTTGTCACTTTGCAGTGAAGCTGCTCTAGACCCAGCTCCGAGTAGGGCGATGGGTTTGGCCAGACACCACTTGGGGTTCATTCCCTACCCTTGCCATGGTCTTTCCCTGCGAGCCTTGGTAAGACACTGCCCTGTCACTTTGTTGGCTCACAACAGGGATCTCCTGTCTCACTTGCTTTGCTTAGCTGCAGCCTGGGGCTACAGACCCCCGCCAGCCCCTGCCCTCCTTGCAAGGGGCATCCTAAAGCCTCCATCACATCCGTTCTTAACCAGCAAAACACCATCCAGAGCAAACATATTTGCAGTGATGTGACAGACAGAGCTCTGGAGGAAATACCTGAGCTGTCTGAAAAAGTTGCTACCCCCCTGCCTCCAGCAAAGGCTGATGAGTTGACTCTGGCATCTCAGCACAAACCTATTTTGATGCAAAGTTTGAGTGAATGGGCTGGACTGCAAATGGGAACATCTGGGGCACCCACACATCTGCCCTGTGACTGCCAGGGCTGAAGCCCCCAGCACAGGAGAGGGCTGGAGGCTCCTGCGGGGCTGGGGTGTCTCCTTAAGCTACTGCAAGTGCTCGTTTCAGAGCTGAGAAGCCAGGATCCAAAGCCATTAAAAAATAAAAATATGGCTAAAGCTCAATTTTCTCCTCTAAAGAAGGTTTTCGCAAGCCCACAGTGTGAGGCAGGGGCACTGCTTCCCCTGGGCAGCTTTTATGATATTTGAGCTGGACAGAAACAGCAGTAAAATACATGCATAAATTGTATATATACAAGTAGATGTGTGTGCTTCTCTATGTATTTAACTTGATAGGCTGAATTCACAGCAAATCTCACAACAAAAACTGCTGCTCCGGTGTCACCAAGGGCTGAAGCAGCCTTCGGTGGCCACAGTGACCACAGGTGACACTTCAGTGCTTGCTTCTCGGTGCCAGAGCTCCAGATGACGATGCTTGTTTAAAAATGGAAGCCACCAAAAGAACATCAGGTCTCCATTTGTGTGCTGGTTTTATCTGGGAGCTGTCACTATCCTTCTGACACTTGCAGGATGCCCAAGGCCACCGGGTTTTAGAGTCAGAACCTGGCAGCATGGAAAATTGGCTCCGAAAAGAGTAAGTGCGTGGCATTAGGTACAGAGTTACTTATTATTTGCCTTTGCTGGTGCTTTTATGGGCTTGGTCACAGGTCATGCACCTGAAGTGCTTGGGTTCAGTGTTGGGGCTTCTGAGCCAAATTCATGCCTGCTGTAAAGCTGTTAGACTGCCAGCAAGGTCATCAACTTAGCTGCCATGTCTGGGGGTCTCAGCACGCACCAGCGTGACTGTGACACCTTCATTGCTCCCTGAGGAGCAGGACCTGGCTCTCACCCCCAGTTTTATCAGTGGGAAACTGAGGCACCAAGCTGGGGCCGTCCTTTTGGAGCAGGATGGACACAGGCATAAAGTTTTAAGGCTGAGCTTATGCCAGCTGTCACCAGGCTCCTCTGATATCAGTGCAGTGGGAAAGATCAAGAAAAGGAGACTCTGAATTACCCTGTGCAGGAGCTCAAGTACTTCTATAGGAATCCTCACCCCGCACTGCAGGTACCTACGGAACACAGGTACTTAGGCAGGGCAGGCACTGCCCTGCAAGGTGGAAGCTGCATGGGAAAACTACCGCTTAATAGTTTATGGCAAAATATTGATCCTTTGGGAATTTCATTGCCAGCCAAAACAGGTGACCTTTAAATCTGGGGCACTGACCCCGGAGGAGCTGGGAGCATCCACATCTCCTAGCGTCTGCAGCAAGGAGCCAATTTTGCTCATGTAAATTGTGACAGATCTGGGCTTTTCCTTTTTTCCTTCCCTGCAGATGCTGGCAGCCCAGCGTGCTGCGCTTATCTCAAAATGCTTTTGAGCTCTGGCTCCTGTTCATGGAGCAGCCAGCTGCTGTGCTTTAAAAGGTTATGCAGCCCTCAGCTACCTGCTACGGAGTCTGCGGGAGGAGATTCCTGCTGCAGTCAGCACAGGCTGGGGCTGTGCCCCCACCACCTCAGCACCCACCTGACCTTGCGTGGGGTGTGAAGGGCAGAGAATGGGGCACAGGTAGACCTCCTGCCTCGCTGGGGGCTGCTCTGTCAGAGCCATTAGCAGCCTCGCTATAAATTTAAACAAATGGGCAATTTTAATGAACCTCTGCCGTCAAGGGTTGGCAAATGATGGTTTGGCAGTGTGAATCAGGTCTGGTATGGGCAGCCATGGTGTGCTGATCTAGCCTTGTGTCCCAGCCTGAGGGGACATCTTGCTTTTCCGGGATGCTCGCCATCAAAAGTATGTTGGTCTCCTAAAGCCCACAGTACTAACGGTCCTGGGGGACACAATCTTCTGACTCAGCCGGTGTCCCATTAACTGTACAAAGGCGTTAGCGACCTGGACAGCCCCACAAAGTAACCTGTCCCCAGAGCAGCAGGGAAGGTTATGTTTCTGGCCCCATCTGAAGGTTATTCTGCCTGATCCTGTAAATTTGAGAGCCTGCTTCTTCCCCTTTACTTTCCCCAAAGAGTAAGAATGAAAATGTGAGAGATATATACAAACACTTACAGATACACTTTTTAATATAATGTATATGTGGTGGTGACATCTGTGGGTGGCAGAAACCTCTGTAACACAACAGGGTAAGTGATTGACACCCCATTTAACAAGAGACAGAGAGGGAGAAAGGGAGATGAGCACTGTCCTGCTGGGGCCAAAATGCCCGCAAACTCATAGGAAATATGAGCAGCTTGGCCAGGTCCAGCTCAAACACAAACGTGCTGCAATTCAGAGAGGATTCAGGGAGGTCAATAAACCCGTGTCCTTTTGGTTTCCATTCTGGTTTGTGAGCTTCTAAGCATTTGCACATGCAGGCTTTTCACCTTGACTGTGGCAGCTGCAAAAATGAGTTCTCTCCTCCAAACGAAAGCCAAGATTACCATGTAATGAATTGACCCCAGGAAACAGACTTCTAAGAAAAGTACCAAAAATGTGGCAGTTTCCCTGCATCGGCAATATGCACATGCATGTCCAGACATGGGATTTAGGGGAAGGTTTTGGTAAGCCAGCATTTGCTACATGCAGTCTGGAGGGCAATGAAAAGAGGAGGCTTTTTGTTTTGAGAAACACCATTGATTTTATTTTTGAAATTAATTTACTCAAGACAACAGAAAGAAAAAAGATGGCAAGAGTAGTATAAAAAAGGAGGTTGAGTTTAATTCATAAAGTTAATGTTGCAGGAGGCCTGAAACATCTTTTTAGGACTCAACTTGTCTCCACAGGTGTGGTTTTCTGTTCATCCATCGACCTGAGGAATCCCTTCCCTGCCTGGCTCTGCCCACGGTGCGGTCGGGGTTATTTCATGCACATTGGAAAGATCACCACTTTAACTCCACAGAAAAACACTTCAGGGGAGAAATAGTTCTTGAAGTCAAGCATTATAATTTACTAACAGGTTTATTAAAATCTTATTAGAAGATTATTTTTTAAAGTCCATTTTACACAGCTGTTGCCCTTCTGCTGCTGTCTAATCCTGGAAAATCTCGGTGAATGAGTCATTTGCACTTACTGTCTATTACACCCTCTTATTATAAGCCTGAGTGTGTTTGCATTTGCTTCAAATAGTATCAATAGAGACATAAAAGTGACATAAAGTCTCACACACCTTCCCTCTTGGAGTCCCTTTTGCTGTTGGAGGAGAGGTGTCTCAGTGTGGTTTCATGGGGTGGTTCTGGTGCACAGGGGGATGCAGGGAGCATTTTGTTTGGAAATAGCCTATAACTTTGCTCCCCCGGTCCTGACCCTTATGGAGAGGCTTTTAATGCATGGCTTTTGGGTTGTGTGGGTCAAAGACACAGCACTGAGGATCAAGGATTTGCAAAAGATGTTCCTGCTTCCTAAAGGCAACCTCGAGCACCAGCTACTGTTACCCATGTGCTTGTATGTTGTAACAATGAAGACATCTGGCAGTGGTGCATCAGGGGTATCTGAGAGCCCCCTTGTTTATTTGCTGGGGTTTGGTATCTGAAGTCTGTTGAGTATTAAATGTGAGTTCAGGGCCCAGGATCCTTGCATGTCTGCCTTTTTGACTTCAGGACATGATGTTCCTGCTTCCATACCACCATTAAAAAGAGAGTGGAGGAGGACCCAACACAAGGACATTAATTTCTGGAGCAGTGTTGTTGGTTAGCAGGAGGTGCAAACATGGTCATACAATTAAAAAAAAAAAGAAATATTGGTAGGTATGAAGTGTGGTTTGGTCATAGCCTTGATTCCCAGCAGTGTCTTCTCCCTTTACCAGTTGGTGAGCTTCACTGTCCCTTTGGTGATGCAGCCACTGCACCACGTTCAAAGCCCCAGGCATGCAGCGAACCTTCCCTCAGCCTGTTCTCCTCCTCTTACCCACCTGGGTGGACTGATAGGGGGCAGGGACACGTGAGGAAGCTGCCCTGTCTCCAGATGGGCTTTCCCTGGTTGTGCAAGCCATGTTCTCCTGGCATCCCAGAGTGATCCTTTCCTCTGGGACAATTGGCCAGGAGTCAAGGGAAGAGATTTGCTCTGAATGTAGCTATAGGAGGGGGAAAAAAATGCACATTCAAGGTTTAAAATTGCACTTGCTGCAGGGGATGTTTCCATTGGCAGAGTCTCCAGAACCAGCACAAATGATTCAAAACATTTTGTTAAATGAAATTCTCAGATGATGTCAAAGCTGAGGTTGCTTTAGTAAAACCAAAAAAGAAGGAAGGTCGAAACCAAAAAGAAGAAAAATAAAATTACACGATTTGACAGGGAGGGATTAGAAGCTTAAAATTATATTTATAAGCTATCCAAATATTTGAAAGCTTGGAAATTCATAGTTCCAGTGCTTTAGCTCAGCTCTAGAGTCCTGCCAGCCTCTTAGTGTAAGTCACGCAACACAGCCAGCTGGGCTGGACTCGCTAAACTTGCGAAGCCTATTCTCTGTTATCCAGCCCTAGCTCTGATTTCCTGCAGGCTCACAAACAAATCCCACCTTGCGTGCCTCAGTTTCCCCCTCTGTCAAATACAGATAGTTCTGTCCTCCACCTTAAAGTGCTTTGAGATTTGTCATTGAGAAGAGCAGGGGAGCATTTTCATCTTCTCTCATGGGGCTCAGCACCCATACTGCATGGGTCCAGATGAAATAGCAGAATTCAGAGACCAGCAGAAGCTCTTTGCATGACCTTTTTTTACACCACCTCTTTCTGTTGGATGCAGAAAACCTATGGCTGAGGACCAAGCTGTTGAGATGCTGTTTTCTTTCATGCCTGCTGCACCTGTCTGTTTCTCCAGGACTGTGCAAAACAACACCATCTTTGTCATGGCTCTACTAGCCTGCTTCATCTTTATTGATTAATAGGTCATAATCCTGTTTTAGTGAAAACATAACCGTGCCCACGGCTAGAGGATTCAGATATCACCGACGGGAAGATTACAAGCTCTTAGTCTGAACATGAAGAGTGAGACAGACTGTCAGAACAGCAGCACTTGCTAAGAGGAAAATCAATGGTAAGCTGTTTGGGGAGGGGAAAAAAATATCCCAACCACCACAAACGCATTAAACACAGACTTCAGTGCTCCATCTTTGTATAAGCCCAAATTAAACGTGACCATAATAAACTGTTTACTTTCCTTGGGTTTACCCAGTAGAAAGGAGATTCCAGTTTGCTGTAACGCCTGTGACAGTGGAAGTGTTGCATCTAGTTTGTGGTAATATGGTTGCTGTTATTAAGTTTTGCTAGGAAACACTTCAATACTTTTCCCTCCTCTTTTTGGGAAAGTAAACCAGCTAATCGTAAAATGCTAGTTGGGGCTGTAGACTCAATTAGTTACATCCTTGCTGAGGAGTTGTGGTGGCTCATGAGGATTTGTGAGCTGGGGAGGTGGGCTGTCCTGCCTTTCTCTTCCCTTCCTTCCCCCTGTTTCACCTTGCTAAAATCCCATGCTGGAACTGAAGGCACATGCATCCAGATCTCAGTCACATCCCGTAGCCTAGTGCCTCCTTGATGCCCTGGACAGTGCTTTCCTGCTTGTCCCCCCCTATTTATAAGCTTTTGCCAGCAGCAACTGCTTGTTATTGCATGAACATCCAGCCTTGAGCATCAGGGAGGGATCAAAACCCTATATACTGCAGGCAGCCCACGATGTACAGAGTACTTGTTTCACCAGTGGCTTTCAGACAGTGCTGCTGCTGTGAGTTTCTGAGCAAGGGTGCATTTAAGCATGGGTGACCCTGCAGCTCGGCTCCCTCTCTGGAGCCAGGCTCACTGTAACCAGCCACTTTTACCGGTCACCAGAGAGACACAGAGTTAACAATAAATAACGAAAAAGAACTAGATTTCCTTTGTTATGCAGTTCATTGAATGAGGTTTCCCACATCTGTAGAACTCACCACATCTTTTATGAGATTTGACTGTCAGCAAGATGTTATGAATCCCAGATGTTAAAATATGGATTTATTTATAACTCACAGCTTATAATAGAGAGCACTCAGAAAGATTATATCCAGCCCCCCTCCTCAAAAGATCTTCCTGAAATAAAAGTCTTAGCTTTTATTATTTTTTGATTATTCTTGCTACATGATTTATCTTTGGTATTACCTCTTTAAATGTCCTTTAATTACTGTGGCTTTAGGAGTGGTGTGTATTGGGCTTCAGGGAGCATTGGGCAAGGAGAGCTGAGCACCGACTCTCCCAGCCGCAGTGAGACTGCTGTTGTTTGGAGGCTGGAGGGCAGCGTGGGGAGGGGGGTGGCATGGGGGAAATCCTTGGCAAAGCCATCAGTTGAAGGCACAGCCAGCTCCAGGCACCTGTGAAACTTGGAGCTGGAGGTGTTTGGTATCTATTGCAGCCCTGAGGAAATGCTCTGGTCAATAAAAAAGTGGTTCCTCACAGCTGGTGACCATTACACTGAACACAGCATTGGACATGCCACAGCTGCTATTCTGCCGGAAGATGGAAATGTTTTTGGAACGGCTCTTGGAGCATTTGTTCCATTAGTGCTTTCTCCCTCCCTCCTCCTACCCCTTACTTTTCAAATCGTTGCAAGAAAAACCTGCAAGTGAAAGAGGAGAGGCCTCTCCATGTGCAAAGGCTACACTGAGGGTTGGGGTGCAAATATTCCTCTGGATTAATACTCCAGCAAGTCTTTCGGGTCCTGAATGAGGCATGCAGTGCTCGGACCTATGCACTTGCAGGAGTGAAAGAGGCTCCATCACAACCCTCCATGCTGTAAACAAAGAGGACAGGTCTGAGGGGAAGTATGAAGAGTCTCATTTTGCACACGAGGAGCAGGAAGTCAGTGATTTTACCCCAGTTCACACAAGCAGCTGGCAGCAGCCTCAGGAATCATAAGACAAGTGCTTGAGGCAGTGGTAGTCAAGAGCAGCTCTCCTTCCCGTCCTCCCTGCTCCCTGTCACCTCCTCCTCACATGGCAGCCCATGCTGCCGTCTTGTTCAGGGACTTTGCCAAGATTTAGAACACCTTGACTCCCACTTCCCTTCCTTTCTTTTTTCAAACCAAGTCATCTCCCGGGTTCACTTAGGAAAATTGTGGTTGGTTCAGAGATAGCAGAGAGCATCTGGCCAAGCATGACCATGCCATCAACCCCTTGAATGCCATTACTGCAGTCTTTAAAGACCAAACCTGCTCTCCACGCCGCAAAGCTGCAAGCTTGCAAAGGTGCTCCAGCTCCTAGGCTATGTCCAGGCCCTTCCAGCTTGCGAGCGATGGCCTGGAGCACAGTGAGTGCATGGGATCCCAAGCTCTGGTCGCCAGGCTAAGGGCCAGCTGGACAGAACAGAAAGCAGGCAGCTTGTGAGCCCTGCTGACCTTAGCTTTGGTCTCATGCCTCACCAGGTCCATGTTTCACTGGAGAGCTGGTGGCTTTCTGCAGTCTCCTCTCTTGAGCTTGGCAGTCTGGCATTTTAAAGGCAAAGCAGAAAGGAGGATGCATTGAAATTGTACTTCAAGGTGGGCTTCCCACACCCTGAGGTTCGCAGAGGTGGAAACCTGAACCTTACCTGCATCGCACCAGCGATGAACTGACACGGAGCCAGGAAATCAGCTGTCAGTGCTGGCACTACACAAATCTCACGGCACCGTGAGGAGGTAACCAGGAGAAACGACCTGGGCTTGGCATTTCCTGGCTGCTGGGAGATGGTATAGAGAGGACCAGAGCTCTGGTGTAAATCAGCACAGCTCCTTTGGTGCCTGAAGAGAAAAATCTTTGGAGAGAGTTTATGGGATGCTCACCAGCTTGTAAATATTTTTTGGCATATCAATTTGTGTGTCATAAGATTTAAAACCTTCATCACCCTAACGTTTTCCATCCCACTAGAGAACTCTGATATGAATATGATACACACTCAAGAAAGTCTGCCAGTAGTGTGATATTACAAAACTTGTGAAATGCCTCGCTTAACCACAGTATTATGTATTTTCCAAGCCACATACCTATCTATTACAAGGTCTTTCAGATAGAGTTATAGACAGACTGTGGGTCATGAGATCCTGACCTTGGCGTGTTTTTGCTCACTTCTTCTCATGAATTAACTCCTGAACTATTGACTCTTTGTTGAATGGATAGCAGAGTTCAGCCACATTTTACATGCAAGCTTTCCCATCCTGTATCTCAACAACTGCAAACCCCAAGGACAAGTAAATACTTCAAACTCGGCCATAAAATTGATGTGTTGCAAAATGAACAAAATGGGTTTAGTAACTTACAAGGGAGATACCATCAAGTCCATAATGAGCCAGACTGAGAGTTTTCCTGTCCCTCTCCTTGGCAGTGTGGCTGGGAGAGCTGGAAGTAGATCACCCCTTTGCAGGTACTCAGTTTACACCTTACATCTTATTCACTGAAAGCAAAATCCACCTGTGGTTGTGTCAGATCTCAGTCTCATGATCCCCCTGAAATAAAAAGATTGACTTAAGAATCAGAAAGCTTGTGAGGATCAACTTTTAAGTTCTTTTCTTGCCTTCTGGTTTTTGTGTCTGCATATCACTCCCTGCTAGGTTAGTGAACTTTCCTACACAACCAGAAAGGCAAAAATGTCATCAATAAAACATAAAGTTCCCAGGATCTTGGGGGAAAAAAAAAAAAAAAAAGCAAGCAATAAAAGCATAGAAATCATCCAAATTGCCAGTATCACATTAACAGATCAGCAATCACACTCTGCTGCCGTAACAGGGTGCAAATGAGCATAGTAAATGTGACTACAGCTGCAGATTGAACCCCTTTTTTGTCATTAAATAAAAGAAGTCCTCTAAACCAGCATATAACACTGGCATATTAGAAGCTGTGCAAGTTATTTCTGCATTGCACATCCTGCTGAACAGAGTCCTTAAGAAGCTGAAATTTAAAAACTAAAAATAAAAAGTGCAGTTTTCTTTTGAGTTAGAGGTCAGATGGAAAACATAGTTTAAGATCTGGTAAAGAAATTGTCTTCAATATCTGAAAGTTGCTTGGCTGAGGAGTGAAACAGTTTCATATATTCCCAAGGCTCCCTAGCCAGTCTGGCTCTGAAAAAACACTCCCCCGTGCTCCTGTGGCATCAAGGATTAAAGGTTTGTAGCTTTTCATGCTGATTCTTCATGTCTAACTGAAAACTAAAACACAACATCTGTCTCCCCATTCCAAAATACAATGCAGACAGTGATGGCATATTAATAAAAAATCTCACAAGAAAACATTATGAAGAATCAGTAGGCTGAGCCTCCAAGCATAATATTTCCATCATCTTGGCAGGGAAAAGTCACTGAAATGCAATGGCAGATTAAAATGCAATGGAGAACAGAGCTGGACTGAACCCACCTAGTTCAGCATAAAGGTGGTAGGGAGCTGGAGAGACGTGTAGGGTGTCTTTGCCCACCTTCCCATGTGATCTCCATCAGGTATAAACAGGGCAATAACACTTCCCTATCCCAGACATGGCTTATCAGGAGAGGTCGGCGATATATGAACTTGGGTCATATTCAGGCTGCCTACACATATCGTCACGGGGGCACCTTTGCTGCAGAGATCAAAGTAGCTGTCTGCTACCCCAGGCTGGCAGACTGGTTCCTGCTTCCTCGTAGGCTGTGAAGGGAGGTGATGGCAACGCTTGAATTAGGCTTGGCAGTAGGTGGTCTGAATGCTCTACTAACTAAGCAGAACCTGGGCACAGGATCAAACGGTCTCCCATGATCACCAAGAAGTTCTCTCATTCCCTGGCATGACTTTTGGTTCACGCAAACTATCAGACTCCCATCTGGGCATGGTTCAGGGCATTGCATGGGCCAGGGTATGTGATGTGACCTTATAGGCAAGACCACTATGTGGGGCTTGTGGAAGAGGGCAGGAAGGAGGTAACTATGGATATGAGCTGTGTTGTGGGTAACCATATACATATGAGCTGTGTCCTGGTACTCATCCTCAGGACCAGAAAAAAGGCTTGGACAAGCTGGTCCTGCTTGCTTTGCTGCTGTAGCCACAGCCAGCATGGGCTGCCAAGACCTCCAACTGGAGTCAAAGGGAACCCCTAAGTATTAAAAAAGGCATATTAAAAGGAAAATGGGCAGCTAAATGGTAACTGTCATGTTCAACCAAGCATCTGTTCAGATACGGTTCCTAATGCGTAGAAACTTCCTCAAGCTATGGCCAGTCACGTCTAACTTCCTTCACCACCTAAAATTCCGTACTCAAAACTGATGTCTTGGATCCCCATTAAACCTCAAGGTAAGGTTAAAAAAAAAAAAAAATAAAGAAGAATGGAGGAGGTTAATATTCCCCCAGGTTTCCTCAGCCAGCCCTTGTGTCTCTGTGTGAGTTTGGGATGTCAGACATTTGCCTGGGATTTCAGCCTGCCCCAGTCAGATCCATTCTGTGTGCTCAGCCCCTCCATATAGTGCATTTCCAGCAGTCTGACAAGCCCAGGATATTCATGTACTGTGTATTTTTTTTCCCAGGAAACCCTGTGAGAATCCTACAAAGCGGGAATAATAAAATATGCATGATACATCACTGTTCACTGAATGCATTAGCCTTTGCTGCACTTCATCTTACTTCTTGCTCTCTCTCCTTCCTGGCTAGAAACTCTTTAGGCCATGGAGCGTGCCCCTGAGTCCTTACTATCTGAAGGATGCTCTGGAAGGCCCAGCTTGTGGGTAAGTCTTGGTCCTCACATGGCTCCACTGAAGCTGGCTGGGCTCTCTGAAGAATGAAAGGCAATTTAATTCAACAACATGGCAAAAAGTGGCTCCTATACTTCAAGGCTTGATTCTGCACTTCAGTTTCCATAAGGGGAAAGGATGCTATGGAAAGGGAGAAGAAACATTAATGGAAGCACATCAGGGAGGACATGTTACATGATGAGCATCTGGATTAATCTTGTAGGCACCGATTGTTTTGAAGGTTAACTCTCACTGTATAAGGAGCATTCACATTGGAAAAGTCCTTTCAGAAGGGCAATAGAAAGTTTTAAGACACATATTCAAGACAAAACTTACTGAGATTGCAAAGCAACTTAAGTTCTGCCCGGCAGAAGAAGAGCCTAAAACTAAGAAAAGGGAAGTGTAAATCTCTTATAGGATGCATCCAGATTTTGGGTTAACATTTTCATGTAGTTGCTTCCATCATTTGTCCACAATTAGTCACCCATAAAGATTGCCTTACCAGTAAATCTAAATACCTAAATTTTCTTCCATTCGGCAGAAGTCTGCTACAAAAATATCTGGGTTTGCATCACAAGAAGTTTCCTCCTCCTTCTTTGCAGCCTGCGATGATCTAGTGACAGGGAGAAGTTTCCTTTTCCTCTGAAGCAAAGCAGCTCTATTGGAATCACTGCTGAGAATGAGAAAATAAGATGTTTTACATGGATATCACGTGCAACCCACCCAGATCCTGCTTACTTAATCAAAACCACAGCAGTTCATATTCAGAGTTTGCTTGGTTTCTGACTGAAGAGCCTGGAAGGGCCCCCCTCAATGTCCACCATCAAATATCCACCGTCCCTGCTCTGAGCTCAGCTGGCTGGAAAACTCCAGGGCACTCAGAAAGCGCTGTCAGCCAGACACGTACGCCACGAGAGAGAAGTAGGTCAGAGCCATCATGTTGTGGTCTGATTTTCAGTGTGCAGCCAAAGGCATTCTTGTGACCGAGTCTTTAAAAACATGAAAAAAGAGGGAATGAACCTTAGAGATACTAAGATACCTAGAGATATGCAACTACCGCTGGCTGGCCCACGCCTTTTTGGCAACACAGGAGCCCTTTGGTTATGGTACCTCCTGGAAACAGAGCAAAATGGCCGAGGACTGGCTGTGGGTAAGTGCCTAGAGCATATTAGCCAAGACAAAACTCTGCGACATGAAGGAGAGCTCTTCAAAGGCACAAAGGGAAATCTAACTCCTCTTGAATTTCATGCTTTGGAAAAACTATCTAGCTATAGTATTATTTTGCTTCACAGGCAAACTTAGGCTCAAGTTTCTCCTTTTTAAAATAAGCTTGACAAACTAATTAATTTTAAAAATCTAGCTATCATGTTCTGCTAGCGCTTGTGACACACTAACCATTAGTGCATTAGTAGATAAATTTATCTGAGCTCAGCGGGAAGTTTGTGTATACCTGGTTTACATTAAATAGTTGGTCAACACAGTAAAGTTGAGCACACAAACAAGTTTGATCAGGACTAGAGAAAACATTAATGTGATTAAGCATGTCATTAATTGATGATTCACAAGAGGCAGGCTACAGGACACCACAGAATTACTCCAGATTTATTTTCTCTGATTTTTTTTTTTTTTAACTATTCCATTTGGATGAGCCCATCTGGGGATTCAGGCACACTACAGAATCTGGCTAATCCCAGCAGGACCCGAAAGGCAAAATGACAAAACACAGTGGAGACAATTTCCATGACCTGGCAGACAAAGACTGACCAGCAAAAAAACTGATTTAGCTGTGAGTTTTCAAGCAGCTGATAGCTTTGATCTTATCTTTCTCTCCCAAGTTTAGGAGGCAGATTGAGTTGCTTTATGGTCCTTTAGGTATCTTCAAGAACCTGGGAAAATATATTTTGTTTATATTTTAATTAGGTTTATTAATTGGAAAGCCTGGAGCAGATTATTCATGTTTGTATCCTTTAAATACATATATTTTAGAAAAAAAATCTCTGATCTGTTGTTGTTTTGTTTAAATATGGATGGGAAAAAAATACAAACCTTAGAAAATGGTTCCTGTAGTTAATACTTCTCATTGCTGAAAAATATGTGTCTTGTTTCTAATGTGAATTCATCCAGCTTAATTTTTTTGATATCTGATTTTATTATGGCCATATCAGGTAAGCAGAATATCCTTCTGTCATCTTTTTGATGACTTACCAGAGTCAAGTCACCCCTTAGCTGTTTCCTTGCTTTTCCAGACATCCTGAGGGCCCTTTCAGCCTTTCAGTTTAGGCCATATATATTCAAATCCTTTTATCAGTCCCGTGCGTCCTTCCAATTTATTAATATTTCTTCAGCTTCAGAAGCCTGACTGAGTCAAATCTTGCATCCGCCAGATCTGTGCCAGATGCAGAGCACTGTGCAGAAGCACAGTGGTTGGGTTTTTACCTTCAAGTTCCCTCTAAAACCCTGGAAGATAGTCTACAAAATCTCTGCTTCCTGGGGCACTGCCCTAGACAGTAAATACACACAGAAAGTCTTCATTCCTCAAAGGAGGAATGTACAATGTACACCGAATATAATTTTCCTGCAATGAACGTAGCAAGCAATCAAGGGTACCCACTGCCCTCACCTCTTCTTTCTTGAGCAGTTCCCAGATTTTCCCATCATTTGCAGACCTAGTAATGCCTTTCTTTCCATAGTATTAGTAAAAAAGGCCAAAAGCTGAGGTCTGCAACGCACCACTAGAAGCACAGGGCCTTAGTCAACTGTCTCCTGTTGCAGTTAGGGTTTGAGATCTATCAAATGTCCAGTTCTTAACAGATTTTACATATGCCAAGTGGATTTAATCAGCTTAAAATACCCTGTGCTACTGATACCTTCATAAAGTGCCAACTCTGTTAACACTGCTGTCCCTATCGATGGTGAAAAGGTAAGTTTACTTTGACAGGATCTCCTTTCCATGAACTGGTGCTGATTGGTATTGACTACATGAGTGTCTTTATTAATCTAGTAAATTTGAACTGATGTAGTTATCAGCGGTTTATTATTGTGCTAGGATTGATACAGTCTCCAATTCTAACCCACAGACACCCTGGAAATAATGAAATTCAATACTAATAGCCCTTGGGCCTCTTGGTGAAAATCCTGGGGTTCGAGTTATCCATTTAGCTTTAGTCACTTGCTGCTTAATGACCACAACAAGTATTAGCACAGCGGAGGTATTTAATTTTCAGCACATAATAAGACTGTCACTGGGTTTTTTCGCCAGTACAGTACAAAGATACTTACTGAACAATTCTTGCCTCTGTTCCTTTGCTTCTTTTATCAAAACCCTTCAATTTCTGACTTCTTTTCTATACTTATTGTTAAAGTCAGTTTTCTCTTTCTTCTGAACGTGTCGAGTCTGACTCTGTAAGTGGCCACCCAGACATGACCCTATAGGTAATGCATAGTCACGCCTCTGCCTGGGTCAGTGTCTCGGCTGTGGGGCTGTGGGACAAGAGCAAAATATGCTCCACTGAATTTGTAGTTACCAGCCACATTCTTACTTAAGTTCTTTCTTGCATTTTTTTTTCTCTCGTAACTGATATCAGCCTTAGGAAACTGGCCATTTTAAACAGCTCAACATGCATATAATATGTACTTTTGCATATGTGTACTTACATACGGATTTACTTCTCAATCTGCTGATTTTTGGGTGCATATTAGAAAATCTACGTATTCCCAGTTCAATCCCTGCTTCTGTTTCATTCGGTCAGTAAAGGAGTAGCTAGAGATGTCTTAGGAGGATAAGGGAACTGGGCTCCAGAAGCTGTAAAACCCAAGCATCTGTTGGAAAGTAGGACTCTCCCCACATGGCAGAAGCTGATGCTGGATACCTGCCAGCTTCTCCTTCCTTCCCACACCAGGATTTTTTCAGCTATCCCTGCAGCAACAGCAGCAGCAACTTTAACTCGGAGAAGAGGAGAAGGGCTCAGGGAAGCCTCTTTGAGTAACTTCGATGTTAGAAGTGAGATTCCTATAAATACTTTTTTCCTTACCTGATGAATAAAATACTTGTTCCTTAACTCAGAGAGCACTGTACCTCCATGGAGGAGGAGCTTCAGAAGAAGACCAGGTTAATTACAGGCACGATCTGAAGGTTCGGGGGCATTGACAATCTCCCACCTGAGGGGTAAACCAAAATCAACAGCTGGTGTAAGAGAACATTCTTCTTTTGGAAGACCCAGTGCTGAGGTGGCCAGTGTGGGGCTCTTAGGTTGCATATGTGAGCATCTCCTTTGGTTTATATGGTGCCTGAGATATGTCTTGTGGTTCTTGGTCCTAGGCAGGTTTTGGTGCCCAGCTCATGAAGCCAGCTTTACTAGCCAAAACACAAGGACAGTATGAGCTCCTCTCTGAGAAGCACGAGTGAGCCAAGGTGATGAAAAACCCTGCTCTGAACCCTAACCTTCAGCTGTGGTTAAAACTACTACTCTGAGGGCTATTACTTCTCTGCTTGGGCTCTCCATATTCCCTCTTCATTACAGCAAGTGGAAGGGATCTTCTGGTGAAGGTACCAGCCTGGGCTATTCAACCCAGCTCTTGAGTAAAGACCTTATCTGTTCAACATACCTGAAGGTAACCACCCACATTTGGCCAGTGTGATCCCTCTCAAGGCAGCTATGTGAGCTCAGACTCATAGCTGACCTGTGTGTAGTGTAGACAATAAATTTAAATTAAATGGCTAAATTTAGATGTTTTGGCTGTGAGTTGAATCTTATCCCACCATGCCTTGTCCCAAGACACAGTTTACCCTTGGACTACTGTATCTACAGGCCATGGCCAAGACTCCTGTTATTCTGAGTACAAGCCTTCAAAGACCTCTGCTAACCGAAAGGGTCTCACCACCACCTTGGTGTCCTCTCCCCTTCTCATGCTCTCCATAAGTTCCTGACTGCTGTTTATTTTGGAAAAATCCACATTTCTCAGGCGTCCCACCCCATCCACCTGTACAGAACACCTAAGCTGACACGGCTTGAGTTTTACCAAATACCTTGACAGTAGCAGACTCAACGCATCAATATTTGACGCAATACAGGGGCACAGCCTCAATTCACGATAACACTCAATGAGTGTTCCAAGAGCTCTCCTAAGCTATTGAGTGTCATCAGCAACGTCAACAAAAAGGTCAGCAAACTTTGTGGCTAAGCTCTGAGCTCCTGGGTAGATCATGATTTCCTAACACCCTTGTACTGCGACAACAGTGACACATTAACCTGATATGCTTATGCAGGTTTGGCCTGAAAAACCTTTACAGCTATTTATCTTCTGCTATTCCTTTTCTTGTTAGGCTGGGGGAGAAACTGGGTTTTCAAAGATTTCTATTGTTGTTGTAAAACTTAATTTGCTCTGATGCAAAGCAAGCCAGGCAGAGAGAGCTGTGACTTTTCCTTCCTTGCTGTCTGCCTGTCTGCCATCACTTTCTCTCATAAGCTGGGCTCTTAAATGAAGACAGTGCATCCAAGGTAAGGATATTACCTCAAACCTCCTCTCTATAAATAGTCCTGGCTGCCACCCCGAGGTTGCTCGTTCTGCTGTCAGAATATGGCTAAATGGCCACTTACGAATTCCAACATGTGCTTGATGTGGAGATTACAGCTGCTATCCAAAACAAAGGAGCTTTCTCTTCTCACAACAGTGCTGCTCCCTTTACGAGGCAGTTTGGAAAACTCCCATCTTTTGAGAGGTTTTAATCTATGCCCTGGTGCTTCTTTTGTGTGAGGACAGCACAGCTTCCTCCAGACCTAAATGAAACCAGGACCCTTCAGTGTCTGCAGGAATATATTTGGTGTCCTGAAAATCACAGGGGAGGAAAGGTCTGATCCCTGGGGATCGTATGGAGCAAAATGCGAAGATGCAAGTTATGTCAACACAGCATAGGATGGCAGAGTGTAGGGATGCCAAACTTGGCCCCAAAATGGTCTCGGTGCAGGAGTGTGGCATTGCCCCTGTACCCCCAAGAGCCTTCACCCAAAGGAAAGGTGCTAGGTTTGGGCTCAGGACCATACTAATGTGCCAGTGGTGGTAGCGTTGGTGTCTGAGTTGTGATTAGCCGAGGGTGGCTAATGAATATTGGTTGGTACAAGAAGGTGAGGCTTTGCAAAGAAAACCATTTGTTAAATGCTCCTGCACAGCTGCGTTTTCTCACAGTAGTTTTAACGGGGCCAAAGAAAACTGTTTTTCTTGTACTTTGTACTTACACTATTTTTTCCTGCTTGAGGCATTTTGCAAAGGAAACGGGAATGGCTGCACTCACTTGATGGATGTGGGAACTGGGACATCAAGTGAAGCGATGTTTCTTCCTGTCCCCCAGCAAGTCCAGGAAGGGTTTGAGGCAGACTGCCCTGCCACGCAACCTCTGACAGGGGAGAGCATCCCTCACACCGAGATACCGCGGCAAAACGTGAACGTGACATAGCAGCATCCCCTAAACATGTGAAAAGCCTTGTCCTTGCTGCTATGGTGGGGATGAAGAGTGACTAACCCTGAAACAACTTCTCTTTCAGTCCTGGCAATGGAATTTGGGCCTAATTTATTTGTGTATGCTTGGCTGGCATCTCCAGCTGCTGTTGTGTCTCTACAAAAAAATATAATTAACTTTCTCCTAGGCAGCCACAAGGCAGATGGTCATCATGGGCTTGGCAACAGCCAGCCAGATGGCACGGTGAAGGTAGTGGCTGAGGGACAGCCATGTTCCCCCACCTACCAGCTTTGGTGCAGGAGTTGGGTATATTCTGTGGGTGGCCAGTATTTATATTTGCTTGTAAATTACGGCCCACAAAATGCTAAATGAGTCTGGCTGCAACCTCAGAGCACAGCCTGGCTCCTGTGACCACAGGTTTGAGTATTGCAAGCAGAGCCATGCTCACCTCCCAGCTACAAAAGAGCCCTTTGTGCATTTTCTCCTGCTTCTCTCCAGCTATGCACTTCTCAGCTACTCCACTGTCCCAGCCCGTGCCTCAGCCTCTTTGCTTCTAGCCACGCTGATGCTTGTGACTCAGCTGGACTCTCTTTCAACTACCTAGAGCTCTTAGCTATCAATCAAGACACCTACCACTCTTCTCCTGCCATCTGCTCTCCTCCTTTCCTGACATCTCCAGAGCTTTGCTCCTCACCCACCTGCCATTTGGTTGCATGTCTCATGGAAAGCATCACCCGGGCAATGCTTCCTCACTTTCACCACTGAAGGCCCTTGCTCCGGAAGAAGGGAGACACGGCTCTCGGTGATGGGAATGCTGATGGTCTGCCTGTGTTCCAGCCTTCACCAGCAAGTCACTGCCAGCAGCCCTGACACCTCTCTCCACCTGCAGCATCCTAAGGAAGGGTAAGGGTAGTGTGCACAGCCTAAGTCACCAAACAAGGACTGCCATCACTTTAGGAAAGCAGGACTCATCGTTCAGGCTCTGCTGATATTGTCTTCAGCTCTCAGGCTGGCATGCTCCCGTGTCCTTGTTTAACCGACTTGCTGCGGCTGTATCAGTCCCTCAGCCTCGCCACATTACATGAGAGGGGAAACCTCAGCTCATGTCTGCGACCGTAAGCTCGGTTTCCTTCCCACTGCACTCATTTCCCAGCAATGGTGACAAGCAGCTTCGATTTACTGGCTATGAGGGAGTTTTATTTTGAATGTTTTATGCAAGCCAGAAGGTGGCTGCAGCCAGGGGCAGAGCTCTGGTCCTGGGGGTGGCAGCATCTACTCCCCACCCCAGCACAGCCATAAGTGTGGGAAGGTTGCCCAGGTCGTTGGTGTGAATAAACATCCAAAGGGACAGACTTTGCAGCTTGTCTCGGGCTAAGGCAGCTCTCGTTAGCTGATGATTTTTGATGGAGATGTGTGTGTACTAATGGGAGATTGCCAGGCTAGAAGTAATTAAAAAAAGTTCCTTTCAGCATGTTATAATCATTCTGAATTATTAAAGAGGACAGAATTTTTAAAGTCTAATTCACTTTTCCATTATTTATGCTGTCTGCTTCAGTTTTATCCCATCTTTTGAGAGGTATGAATCCACCAGAAAGTTTCACTTTCAAGTTGTGACACTCAGAGACTGCCAAGGCTGCAGTGCCGCTCAGTTAACAAGCCCGGGTGGAGGCTGCATCTTTTCCACACACAGCATCGAAATTTCAGGCCACTTTTCAAGGAATTTCTCCAGTTGCAGGAAAAGGCCACTAAGGATCAGAGAAAAAAAGTCAGCACATCAAAGGTAGAGGGTAGGGAGCAGCACACGGGCAGATCTGTCCTGCAGTAGGTATGCGATCAAACAGATAAGTGACCATGCCTGCAACCCAGTGCTGTCTCCAGCTCTTGCTAATACATCCCAGCTCTAGCAGCAATCTTTGCTTCCTAAATGCTCTGGAACAAAAGGGTTTTAAACCATAATTTACTGTTTCTTTTTTCAACATATTTCTAAATCAGTTCAATATGGTCTTGAACCACTAAAGTGTTTGACTTTCTTCCAAATCGAAGTGTTCATAAAAAAAAAAAAAAAAAAAAAAAAAAAAAGAGAGAGAGAAAAATTAAAAAAAAAGAAAGGGGGTGGGGAAGAAGAAAAGGCAAGAAAAAGAGAAGTGCTCGGGTAGTTTAAATCAGTCAGCCCTGCACAGTGATTTAAAACCAGTCGAGCACTTCAAGTTTTCATAAGCACTTCGCTTTGGAAGCAGTCCGAGTCCTGAACACGTGCATTTGTGGAATCATTTACCATTATTAGAGAGTCTGAATGGTGCTTGAGCTCTCCCTCTGCCCCGATAAGCACTTAGATTGCCTATGATTACTAGGGTGGTTTCAAGCTTGTGCACAGTTGAGAGTGATTATTTTAAAGCGTGCCATCGCCTGTCCCTATCTCCAAACATCTGAGATCTTCCAAATTCATTAATTCCTTCAGCTCATCTGAATGGAAATTACTAACTAGACGGAGTTACCTCAGTGCAATTTTACAACATGTGTCACAGAGAATAATAAATGTTTGCAGCCAGGGCAGATGGCACAATAATGTGCATGCCATAGAGCACTCCTGTGCTGGGCAAGACCTGTTATTAAGATATGTGATTGTAGAGACTCTGCACTTCAGCCACGGACTGGGAAATTCTGGTTTGAGATGCCCTGATGCTTCCTTGAGCTGGAAAGGACAGAAGGACAGTACTTGATATTCCCATGTGCTTTACTGTGTTGTATTGCATTGCATTGATGGACAATACTTGATTAGCCCAAGTCCAGATTCTTGCACCAGCATGCAGAAAGTCAGGGAGGTTGTCAGATGAAGCTGTGCAAAGAGCTGATCTTTCAGGTTTTCCAACCGAGCCAAGAAAGTCAAAAAAATTGTAAGAACTCAGGTTGACTAAAGATGTGAATGTTTTGCTTTTCTGAGCTAAGCAAAAATCTGAAAAACGGCCCTGTTTCGGGGGTTTTTACTTGTAAACCTTTTGGTTGTTGACCGCACACAAATTTTGAAATAAAATTCTGTTGCAATAAGAAAAATGGAAATGCTTTGCCTTGAAATCATCTAGCGATTTCCCCCAGGTCTTTTGCCGAGGTGGTAAAACCAGCAGAAAATGCAAACCCAAATTCCTAGTTTTTCATGGAAATTTTTGACTAGCAAAAACCCCACATGGTTCAGTATAAAAGCAACATGAAATGCCCAAATTTATGCATGAAGCAAGCCGGGTTTGTGACGGCTGCTGTGCAGTCCAGCTCCCTAACAAACAAAGCTTTGCAGAAGCCCAGAGCCCTGCTGCTGCCGGTAGGGAAGATGACAGGAGTCTGAACTTTCGAGAGGGTCCCTAGATTCCTCCATGTGGAAAATCGGAACAATCTGCTAGCAAAGAGGTCAAATTGGAGGCATAAGAAAGATAATCCCACCCCTGCTCCCCCCAGACATGCAGCCAATGGTTTCCAGCACCCTGGCCCGCTCCCGAGTTCCCCCAGCCTATCTCAAGACATCATGAGCTGGCTGGCTTGTCTCTAAAAAAAAAAAAAAAAAAAAAAGGGAAAAAAAAAGGGAATTTTCCCTGGCAGACAAACGATGGGAGTGGTGATGCACTCCCTGTCTCTGGGACTGTTGAGCCCCCCACTCTGGGGACTAATTCTCTGTGTTATCTATGCAGGTTATTAAGTGCTATAAGGGTCCTACAGCTAGGCTTGGGTCCCAACCTGCCCCAGGTCTTGGTTAGGTGTCTTCAAGAGGGTTCCACTCTTTGCTAATTAGCATGCAAAAGAAGGGATTGAGGCGGACCAGGTGCTTGGGTGTCCCCACTCCATGGGAGGCTGCAGTCCCAGCCACCCCTGGGTAGGTGAGGTTGGTTGGTTCCCCTTCTCCAAGGCTCCACCTTGGGCTTGTGTGTCTGGCCCATTGCTCCATTGAAACAGGTGCCTCCAGAGGATCACCTGATCCAGACCCCTGCTTTCAGATGAGATTACTGTCTCCTTTGGGCGTAAAGGCTGGATGACTCAGATGGAGACATTTGTGCTACAGAAACCTAAAATCAGGGCAGATGACTCCCTTTCAACCTACTGACTCTTACCAGCGTACCCCACAACCCCGCCATCTCATACACAGCAACCCTCCTGGCAGCTCTGTTTTATGGCAGCTGAGGGACTGTTTGACTTTCTGCAGGTCACGCAGGTTGTCTGTAATAACCGAAACCAAAACTGGGTCTTCAAGACGTGGGCCAACATATTAAACATGTTCATCCTTCCTTGTGCATAGCATGTGTGCTCTGTCTTGAGCTTGTCTGCTGTCTTCTCCTGCAGAGTTGCAAAGCATTTCATGCACAATATTGATGTCCATAATACTGGCAACCTTTTGCTGGTATTTAAAAAAGCAGATATCTACTGATTTCCTCTTGTAGTAATGTCAGTGTCTTTAAAGCTTGCTTTAAAGCGTTTACAGGCTGTGTGCAGATACCCTGAGATGATGGTGTTATAGGGCTAAACAGGGCAGGGATATGGAGATTAATTTTAACTGGGAAGTTCTGCATACTCCTCTGATTCCCCACCAAAATTCAGCAATCGCAATCCTTCATTCAAATACTTGAGTGAAAAGCTTTTCTTTGGAAGAACAAATTCGGAGAATATTTTTGAGAGGAGTGCCCAAGAAAAACTTCAAAGCCATTGATTTGACATATCCAAGATTCCAATGTCCCAGAGAAACATATAGCAGAAGGCCCTCCCCCACCCACACCTTTATGAAAAAGAAAATAAACAATTTTGGAGCAGACCTAGCAGTCGTTTCTTGAAAGGAGAAAGCCGTATATTTGCACACTGCCCTGCTGCCCTATAAAACACTGAGAAACTGGGTCTAAAGAAGGTTATTGCTTTCTGGAAATACAAAAGGAGTTTGAAAGACCAGGACATAGCCTAAATATAGCTGTGACAAAAGGGGACAACTCTTGGGTAGCTGTGCCAGTATCTTTAATTACATCAGTGCAGGCTGTAGTGAGAGATATATGGAGGATGCAGTTCTTGCTCTGACCAAGGACTGTCTGGATGATGCTGCTCAAGCTCTTTCACAGCTCAGTGCCTCTGTTTCCCCTTCTTCAAAATGGAAGCTGGGGTTCAGTCCTGCCCTGCAAACAGCTTTGGGCTGTGTTTATGCACTGCTGTAAAACAGAGGTCTGAGAGGTTTGTGGGGCTGGGTTGTTGGTTTTTTTTTCCCCTAGAACCCTGGGTCTTTTGTTTTACAGTCTTAATGGAGGGGGGAAATACACCTGAATTTGCCGTGGTCTGGAAGGAGAAAGTCATTCTCATTATTAAGCTGTTATTTTTATGAAGCTATAACTTACAGGCTCTCAATACTCATGTTATAGTAGTCAAAAACCAGGATGAGATCCCATAAACCATTCTTTATCGTAACCAGATGGTCATCAAGGCTGCAAAGGTACCTGATAGTGCCTATTACAGGGAAACACCTGCACTAACCTTAACCATCTCTGTGCCAGCTCTGCCAGGGAGGTGACCTCTCCTGCAAAAGCTGGGTAGTTATTTGGGGGACACTGTCACACTGCCCAGACCCCTAACCGATGCTGCCCTGACACAAAGTTGTGTTACCAGCCCTGACTGCTTTTACTTTTAACCCCTTCGTTGGATATAATGTCAGTAGGTGAGATATTTCCTCCATGCTTTCTCCACCCATTAGAAAACTAAGCTGACTTTTTCATGGCTTCCTGCTTTATTTCTGCCTTCCCTTGGGAGATGCCACCAGGAAGGCTTTTTGGCAAGTGCCCGGCTCACCATGGACCGGGCTGCGGGCTCACATCCCTCCTGAGACCCTCCATGCTGGCAGAAGATGCCAGGTCCCCCCAGCCTTCTCAGTGACACCCAGTGTAACCCCTTTTGGAGGCCACTTTCCTTCCCATCTTGGGGCTGGTGACTCATCTCCTTGCACGACTGATAGCCAACATGAGCTTGTGTAAGTATTAGGTCAGTGCTAACTCATGTCACCTTGACCAGGACAGATTAGCAAGCAGCCTCTGCAGCACGTTGGCTGGCTGATGGCAGGAGGATGCTTAGGGAGGCCAATGAGCAGACAATTTTGAATGAAAAGAGTAACCCATCCAGGCACATGTGTCAGTGCTGTTGGCAAAGTATCTACATGACTAGTAATTCCTAATAGCAACAGGTTCACAACACCTGATGGGGCAGGGAAGTGCTGTTCCTGAAAGGCTTATTTCATCTCTCCTAAAAATCAGAGATGGACTGGTTCTGCTGTATGAACCAGTAATTAAGCAGAACTCATGGGAAAAAAAAAGAAAGAAAAAAAAAGGAAAATGAAAACCCTATGGGGAAAGGCAAACCATTGGTTTTGCAAGATGAAATGTGAAATGCTGTTGTTTCAAACCTGGTTTGATCCATGCATGTCGCAGCCTCCTTACAATATCCTGCAACAGGTGAACATTTGATTAAAAAAATACTGTTCAAAACCACTGTTTCAAGAGACATAACTACTTCTGTGGAAAAAAATGCTGTCAGTGAGCTGTCACAACAGGCGTTTTATTTGATATTATTTCTCTTTGACCAAAATGGGCTTTTGTAACCTGTGAAAGCAATATCCCCCAGCCGCATCATTAAGCTCCGTGGCTCCTGAGCAGGGGGAAAGCACTGGCATTCTTTCCTCACAACATGATGTGACCTTCATTTATGTGCCACTGTCCTGCATGGCCCAATTCCCCTTGAAAAAAAGAAAAAAAAAAAAGAGAGAAAAAAAGCCCTTACTCATGGGTTCTTTCTTCAGAAAAGCCACACCATGCTCAGTTTCCCAGAGGATGAGTCACGCGCTGGCCTCACCAGCATCCTGCCTCTCACTGCTGAGCCCGTAGTGGGACAGAGGAAGGGCAAGAGGGTGTTCGGCAGAGAACTTCCACAGAAAAGGTGAAGATGTCTTGGCTCTGAAGTCCTCAACACCACCACGCTTTGTAACCCTGCATCAGTGTGCTGGGGTTGGTTGTGGGTGTGGAGATGCTGGGCTGGACACCATGGAGGAGAAAATGCAGCCATCCTGCCACCCGCACCTTTGTGGCAGGAGCGCCCCTATAAATAATAAACATGAGCAAGCAGGTTTTTTGCCCTAAAGCAATAGGTATGCTATAGTCCTAAAAGGGGACACCTAATGGCATGGGAGATTCATGTAACAAATAGGTATTTCTACTTTCTGCAGAGTTTTTAAAGTTGCGTAATTGTTTATTTTCATTATTTGGTTACAGATATACACTACTGAGTTCTTTGGTCTGAATGCCTAAGAGCGACTTTCTAGCCTCAGTTTTTTGATTCATGGCTAGTTCTGTCCTCTAGAGATCATGGGTTACCTTTGAAAAAAGCAGTCAAAAGTGATCGAGAGGGACTGATTATTCAGGTTTGGGGAAGTCTGAAGGTCCTTTGGTTGCTGGAAGTTAAAATAGCTTCAAGGCTGCCTGTCCATGACCTCCCTTTCCAACCTGGGCCTCTCCATGCCCTGCCCCTCCATCCGTGCCTTGTGTCTCCATCCTCTCTGTCTCCACCCTCTACTTCTCCATCCCCTGCCTCTCCATCCTCAGCCCTGCAACAGGACTGCCTTTGCCCACATAATTTCCAACAGTGACATGTTCAGCCCACCAGCTGCCCTTCAGAAGTGCTCTCTGATGTCTCTAATCCACCACTGAAGGACAAGTTTGCATCTGTCCACCAGCATCTCCCCTTCTATTTTAAACTGATCTTCCAGACACTTCCTGAAAATAGTTGACGGCTCATGTCCCTTCCTGAGAAATTAAGTGCTGCGAGCTATCAGGATCGGAAAGGGCAGATATCCAGAAACAAGGAACAGTGGAAAGTGCTGCTTTCCAGGCTATTCCAGTGTGATATTAAAGCATGATGGAAAAAGAGAGGATTGGGTGTTGCCGATGCTTTTGAGCTTAGAACTGGTACCTATAAATAGAGACAACCAAAATTATTCTTAGGAATTGAGTCATTAGTTGTTAATATTTCTAGTAAGTCAGTGGGAGTTGTGCTATTAAGACAGAAGCAAAAAGTGGGTAAGCCCACGCAAAAAGCTTCAAAAACCAATTACTGGCCCTTTCAGTCTTGAGCAATGTTTTCCCTAACAGGAAAATGTGTTTAACAGTGAGATAACTTATTCAAATCAGCTGTGCACAGCCCTTTTTGGCCATAAAGGCACAAAATCAACGCCTCTCCCAGCTCTGGCTGCTCCCCTTGGCAGTCACTAGGTTTTCTCTGTTGGGTTTTTTGTTCCCAGGGGAAGCTCAGCCGTGGTGGAAGCACTGGCCGGGGTGGGACGAGGTGGTGGTGAAGGAGGAGGTGGGCTGTGGAGCCTTGCCCTCTGGGATGGGGACGTGGTGTGGGTCCAGGTGTATCGCAAAGGGAAGTGTGGTGGCGTCTCATCGTACAGCATTCAGACCCCCACGTGGGAAGAAGTGTGGGTGTCCCCACAGCAGCATTTTCTGTTGTCCACCCGTCAGCATGTGTCAGCACAAAGTGCAGAGCCCAGGAGGGATTTTTCACCTTGTTTTCTGCCTTTCCTTTCTTGGCTCCAGCCAAATGTGTTCAAATCATGTCTCCTCCGTGCCGAGAGGGGAGGGGGGATTTCCCTGCTGCTCTTACGGTGCTGACTCCTGCATCTGGTCTGCAAAAGTTGCTCTCTTTGCACAGGCAGGAAGAGGATGAGTAACGGAGCCCCAGAAGTTCTTCCTCTTGCAGATTTATGGTCCTTTCCCTGCATGAGGGCTAAGTTCTTTCCCTGAGCAAAATTCCTAAATCAATGGCTTGATTAATAGGTGAGAAACATTTTTCCTGTTGAGTCTGGAAGTACTTTTCACACGTTATTAGACAAAAGAGCCAGAGAAGACATACAGTTTTGTCTTAAATTGTATGAAGCAATCAGGTTTAAGAGTCAGATGAATAAAACGACCTTCCTGGGTGTTCAGTCATACAAAGGAGAACAAAATATAAGATAAAAGGTCTGAGATAATCTGGAAGTCTGTTTAATTCACAGCGTGCCAAAATATGTGACTAATGACCATCTCAAATTGCATAAAGGCCTGAACTAGTAGGGGTCATCTTAATTTCCTCCACCTTAACTAGTGCATCTCTGATAAGCAGTGTGTGTATTAGAAGATGGGAATAAGCCAAACCAGAGCATTCCTCATCTGAGTATACACAGGATGAGGGCGGGAAAAAATTCTCTCAGAAATTAATATGTCTGTAGTGTGTTTCCCAGAGTAACTCCTGTTCAGACAAGCATAAAATTTGCAATTTCCCTTTAACATTTTTCAGTGGGTTAGGGTTTTTTGTAAAAAAAAAAAGAGAAATAATCACTAATTTATTCAGAGTATGAGGCTGGGTCAAGATTGGATTTTGGAAAGTCTGATGCTACATGAATTTTGGAATTTTGGGTTCATTTATAACTGGCACCACACTGTGTTGGAGGATGCAAGGCACAGGGGTAGGACAGGCTGTCTCTGCCTTACCAGGAGAAACTACGTGCTGTGTCTCAGGTCTGTGTGTAGCTCAAATACAGATCATTGCTGCATGAGAAGGGCAGGAGATGGAAATAACGCATGCGTTTGGGTGGATTTCAAAGCAGTGCATGGGTGAAAATTACACCTTTTTTCAGAAATGCCCGGGTGCGGTCAGGTTATCGGCAGCTCTGGGTGCCGGTTGGAAATGGTGATCTATCTTTCAGCCAAACCAGACCTAGTCCTCTTTGCAATTCCTGCCTGCCACAAGTTGTTCATGGAATCCCTTGGCCAAGAAGAGACATTTTCCCACTGGCAAGACAGGAGGTTTCTCCCTTTTCAGCTTTGGGAGCAGACAAGATAAGCCTTTGATGGAGATCCACCTAGCCTTAGCTCCCTGGCCTCACCTTCCCCATGACAGTGACTGTCTAATGGGGGAAGGAAACAGCCTCAGGTTGTCCAGGGGAGGCTTAGATTGGATAGTATGAAAAATTTCTTCACCAAAAGGGTTGTCAAGCACTGGAACAGGTTGCCCAGGGAAGTGGTTGAGTCACCATCCCTGGGGGTATTTAAAATATGTAGATGTGGCACTTTGGCACATGGTTTAGTGATGGACTTGGCAGTGCTGGGTTAACGGTTGGACTCAATGATCCTAAAGGTCTTTTCCAACCTAAACAATTCTATTGTACTGACCAACTTTGACATACGTGATTAATAGAAGGCCAGTCTGTTATTTATCATGAAAATTAGGCAAAAGATACGAATATATATAGTGAAGTTTGAAAAAAAGAGGATGTTACAGACAGCTGGTGAAACACAGCCTTGGCAGAAGGGATAGACATCATAAATACGTCAAGCTGGGGCGTAGCAAGACAAGCTCAAGGAGAACCAAATGGTTAATAAGACCAAAGAGAACATTACTTGAACTACGAGTGATCTAACCTAATTAGTGTAATAAAAGATCCACCCTCGAGGGAAGGAAGCCCCCTACTAACAAAGCCCCCTCCCCACAGAACATGTGCAGTGAAAAAAATAGAATGCTGTACTTTTAAATGGCTTGTAAGAACCCATAGGAATTAAGTGTGAGTAAAGGTAATTGTAAACAATTGTTCAAAGTGTATAAAGTGTTTTAGTATGTGTTGAGGGGTGCGCTAGCTCTGTGGGTGTGCTACACAGCACCTATCCCTGCGCATCCCCTGACTCGGTGTGTGAATCGGCACTGTGCACTGGGTAAGGAACTCTGTGAGGCAGTGCTACGGTGCTGTGATTCTGTATTTTAGGAGGTCTGTCCTTCCACCAGTGCCCAAGGCGTGCTGGGGAGGGAGATGTGCAGGCAGGGGTGTTTGCATGTCATCACTCCCAGCGCATCTCCAATCTCCCACCCCGCTGGCCAGCCGGACTAGGTAGGGGGGTAGCTTTCCCCGCAAGGTTTGACTGAGAACAGTAAGATTTTGATCACCTTCCCTGCAGAGACAAGGCCTTGCACACAGCCCGAGAGCTAGCTTCTGTTCATGAGTGCATCAAATCAGAGAGCATGTTGAACACAGATCTGTGCTGAAGTTAAACTTTACCCAGAACCATGAGGTCTGGTCTTGCAGACGCACAAGGTCTGGGTTTATCATCTCCGTTGATAACATGCCCTCCAGCATGCTGTAACACCAGAATTTGCTCCAACACAAGAAAACCACATTCACCTCATTATGCTTTACAATCCAGCACCTCCGCTAACCGCCTGGGACCCTGTCACCACCAGGACTTGAGAGCACGGGGCATCAAGCCAGGTTTGGCCGCCTGCTTGTTGACGAGGCAAGTCCTGGTCTCCCTTGATGAAATCTCCATCAGCTGCAAAGGGAGACTTGGGAGACTTGCTCAGATGGGCAATTTAAGTGTCTGCTCTTGTCAAACGAGTCACACACAAAATATTCAAAGGCATCGTACTTGCTGCAAACAAGCAGGCTTTCTCATGAAACCTCCTGTTTGCTGTTCGAATACTGACACCAAATCTGATTTTGCACGATAGGAATCAAGTCTGTTCTTACTTTGGTGTAACGAGTGCTGTTTATCACATCAGTTTATTTCTTTACATGGAATAAATTGCAAGGGGTTTATCGCAACTAAAGTTTTACATGGGAACACCACAGAAGACCCAGGAATAGCATTGAAATAAAAGAAATTAATCTTCTGCTAAGACCCAAATGATGGTCAGGGAAACACAGCCAGAGAAAATATGAATACCCAGTGGTTGGAGATAACTGCACATAATCCCCGTGGGTGGCATTCCAGGTCTAGAAATTTAAGCCAAAATTTGGATTTTTGTGCAGAAAGCAATTTAATAGATTGTTTGTTTCATTTCCTGGCAGTTTTTCCAGATGAATCGCTTTGTAATCCACTCTCATGTCCGCTGGCAAAGAGGAAAGGAATCCTGTTGAAAGGGTAGACAAGCACGGCAAAGAAAAAAAGGCAACGATCAGAAATCATAACTTCACAGCACAAGGGCAGAAAAAATGTGACAAGTGGAGAGGACTGCATCCTTCCCACGTTACACAGCCACTGCCACGGGGGAGGGTGAGGACAGGGAACTAAGGTCAGATGGATCTCTGCCCCGAAACATCCCAAGAGATGCTACTGACCATTGCAATCCCCTCACACATCTCTCCCTGTCTTTTTGCTCCTAATAGGAGCTGAGCTGGTTTTAAGGATGTGCAGAAAACCAGCGGCACTGTTCAGGGTCCTACGAGAGCCAGCAGTGAAGACCAAGTATTCTGGTTGTGGTATTGCTGTATGGTGTAACCACAACATGTAGTTTAGCTGACAAGACATGGCAGCATGATCTACTGTGCTGAACGTCTCCTGAGAGCTGATTAGCAAAGCATGGCACTAGAGCCAGGCAATGTTTATTGAATCAAGTGATTTTGGATGGGTAAAAATGGCCTCTCCCCTAAATTATGGACTCACAGCAACATCTCATTTTGACCTTCTTTTCTTTTTCAGCAAAACACCCCGCAAACAACAACATGAAAAATACATCCAGTTTTCATTCATCCTCCCCCTCTGGTTTTTTGGGGTTTTTTTTTTTGGAAACAGCAAGAAAGAAGTTTTCTGTGTGTGAAAAACTAAGTGGATGGATGTTTGCACTGATATAGCTGCAAGACATTACATTAACATATAGCTCATGCCTAAAAATTGTAAAATGAAAAGATTTGCTATTCTGTTCATTAAAAGATCTCTATGTGGATACATAATTCTATTAACTGCTCCTAACTGCTGACTGCTCTTACAGTATAACCGGATCCCAGCAGTAGGGAAGGGCAATGGATCTCGTTCTGCCTTGGGCAACTTAGATGAGGGATAGCTTAGGATGTAAGAGTCTTGCTCATGGGGATCTCCAGGCATGTCTTCTCTGGGTGGTCTCCTTTGAGTGTTTTGAGCCAGGCTTTGCTTTCAGGAAAGCTGCCATCCTTTTCTTAGACTCAAAATGTCACTGCTGCACCCTCCTGCAGGAGAAGACTGGCGTGCCACATGTTCTGGGACTGTGGTTTATACAGCCCAGAGCCACACAGACCTGGACTCCTGGTCTCCTCCAAGTGCTTCTCTCTGCCTCCATTAAAATTAGTGTTGTTTTTTATTTGTGGTGGTTTTTTTTTTTTTCCCAAAAGGCTAGCTTCAAAACAAGCCAGACAAGGAGAAAACACTGGGATGGCTTTTCATCCCCTACAAGTCTGAATGATTTGAGCAGGTTACAAAGGGAGCATTCTCAACCTCTGTGGAGGTTGTGGAACCTGTGGGGGAAATGCCATGAGGGTTTTGCAGTGGAGTGACTTATACTTGGCCTGTAACCATCCCTAAGTGTAGGCTGTGCACCACAGAGGGAATTGCCCTGTCTCCCACACCTGGCCTCTGCTGTCTGTATGCTAGCTTAGTGCTTGTGTGCATGGGGGCTGAGCACCTTGGGGTCTGGAGCTGCCCCTGACCAAGAGCATAGATGCATCTCTCCTGGCTGTCAGCAGCATGCACAGCTCTGGCCATCAACCCCATCTCCTCTGGCATTTGGTTCCCAGGTCTGTGTCTGAGTAGGGGACAGCTGTTGTGGCTGGACACAAAGTCTTTTTTCCCTGAGCAGCAGAGGCTTTAGGATCACAGCCCCCTGCAGCATGCTTCACCCAGTCCTGAGCAGGGGGCTGGAGCCACCCATGCCCAATTTAGAATCATAGAATAGTTTGGGTTGGAAGGGACTTTTAAAGGTCACCTAATCCAACCTCCCTGCAATGAGCAGGAACATCTTCTACTAGATCAGGTTGTTCAGAGCCCCATCCAACCTGGCCTTGAACACTTCCAGGGATGGGGCACCTACCACCTCTCTGGGAAACCTGTGCCAGTGCTTCACCACCTTCACTGTAAAAAATTTTCTTCCTTATATCTACCCTCCTGTACTTTAAAACTATTACCTTGTCCTATTGCTAAAGGCCCTGCTAAAAGCTCTGCCCCCATCTTTCTTATAAGCCCCCTTTAAGTATTGAAAGGCCACAATGATGCCCATGGGGGACCTGGGCTGCACACTGGTTTTGCTGATGCCTTGTGCCCTGCTGCCCTTCCCCTGAGCACCACGAGCCCCCTCCATTTGGAGGAAGGGGGCTGCATTCAGGAGACCAAAGTGGCAGCAGCAACATTCCTTCTTCCCAGTTCCCCTCTTTCCCACCCAGTTCACAGGAAATTTCTCAGTTTGCATGTTCAAGGAGAGGTTGCAGAAGTTGATGGAGAAGCATTATTAAGCAGAGAAAGCCCCTATCCAGCCCAGGAAGTCCCTGAGCTGCAAAAGGCTGAGGGTGGGGAGATCTGTGGGGAAGCATCACCTCCTGTCCCAATTCTTACATCCCTCCCATGGCATCTGTGCTTGGTTGCTGCTGGGTTCTAGGCTAGCTGGCCCTTTTTTCTGGCCCAGTTCACCCACTCTCATGCTCATTGCAGCTACCGCTTGTGGCATGTCCAGCAGCAGAGCTGGGAGCTGAACTCCTACAGGGTAGGTGGCAGGGGTGACAGTAGACAGTGTTCACCACCGGATCCAAAACATCGGTTATTCACCTTCATTTACACTGAGTTCTTCAGACATAGACTGACCCTTGTGCACAGCACTTTGCACAGGATGGAGACCATCAGTTTTGCTTTGGAGCAGGGACTGGAGGCTTGTATACATTAACCCATGTGGCTCCAGGGTTAAGCCCCTACTTGTGTATCTCTGAATATATATATGTATGTATAAAAAAATACGCATGTGCTTGTGTATTTGTGTGTGTGGCACAGAATAGCTCAAAACTCATTTCTCCCAAGCTCATTTGCTGCACATTTTTAAAGTTAGGGAAAAGATGGGACAACTGGTAAATAGGTTAAAAAAGAAAAATGTCTTTTTTTTTTTTCTTTGTGCAGCTCCAGAAGTGAAGTGCAGTTAAAAAGCACAGAACAAAACCCACCAAAAGACCAAGAGCAACAATAGAGTGTTTTCCTTCCTGTGTGTTTGTTACAGTTCTTGCTGGCCATGCAAAAAAAAGCCAAAATAAAATCTGGCACATAGGTCATTATGTTCTTCGGGAATCAGAAATAGACTGAGTGGGCTTGGTAGGCAAACACACATTTCACAAGCTCCTTCTCGTCACAAAGCCAATATTTGTTCAGGAGAGAATTCTTCCTTTGGGTAATTAATATTTTTTTGCTATTTATTGCTCACTGGATGGAAGTTTTGGAATGCGTAAGGAAGGGGGGGAAACCTGGCAGTGTTCCTCGCAGTTATTACATTGCTGTTGAGGCCTCCAACAAAAATCACAGCACTGAGCGTACATTCCTTTCGTAAGCAAAATGGATCATCAGGCGATGGAATGGCTTCAAAGGAATGCGTGCATCATGCCTTTGACATTTTGCTACAGCTCAAACAGGAGAGGGAAAAAAAAAAAAAAAGAAAAGGAGCTATGGATAAGCACTTTCCTTAGGTCATACATTTGTTCTTGCCCGTCCGCTGCGAAGGAAGATTTCCACTTGGCACCTAAGAGGCTGGAGCCTCGGCTGTTCCTTTTCCAAGCTACACGTTCGAGAAAAGCCAGAGAGTTTACATTAGAGAGGAACAGGAGGTGAAGGAAATTGTAAACTCAAGTGAGATATTATAGGGCAGGTTAGATGCTGGTGGGTAGACTAACAAAAGTGGAATGTTATTGCTAAAATCTGGCTCGTTCCAAAAAACCCGTAACATTGTCAAAGCCTTGAGTTTCGTCTGCTAGTTTCAGACATTCCAACATATGCTTCTTATTTTGTTTTTAATACTTACAGTCCATCCAGAGACAATTCATGGCAACTGTGGCTATTGTAACACTATATAAAACACAGGGTTTGATGACAACTGATATGAAGTGTGATTGGAAAAAATAATGCCCCCTGGTAATGATAATATTTCCTGCTCAGATTGGTCTCACGATAATAGGCCTGCTCCAGTGGTGTTTTCAGAGTTATATACAGGACTCTGGTATTACATTACAGCTGCTGCCTGGTTATACATCCGTGTGAATGGGAGGGAATAAATGCACATGCAGAAATACCAGAATGTCTGAAAATGGGGGCCAAACAGTGACGATTTCTTGCTTGGCTCTTGGGGGATGGGTGAAGAAGCATCGTCTGCTTGGACCCGACTGACCAGGGAAGCATCTTGAGACTGTTTTCAAGGAGAAAGATGCAGGCTCTGGAGTGTGCCCCCAGGTATCCCGGGCTCTGCAGCCCCCTGCCCTGCCCCAGCAGCCAGCCTTGGCCAGCTCGTCCTTGGGAGCTTGGCAGCCTGGCTCCGGAGGTCAGAAATAGCCCAGAGCAGGAAGCTTTGCTTTCAAAGGGGAGGGTGGATGTGGATGAGAAGCAGAGCTGCTCTGGATGGAGGCGGGGAGAGGGAGGACGAAAACCTGCCCAATGGATGGGGTTGCGGATGGTTTACTTCATCCTGTTCCAAGAGGAAACACGTTTGAATCCTTTGTTGTAGATCCGCAAGCAGTCCGGCTCGCTGGCTCGGGGGTGGGGGGGTGGGGGTGGGGGGGGTGGTTATTCTCACAGAGGAGCAGAGCCATTGCTGGCTCGGGATAGCAGTGCTAACACGAGCCTGTTTATCTTGGGTTTCCCCATCTCATCCTTCTCACTCCACGGCACTTAATTACAGCAGTGCCAGCGGAGCTAGGGACGGGCTCTGGTTTCTGCCCTCTGGCTTTTAGCATTTAAATCCTCACTCTTTCCAAAGGGTTCCAGGTTTCAGAGGTCAGTGCATGTAAGGAGAGGAAGACGAGGGACCGGTTTCCTCAGCCAGATGTGCATGAATACCTACATTGGTGAAAAACCTGCCCGAGAGGCCAGTGCTGCAGGGCTGGAACGAGGTGAGGATCCTGGTTCTATCCGCTGGCTTTCTGTGACCTGAAGCAAATTCCTTCCCAGATTAAAGGCCTAAATCAATGCATGTCAGATAAGGGCACCTCCCCTCTATCTCTGCCTGAACCCAGCCCTGCACAGCAGCGAGGTCTGCTTGTGGCTGCACGTTGGACATCGAAGCCCTATGCACAGCTCATGTGAGCCTTGGCCAGTGTGAAGCATTCAAAGCTGATTCCTGCTGTTGAAGGTGACCACGACAGCCCTCAGGGGACAACTGCAGCTGGAAAAGTTCTCCAGAAAAGGTGTGAGCAAAGGAGAGATTCCTGAAGGTGGGAAAAAAAAAAAAAAAAAAAAAAAAAGAAAGAAGGAAAAGGTCAAAGGGACTTTTCTTAAGAACCTGGGGGAGGTGTCTTGGCTTTTTCAACCTCATTTCTGCCCCACACAGCAAAACTGCAAGGAAATGAGGGTAAAATTCCCTGGTTTTGAGGCTGGTGGAAGTCCTGGGACCTAAGAAACTGGGCTGTAAGATGTCACCTCCAGAAAGCAGGGATACCTCAAAGGCCCCTGTGCCAGGGAAATGTACTACCAACAAGAAGGAACGAGATGATGATGGTACATGCAGAATCCCCCAGAAATTCAGAGCCCTTGGACTCAGTGGCCCGAGACTGTATATCTGGCAGTTATCTAAGCAGGGGGATGTAAGGCAGAGTCGGCAAACAAGATCTGATCTCGCTCAGAGAGGGAGGGAACTGAGTCACCCAGATACACATTAACATCAAGGGGAAACTTCAAAGAGGCCAAGAAATTCAGGATCAAGGACTCCAAGGAAATATCTTCAAAGGCTGAGCAATCTGACCCTGGGGCGGAGAAGAGTGCTAGTGTCCACCCTCTCCAGTGTGACGGCGGAAGGGGAAATTAGGCAACTCTCAAAAGTCTGAAAACATGAGCAAAGACACGTGGAAACTGGGTATCGTTCAAGACGACTGGCGTCACGCCTTGGGAGCAAAACCAGCTGAGGTCCCCACCGCTCTCACAAGGGAGCGGACAGGACTTTTTCTTGCCAAATCCCAATGGCCTGGTGTAAGCCTTCGGCTCTGCGTCACAAATATTGGTAGTGAAATTTCCAACTGGGTTTTTATTCTTCCCAAACTGTCTTTCGCAACCGCTTCCCCACGCTGCAAATTGTGTCGAGCTGCTGCTGCAGAAGGACCCTTGGTTTCCGTCTCAGTGATACCATGCAGAGGCAGAAAGCGTGGGGGCCATGAAGGGGGTGACTTACACATGGTGTCTTCCTAGATTATTTCACATCCCTCTCCAGAGCAGCATGTTGCAGAGTTGATTACCGCACTGTCTCTGCTTTTGGTTTTGTCCTCAGAGGTTTCCTTCAGCCTGAAGTGGGAGATGTCTAGTGCAAAGGGATGCAGTTTGCTCTAGGTTTGTTGGCCAGTGTCATGGGTCCTCATCTCCCTGTCGAGGATCCCAATCCCATTGCAAGGCACAGCATTTCAACAGGCTTTGGGGACAGACAGCCCTAGAGCTACCTGCCCTGCCCCAGTGCACACACGTGCTGTACTAGCAAAAGAACCAGGAGGAAGCCTCTGGAGGAGGTGGCTCTGGAGCCACTTGCCAAAGCAGGGCCCAAGGGCAGATTTGCCTGGCACCAAGGGCAAAGAGGGGAGATATGCCACTAGCAGGGATACCAAGTCCCAGGAGGAGAGGGAAGAGCCTGTAGCAAGGCAAAGCACATCCAGCTGTATTCCTGGAGTCAGCACGTGGGTCTGAGTATGACCCCTCCAGCTCAGAGCGAGCAGAAGAGAGTCTCAGACCCCCCAGCATCAGTGACAGACAGTCCTGGTGTGTTTTGAACTTGTCCAGGGCTGAATGTTGATGGAAAAACCCCAGGGCAGATTTTACCTGCACTAAAGCTCCAGCCTTTGTCCTGCAAAGCAACAACAAGGAGTGATGGGTGATAGGAAAAACGGTTCAAGGGATGGAGATGCTCGGGCCAGGCACCCTGTGCACCCACATGCTGCAGAAGAGGAGTGCCGACAGGGTTAGCACGGTTGTGCATGCTGGGCAAGGAGCACCCACCTCCCACTAATGCTGCCTGCCACACAAAGCAGCACATCCGGCTGTGCAGCCTCGACGCCGCAGCCTCCATCCCCTGGGTACCAGGGCTGATTTCATCCAGCTGGCACAGGGAGCCATGGAATTGGCTGAGAAACATGCTAGCAACCACCACGCGAGCTCTCCGGGGGCTGCCGCTTGCCAGGCCCTGCCGCAGCCCGCACTATCTTGCCCCGGCTGCCGTGCTCCCCTAGACAGCCAGCACAGGTAGGCACCTCGCCCAGATCCACACTTCCCCAGGCTGGGCAGACACCAGCACCCAGCTGTGTGGGTTAGCTGTCTGCCCGCGATAAAAATCACATGAAAGAGCTGGCTTTTGGGTAATGGCTGTGATTTATTTTATTTTATTTTATTTTGTCTTTTATGTCTACCACCCTCTCCTGAGTGCTGCTGTGAGGGGGAAAAAAAATAATCCCAATTAGAGGCACAGCGAAGATGGTTCACCCAGCAGCAAAGAGCAAATATTCCCATGGCCCTGGAATCAAGCAACGACTAGAGGCCAGATTATAATTTTAGTTGTATTGGCAGAAACTTGGAAGAAATCCACTTAAATTACTTGGGTTTGCCATGGTGTAAGTGAGATCACAGTCCCCTGCTCTGCTGCTCTCAGCCTGCCAGGCGCTGCCTTCACCCTTCGTCTGATTCACGGGTGCAAGTTTGGCTTTCTGGTTGTGAGTACAGCTGGTTATTGCCAGCCAGGAAACCGACTCATTTGCCATTAGTAGCAACCGGCTGCCAACGCCGTGACTCGGCTTTTAGCCAACATGTGCTTTTTTATATTTTTTTTTCCTTGGTGGTAAAGAGAGCTCTGATTATTCAGAGGGTGTGATTTTGGGGTGTTCCAGGCACAGACATCACTGTGCGTCTGTTTCTCTGTTTGATTTCTATTTGGGACCAAGTGCAAGAAGCGTGAGTGAGCTTGGTCTCCTGTTTTCCCTGGGCCAGAAGATCCAGGCAGGAGGCATGTATGCAACAGGGCTCTGAAACAAACTGCTTGCCAGCAAGCATGGGCTGGCTTCTCCAACCATGCATTGAGTAGGTTCAAAAAGTTCAAAGAAGACTCAGCCCGAAGTGCTGGAGAGATGCAGGGAACCTGACATCCCTCTTGAGTCAAGCTCATGGCTCTGCCCCAGGACAAAAGAGAACAGAAGAGAACATCCTAAAAATTATTAAGACTGGCACTGAAGTTGATGGGTGCGACTGGAGGAACATTTAGAGATCCTGCCAGCAGCACAGTGTGGAGGTAGAAAAGCTAGCCCAGCAGGAGAAGGAGGAGGAGAAGGAGGAGCAGTCCAGGCAGTCGGCTGGGTGTGAAGACTGAGGGGACCACCTGCCCCTCAGGTAGTTCCTAAGTAGGTTGCTCCAGCTCCCAGCATCTCAACTGGGGTCACCTGCAAAAAGAAGGCTACTAGATGCATTCAGGACAAAATGCACAGCACCAGGCCATGGGAGCATGGGTTTTGTCTACTGGCAATACCTAAAAAAACACTTTGCAGAAGGACCTTCTCTGACTCTGAAGCCTTTGTCTCTCCCCAGGCCTTGTACAACCTCCTTTCTTGCCCTGGCAGAGGGGACTGCTGCTGCTTTTGGCTGTTGCTACCTTTCCATCCCCAGGGCTTTGCATCTGGGGGGTTGCCAAGCAGAAGCCGTCATCAGCCCTGGCTGCAGGGAGCCTCCACTTCTTTGCAGCTGCCCCGTTTTGTCTCGCCAAACAGCTGGGCTTGCAGCCGGCACAACCATTTCTATCTTAATCCCTTTCCCTTCAGGTGGGTTGGGAGCAGAGAGGAGGAAAATGGACTTTGCCAAAAGAAGGAGAGCCCCTGGCTTTGGCAGGCCAGGGAGGAAACGAGAGAAGGTGGTAATGCTGTTGTTTAGACGCGATGATGCTTATTGCCTATAGAAACCATGGCAGAACCATGAAAAGTGTTATGCCCATGCCATGAGGAAAAAGAAATGAGAGGATTGACACAGGGAATACACCCTGCACCCTGGAGCACATTTCATGCAAAAAGACTGTTTGAATATCTCTGAGGAAACAGCTAATTCAGTGCCTTTTCAACGCACTAAATGGGATTCTTCTAGGCTGGGCAGCATCTGCCTGTTTTACTGTGATTCACATCCTATCCCTGCAACGCTAAATCCAGCAAAATGGGAATGTGCCCATTGACAGAGGAACTGCCACAAAATAGTTTTGCCCAACTTTACATGGATTTTTCATCTCTGAAATTGTTATGCAATTCTGAACATTGTGTGTATATCTGGTTTATTATTAATTTATCCTTTGGTATTGCATCCTGCCAGAACAAAGTATGTTTATAAAACAGTTATGTAGGTGTACTGAGACAGTATGTGCCAATGTCAGGTGAAAGTATGTTGCAGCAGTGATTTAAATGACAAGGCTCTGCACTGATGATTTGGCCCAATGTCCTCATAGCAGACGCTGTAGGACTCTCATCCACAGATTTCCATATGAAACCTATAACTTCTGGTGGAGGATTTCCATTCCTTCTCATGAGCTCCTCTGGGCCAAGCGCACTGTAAATTAAGTTGCTTTATTTAAGGACTAGAACCAAAACCCTGGAGCCAAACACATTCTGTCTTCATTCATATTTGAATTTGTGGCTTGGGCCCATCTCCAACTGTATTGTAACATGTTTTTTATTTTTCTCTGTTAAGGTGTAGACAGAGCCAGCAGTCAGAGATGATGTCCGATGCGTGGTGTCTCACACTCACATTCAACAGATCCTTTGAGGTCCACGTACCCGTACGCGGAAATGGGTTATTTAGAGCAAGAGTGGGATACAGCACTAATGCCCTGTGTTTTCTAAAGGAATATCGTACAAGATTTATTGTGTGATTGGGCGCATTGTCTCACAGGGTAGGAGAAGGAAACCAGATCCTTGAAGGCTGAAGAAGACCCTGTGAAGATTTGCCCTAAGCCCTGTCAGGCAGTGGGAAGTCTGGAGCAGGGAGCCACCACCGCTGCTGCCTGTGCCCGCAGCCCACAGCGTTCATGACTAACAAGGTAGCATGAAACACGGAGAACAAAGGACAGATCTGCCCAAAGATACCCAAACCTTGTCTCTGGTGCTTTGCAAACCGAAGCGCAGCAGCCATGTGGTGTGAGGAGGGGGCATGGGTCCCCTGCTATTTCGGACCCAGCCATTTTGCCACCAAAACCCCACACACCAGCACTGCTGATGTGGATAGAGGGGATGGCATTCATACCATTTCCACCATTTTCACGGTGCTTTCTTGTGCAGCTGCTGAGAGTAGCCAGGTCAGCCTGTTCGCCCACAGAAAGAACTCTCGGCCAGCAGGGAGACAAGCAAACAGGGTGGGATGTGACTTAAACCCACTGTCAGGACAAACAGGGCATGACTCGGCTTCCCCTGAATCTGATTTGGGCTGCAAGGCAGAAACCAGATAACAAGGGAGTTTTGTGTTTTTTTTGAATGAAGACGCCTGAACACCAAAGGGCTGAGAGTCACATGCCGGTGGTGGTTAGAAAAAAGATAAAATGCATAAATCTTACCTGTTGGGACAGACCTCAGCTCAAGAGTACTGATGCCCTTGCAAATAATAAATCCTTCCTCCTTATTTTGTAGAGTTTATGAGGAAAATTGTGTGCAGGGCGGTTAAAAATACGGCTTATGGTCTCCCAGAAAAGCCAGTAACAGAACTAGGAGCTCTAACACCAAAAAGTGTTCTCTACAGGAAGGGTTTAGGTAGAGAAAGCGTGGAGGACACCACTGATACACTGATTTTGGCCACAGCCTCGTGAGGGCTTCCACCCTGCAGATGAGCTTTCCCTCTGTTCCACATATGCCTCTGGGAAAAAAAAGAAAGCATTGAGAAAAGGATTGTTATTGCTCTGTCTGGGTCCAGGAATGAGGCTGAGCAGCTCAACTGGCAGTTGATCTTTAAAAAATAACAACCTTTTGCCCCTCTGTCTTGTCCTTTTGCAGGTTTGCACGTAGGCTTCTCTGAGCAAAGAAGCAGGCTGGTTCCACACACCTCGCAGAGAGGGAGGAGAAAATAGAAATGATTTGTGCTGCGGTATCTGTGTCCCTCCAGTAAGAAGATGAAGCCCCTTTAAAATGCGCTGGGCTCACACCCCAGCTGTATAGGAAAATTTCCTTATTTCAATTGCTCTGGCTTTTGAGGACACTGAACATGGTTGTGTTTAAGGCACCGGGGGGTTTAGATCAAGCAGGAAGATTTAAGCTGGAGTAGGAATAATATTTGAGTGTGTCCAATAGGTTTGTGGAGGGCGCATCACCCTGTTTCTCTGCATCCTCCTGTTACACAGAAAATCCAAGAGGTTCGAAGAGAGGGGCTGGGCCTTTGAGGAAGAAAAGAGGGGGGAAAACAGCATTAGGTGGGATATTACCCGCTGACTGCTATTTCATTTCTTGGGAGAAATTTACAATATGATCATTAAATCCTCAAGAGACAAACCTGAAGAGTGTTTTCTTCCTTCTGGGCAAAAAATCTTGGAACTCTTAAAAAGACATTGTATTTCACAGCTCAGCAATCTGCAGCATTTAAAAAACTGGAGAGAGAAGAGGAATTTTTAAATGAGCAGTCTTTTTTTTTTTTTTTTTTCTTCCCCCTTTTCTGTTTTTAAAGACTCTATGCTGTCAGAATTCTTTTCAGGAAAAATAAATAAATTCTAACATCTGGTAATTAATAGCTTATGAGCCAAAGAATAGTTGTCTACAGAGGCAGTTCACAAGAGTGCAGTGTTTGCCTTGCCCCTTATCTCTGAAGATCACTGCTCTCTCACTGAAGCAAAAGCTCTCCGGATATGGCATTTAACTGCATTTCTGCTGTTGTGCTTTAGGAAGACAAACAGTAAGATCAATTTGTCACAATACTCAGGTTTTCTGTCTCAGTTTAGTCTCCAGCCACGACTGGTACAGCTTCACGGCTGCATCAAGCTCTGCTGCTCCATCTTGGTGCAACCAAGGGGTTGCAGCAACTCACCGCTTGGATGGTTCCCCATCTTGGTGGCATCTAAGCCTTTCGGATACCAGCAGCATTTGTCCTCAGAAGCTGTTCTTGTGGCAGGGAGGGGGTTCTTTGCCCTTGTTTTATGGGAGAGAACTGCAGCAGAGGGATGAAGTGACTTGCAGAAGGTCACAGAGGCAAGGCGGGTGTCTGCTAACAGACTCGAAACTATAACCACAAAACTTTCCACTTCACCCTGCTAACGCTGCTGAGGAACAGAACCAAAACACAAAAGCCTGGTACAATACTTCAGTACGGATGTCACCCACACCATTACAGCTTCAAGGATGGCATAAAAATGTCCAGTTCGAGTTAAATTTGTGGGCTTCAAGAGCTGCAAAGCAGAATCTTTGAGTTTCTGAAATGTCCAGGCCCATTTTGATTTCTATTTCCGTCAGGCAGCAACCACAGCTCCTTAATACAAAAAAGGCCTTTCCCTTGTTCAAAGCAACCCCATGCTACTCCTCAGAAGACTGGATCTCCCTGGAGAAGACACTATGAGATGATGCCAGGACATCCACAACAAGTACCTGCAGCACTCAGCTCGGCAAAATTTAGCAACCTTGCCACCTGTGAGGAAAAGCTTGCCTCATAGCTGTCACACATCTTCAGATAACTGGGCTCCTTTCCTTGCATTTTGGTGGAATTCCTGTGTGATAGCCCACCAGTCCATACATCCCTGTTGCTTAAAAGTGTACAAGTGCTTAAATCCACTTGAAATCCACACCCCATCTCCGCATTGCTAAATGACAGCACCAGCCTCCAGATGCAGTGAGGATCCACACACGAGGATGGTGAAGTGTTAGGTACTGTGCAAATAAAGGTAATGGTTTTCATCCTTCAGCCCCTCTGATTCTGAGGCAGAAAAGAAAAGAAAAAAAAAAAAAAAAAAAAAAAGAGTCCTAATGAGTTTAATGCTCACACCAAATTGCAAAGAACCACAGGTTTTTGCAGAAGTATTCGTGGCACTGGTACAGCCAGAAAGGTACTTTTCATCTGGCGTGGGTGAAAATTATACAAAAGGTGAACACCCTTCTCACAGAGCAGGGATGCCATGCGAAGGCGCCTGGGCAAGATGCGGCTGGATGTAGCTATTTAAATCTGACTTGCTCCCCATGCAAATGGCTCTCCCACTCTTTCCCTGAGCTGCTCCGTGCTGGCCCTGCTGCAAGCAGAGGGACAGGGCACTTCACGGCTGCTGCACTTGCTGCTTACCCTTGCAGCATGGGTTCCTGGCCATTTCTGCAAAGCAATTTCCTTTTGGTGATGCTCAAGACACTTGGACTTCTTGCTGTGCGAAAAGTGGGTTGACATCTCGCCCCACGGTGATGAAGTGAAATTGCTGTTGTCTGCTGGGACAAGGCGAAGTACAGAGTGATACCTGCTGAGCTGGGACCGAGCCTGCTCAGGCTGTCTTCTCCCTTCCCTCTCAGCTGCTGGCTGCAGCGCAGTTCAGCTGGGAAGAAATGTATTCCAAGGAGGTGGGAGAGGCAAAGTGGCAACGAGTGTTAAATCCACACAGGGACTGCGCGGCATGCAGGCGGTCCGCATTCCTCACAGCCCCATCCTCTGCAGCCGGGCTAGCCCATCGGAGCAGCCAGGACACCAAATATTGTCCTATTTAACCTCAAGACAGAGGATCAAAGTGCTACTCTGACACCCCACCTAGCAAATTAAAAACTATTGGAAGATAAAGAGCAATAGTGTGTCCATGCTGTGCCCAGGTGACATCCCTTAATTTTCAAGAAAGAACTGTCTCAGTCCTCAAAAATGCAGCCAGGAAAGGAATTAAAATTTTTCTGCGACTTTCTGTGCTTTGAAGGGCAGCTAACCTCAGGTCAACCTCGTGGTTAACACAAAAGAGCAGAAGAGAGTGTTCTTCACCTGGACCTTGGCACTGTCAAGTATTTTGAGTGCCTCGTGTCGTTTAGGGAGGAAAACGTGATTATCTTGCTCTCCATGACATGTGCCGCCGACAGCATACTAAATTTTGAGTAGCTGAAGTTCAAAGGAGACAGATTTACGTGGCAGAGGGATCTGAACTCTCTGATCAGCTGAAATAACTGGTCAAACTCCCATGGACTTAATGCCGGAGTCCTCAGGGAAATCAGTGGGAGTTTTCCCATAGGCTTGTGCTGCGGTGGCTTAAACAAAGCAAGGGAAGCGTTTCTTAGTCAGACGCCAAAAGAAAGAAGTCTCCTCTCTCAGCAATTAAAATATAGAATTCTACTGAAAAGTGATTAATATTTCTAGTGTCTACTTACGGCCAAGCCATGTATCCCCAGCCCTACCAAATATGACCTTAAATACACAACACTCTCCGGAGTTACTTCTCAGTTAATAATTTATGTATTCTGGCAACAGATCAATGCAACTAGAAACTAGTTTAGTAACTTACCTTCGAGGTTGTCTATCTATAAACACTGCAGATTCCTAAGTTAAACAGAACCCAATTGTTTTCCCATGTAACAGAGGCCAGGGCCTGATTTATATAGTTAATTTAAATGGTAATCTTAAAGAGTTGGGAAAGAAAACAACGTGTATCATTAAAGGTTATGAAAGAGGGAGAAACTGTTTACTACTGGGTTCAGGAATATGTGATATAAATGAAGATAAAATGCAAGTATCAAGACAAAAGTAATAAAATGATACCGGTATATGCTTATATAAGAGTGCATTAATCCTCACCGATATTCCCTGAGGTTACCCTGCACTCCCAGCACTGTCTAATGCTGGGAGTTGTGCACAAGTGTGCAACACTGATTCTTGCCTTTTTAACACCAGGTTGAGCCCGGTGTCAGGAAGCAAGCAGGGCTCACCTTGCTGCAGCCGGGCCTGGAGTTTAAGCAAAACAAGGGTGTCCAGGCTTGCCCCTTCTCCTTACTCACATCTGGAGAAGAGAGGGGACAACCGCCTTTGCGGATGGCTCGTGCACCAAAACACAGCTTGCATTTGCAGTGACTAATTAACAGGCATCTGTTACAACTTGTTGAGCCTTATCTTCATTTTCATACACGCTATTTTGGAATGAAGTTTTATTTAGGCTCCGGCTCCTAAACGTTGCTCAAGAGTCACATTACAGGATTAGCCTTCCTGACGAAGGGGAGGGGATGCTTTGTGGTTAGCAGTGCGGGGTAGGAGTCAGGAGGCTGGTCCCTGTCCTGGCTGCTGCCTCATCACCTGCTCTAAGTCGGCTCACTTGACTCAGCGCAGCTAAGCCTGCACAGATAGGAAGGCTTAGTTAACGTCTATAGAGCATTCAGAAGCCTTCTTTTAAAAGCTGCCAAGTAAATAATGATTTAATAGTTCTCAGGTGCTGCTGAATTACCCTTCTGCAAATATCTGCTCCTGCAAACTGAGCTGCATGGTGTTCCCCTAGCTGCAGGCACTTGTTCTCAGGGGCCAAGCCTTACAAGACTTACCTCCACCCCATCAGAGCTCCTCACAGCTTTGCCTTGGCTAGAGTCAAGTCAACCAGGGCAGAGACCTCTAGATGTGAAAACCACAGCCCATTGATGCTAAAAGCCTCTAGATGGAATAATAAAAGATGTCCGCTTTGTGGGTCAGCATGGAGGATTACAGATGCTCACCCACATCGTGTAATCTTATCTTCTGGTGTTGCTCATGAGAATTGTGACATCTCCGGCAGCACGTGCACATGTATGAAGTGGAACTTCCAGATCCCATGAACCACCTCATCTGAACCCTTCTTTTTATTTTTTTTTCTTTACCAAAGGAAAACCAGCGGAGGCTTTTCAGAGGCAGATGTGTGAAAGTCTGGGGATACCGTACCACATCCAAAGATTGTCGGCATGGGTAGCTGCACCGCAGCACTGCAAGGTGTGAACACAAAGCCCCTGAATAGGACTAGTAAGGCTTCCTTACATTTTGGGACCAAGTAATGGAAGTGATTTTTCTGATAGGGGTGCAGTTCCTCTGCTGTATTTTAGGCATCTGTTGTAGGAGGAGATGAATTGTGCTCCAGACCTCAGTGGGCTGGTCTTTAATAACTAGTGGAGCGGAGATGACTCGCTTGAATGCTGCTGCCTGGATACGGCCATCTAAAGGAAGCATTAGGGTATCAGTCCGCTTCTCTGGAACCATAGTCACTTCCTTATAGTTCAATTTAAAATGCCTCCAAAGAGAAATCAGCTGAAATGGCAAGGGGGAAGGGGAAAGACTCTCATTTCAGAGACACTAAAATGAGTGGGAGTGTGAACATATGTGTCCACATGGGGAACTACTCTGGAGTCTCTGCAGTTCTTTAAATACGCAGCGAACATGATGCCAGGTTCACCTCCCCTCCTGCACACACTTTTCCATACGCGTAGGCTGCACACTGCTGGTTTGCCAGCTCTGACGGAGGTGACTGGAGCGGGGAAGGCTGATGATGAGGTCTAGGCTCCTGTAATGGATAACACAAAGCAATCCCCCTCCTTTGTACTCATTTTTCATGTGGCAGTTGGCCTGACTGAGGAGTGAAGGCAAGCTGCTCTCAGCTGACACCCACTAAACCATATACTGTTCTAAAAAACAGCATTAAATTGTGTTGGTTTTTTTTTTAAAAAAAATTCTATTATTTTATAGACAAGATCCGCCAGCCTCTGTATTGGTGTAATAAAGCTGAGTAAGAAGGTAGCCCACCAGTGCCTAAACCCTCTGATCTTATTACACTGGAAGAGATGAAGGATCAGATCCTGCTCTTAGCTACACTGATGTCGATCTGGAGTGACTCCAGGTGAGCTACTATGGATGAAAATAGAGCGCAATTTGGGCCCTAAGTGTTTCACAACACATCCTGTTAGCATGAGTTACGTGCATGCATTAAAGGAAACATAAAGCCTTCAGATTCTGAGAATGAGATACAATTTCAGCTCCTCTGCTGGCTTTCCTGGAGTGGTTTTAAACTGCTCCTTGCAGAGGTGAAAAGCAGGTGTTGTAAAGTCACTTGCAATGTTTCCCACCGCCCCTGCTTGTTTCCAGGGGAGGGCAGCTCGTGTCGCCACATTGCGTGGTTTTCACCTTGTACATCGTGATCCGCCACATGACAGGCATGGCAGCAAATGGCTCAGATATGTGCCGACACCAACTTCTCCTTCAGGCCTTTGGGGGGAAATTCTCATTGCTTTTCCCTCAAGGAAAAAAAAAAAAAAACAAACCACAAAACACCAAAAAACCAAACCACTGAATATGTATTATTAAGAAAGTCCCAGGGAGGGAGAATGGCCCCAAAAACCCCAGTGCTGTGATGCAGCCACAGAAAAAGGACATTAGTGGATGCACTCACAGTGAGGGAGGCAAAATTTGTGGTTTAAATCTGCAGAAATCCCCACACACCAGCTGTGAGTGTGAGTTTAAGCTCATGGTTGTGACCCTCATTTACCACCAACTTCTGACAAGAAGAGAAGCTGTTCAGGGCTCGGCCTGATAAAGGAAACCCTATATTTCAACATAGGGTTTTTATTTCAACAAACCCTATATTTCAACATTGTGGCATCTGATCTTTAGAGACTGATACTAGAGGAGAGATCCTGAAACCCTGTTAGAAAGGAGGCTCTCCCAGATGTGCAGGTAGCTCAGGCAGAAGGGCCAAAGCACTGCCACCTTGTTCCCTTGCACCTACCTGCACTTGACTTCTTTGATGCGTGTGTGAGCAGTGGCCCCCGGGGCCAACCTACTGACCTGCTGCTCAGGGACGTTTGTGGGATGGGGAGCGCTGATGTTGTCCTCAGGCTGTGGAGCACATCAAACACCCGCTTCCCACCTCCTGGGATTTTGAGCTTTACATCACAAGCAGATTTCCAAGAAAAGGGGTATTCAGTGCCCCATTTTGCGGGCAGGCTGATCCCATCCATGTGGGTGCAGGAGCACTGAGTGGGCAGGATCCCTCTGGGGCATTAGTCAGAGGACTGGCTCATTTCTGGATGCTAACGGAGCTCAGGGTGACCTGAGCGTGACCTAGGCGCCATGCCACTTCCAGCTGGCTGCACCCAGGAGTAACTCTGGGCCCCCAAAGAGATTGCAAATCTAAAAGCGAGGTGCTCACAGCACCTTCAGACTTGGGTTTCTGTTAAATGGAGTCTTCAGCGTCTCTATGTTGAGCTTAAATGTATTTTATTTTACATGGCCCTTAGTCCTTTGAAGTTTAGCTCCCAGTAGTAAAATGAGGATGTTAATATTCAGACCTTTGCCTTCGTTTTTTGGTTTGGGTTTTTTTTTTTTTTTGTTTTCAGGCAGGATCCACCTCTGCTTTTTATTGGACCTGTAGTAATAAATGCAAAGTAATTATACCCAAAATAGGACTGCAAATTAATCTATCATGAGCAATGTAGACTGCAGGACTTTTAAAAACTAATTATTGGTTTATGCAGTAGATTTTCTAAATAATATGACCTAATAAAACTTCAGAAGAAATACCAGGACACAGCCCTTTCATGTCCTGCTTGTGATACTGGGAAGCAGCGTGAGTCATTCTACTACTGAATGAAATCCCCTTGCGGCTGCCCGGCTGGGTGACCCTGCGCAGATCCTACCAGTACTAAGAAAAATCCAGTTAAATGACAATGTTTTGCAGGCTCAGAAAATTGCAGAAGCAGGACAATGGTATTTGTCATTCTTTGGGAGGGAAAAAAAATCTGTTGTAAAGAGAGTAAATTTTGGTCTTCCCCACTCTTTTTTTTTCCTGCAAGTTCTGAACAAGCAGCAAAGATTATAAGAAGTGGGTTAAGCAAATCGTGTGCCTGGACATTGATGTTGCTTTGACTGAACAGTGTGTCTGCCCTAATTAAAGAAAACTTTTCCAGGGGGTAGAAATGCACTCGAGTCCTTGTATGTTTGTGTTGGTCACTTACTGAACATGGGAAGCTGTGGCTTTGCTTTTTCCTTCAGTGAGGATAAAAATACACATATTTCACATTTGGCATTTCATTTCTCCTTCAGTGGGGAGGGTAATTTTTCAGCAGGCAGATGTCTCTTCTTTTTCTTCCTTCCCACCCCCCCCACCCCCCGCCCTTTTCTTTTCATTTGAAAGGAGCATTTGATGCTGATTGAAGATGCTAGAATGACACCTCCTTTTTAGAGACCAGAGGATGAAAGGGTGCCTTGGGCAGCCACAGAGTGAGTTTCTCTCCATGTATGTAGCTCCAGCTTTGACATGACCCTCAGCAATTTAGCAGCCTCTGGAGCCAGAGTGAGCATCTCATGTTCATGATCTACAAGCGTTTTTTGGAGCCAGCAGGACTCGTGAAAAAGAGGAATACTCACTGCTGGGTCAGCTACCGACTGTCTGAGCAAACAGATCTCTGATCACGAGGACATCCCAGCTGAGACACAATGAGTGTTGGTCCAGATGACGGAGGGGAAAGGACCTGGCTTCATCCTTACCATCACAGAGAAACCCTTCTAGGAGGCCACGGTCTCCTGGTTTATTGTGAAATTAAGAATATTCTCACGATAATAAGTGGGAGGAAAATCTTTCCCTTTGGAAGATGCTACATACACACCCTCCCACTTAAACTACCCCCAGAATCCCAAACCCGAATGTGAGGGTCTTTTCTTCTTCTTGGCCTTTCCCGACTTTATTGCTCCTGAAGCTTTGGATGGCATTCTTGTCACAGCAGTCACACCAGACCTGAAGGAGACGGTGACGAGGCCAACCACTGTGCTTTGCTGGGCCCTTTCTGTCAGAGGGGACATCTGCTAAAACCAGCTGTGGCAGTGGCTTGTGAGTGATGGAGAGCTGGACTTGGACTGCGATTCAGCTCATTAAAAGCACCCTGGGGGCTGCTATGGTTATTTGCCCCCTGTAGTGCTGGCATTTTTAAGGCCAGGTCAGAACTCATTGCTCCAGGCTCTGTGCTAAAGGCTCTCTCTATACCCTTTGTCAAAGGACACGCATTTAGCCTGTCCCTCATCTTTATCCACCATGTCGAAGGCAGAGACCTGTGTCTGAGCAGACTCCCATCCCTCCGCTCCTTTCCTCTGAACAAATGTGGTCAGCGTGAAACAAAGCCCAAAGCAGCAGCACGCTCCCCTGTGAGCAGACGGAACGTTTCAAAGGCACAAAGGGTATTTAGGCACCGACTTCAAAGTCAATAAGTTGGATGCTGAAAAAAATTCTCCCCCATAGCCTTTATGTCATGCCACTTAATAAGTAATTAAAAGCTCAAAAATCATGAGTCTGCTGCTTTCATTACTTCCTAAAGCACACTCGATACATCATCGCTCTGTGAAATGCTTCACATGTACCGCATCCTACTTTAAATATGCCAAACAGTGAAGTGCTTAGCATTACAAAGGCAAAGACATCAAGGAAGCTTTGATAAAATCTGCTGAGCAGACAAACATCTCTTTGGTTGGCACTAGCCAGGCTGGGTTTTTATTCCACAATGATTAAAAACATTTCAAGTGAAGGCAGCTCGGGTTGTATTTTAGGCACAAGACCATTAGGTGACAAAGAGTGAAACCTTTCATTACGGGGATGCTGGCTCAAGGGGATTAACCCATGCGGCGTTTGCAGGGTGTTGCTAGTGTAAGGCGAAGGTTTCTCAGAGATGACTCTCCTGGGAAAGGGCACTAACAAAGGGATGGATGGCTTTGCTCTGTTGGTGGCAGAGAGGAGACTGGCAAGGCGATGCTCTGTTTCCCAGTCCCAAAATGATGGGAGGTATCTGAGATAGGTTTACAGGGTAGGGCACAGCTCTTCGGAGACAGCGAGGCTGACATCTGTGCTGTTGCAAAAAGCTGCCTGTGAAATAGGCAGGGCTTTATTTCTCCCTCACAGGCTGTTTGTGGTAGAGCATGTCTGGCTGTAAGCTCTGGATAGTACGCAACATGGTGAAGCCCCAACAGTGACAGGGTGTGTTCCCGTGATATAAATAGACATTTAAGATGAGCTAAATTTACTCAGTGAATCATTTATTTGCTAAAAATGTGGTTTCAGGGTGGCCACAGTTATTTGCCAAATATGATGCATATTCTCAAATGTTTTTGGATTAAATGAAAAAATTTGGAAACATTGAAGCACTTCATTTCAGCATTTGCAGAAACATACAGATACACGCACATCTCAAACTCTATTACTTTTGGGAATCTGAGGAACCATTCACAAAATGGAGGAGAAGACAACAGCATTTGTCTTCCCGGCAACCTCCACAGCCCAGTGTTTTCAGCGTCTGATTGGGAAATCTCATGTCCTAGGAGAGTGCTCCCTGCTGTGATAATTACGGGGTACTCTGACTTGGGTGCCTCTTGTTTTCTCCAGCTGAAATTACTTCATTTTGTAAGAATAATTAAATACCCACTGGTGGAGAGCAAGGGTGACGATAATTTTGTGGTTAGAGCACTCCCCTGGGAGGTGAGAAGTCTCCCAACAGCTGCATCAATGAGCAGTGTTTATACAGAGTGGAAGAACTCCAGAAGAAAGGGAGGAGGGAGGCTGCAGATCACCCTATAGCCGGGTCACTGGAGACATAGGAGATGATGGCAGTGTAGTGGGTTTGAAGTTGGTCTCGAGCAGAGCAGGTAATTGTTTTGTTAAGTGGGATACAGTTGTGTGAACCCTTTCACGTAGGTTACAAAAAGGTGGTAATTCGGTTCTTCTACTTCATCCCAGAACAAACACATTTTTTAAACCTCAGAAAGCCTTTTAGGATGGGGAAGAATCCTTCCCACCTACTTGGAGGTGTCTTATTCAATTCCCATTGCTGCCCAGTAAGTCAGCTGCTGTACCTCTGCATCTGAGGGTGGCTGGACCAGGGAAGCAATGATAACTTTTGATACCGCAGTTTTGACAAGCTCCATTATAAAAAACCCAGCTTCCACCAGCTCTTCCCATTCTTCTAAGGAAGCTGTGGGAAAGCCCAGCACACATAAGCCAGTCTCCTGGGAATCTGGGACTGCGTGTCTGTCAAAGCAAACAGAAAAGCGTAATTCAGGTCTCATTTTCTGGTTTTACAGCAGAAAAATGTAAACCAAGAAATCACGAGCACGTTATTGTTCCTTGCAGTGTTGCATGGCGGGTATATTCAGAGGAAGTTTCAGTCTTCCCAGGAGAGGCAGAAAGGCAAGTAGTTTTTAAAGAAAGCTGAGAGGGTCAGCAATTGCTTGCCTCCAGCAGATAGGGATGTGAGCAAACTATCAAGTAACATGGAAGATGCATTTTTTTTCTAGCACCTGAAAAGCTGCGGTTTTTACAGAGCAAGCCACCACATACTTGTGGGATTAGACATGTTAAGGAAAATGTACTCTGCCAACCAGGCTATATATATATATAGCATGATGAAGGGCTCGTTGCTCTGCTTCAGCTGGCTGATAGTAGACTCCATTTCACAGCAGAGAAGGGAGGTTCCTTTCTGCCTCCTTGTTTGTCCTTGTGCAAGGCTAACAAAAAAAAGAAAGTGAGCTGAAATCAATGTTATCGCTACACAAAATAAATGGTGAGAGAGCTAAAAAACTAAGATGTGGAAACTTTTATGCTTATGAACTGTTGCTTGTGAACAATTAACTCAAACTGAATGCAAACAGACTCTCTCAGAGAGGGTGTGTATTGTAGAAATATTTAACAGGCCATTTAAACCTGGCTGGAAATAAAGCCAAGCAGAAGCGCTCAGGTAGGAGGAAAAATCCTGAATGCGATGCTGCCATTCACATTGGTTTCCGTGGAGGAGAAAACCTCATCAACACCAAGACATCTCCATTTCCCCTCCTGTCCTCTGCACACTGGGTTAAAGAGGTCTTGTGGTTCTGCCAGGCCGTAGGCTTTTCTCACTCAACTCAACAATGTCCAATTTAATGAGGGCATTTGGTCTTTTTGTACTTAATGCGTGACTCCCAGAGCAAGCAGAGGTGCAGGTATTGAAAAGGGGGACCCACTTGCACTCCAGGAGGGTGTAATTAAAGCTCACTGCGGGAGAGCATTTGGATTCATGCAGAGACACGCTTAAGCAGGATTTACTCTTTCGGACACAGCTCTGAACTGATGCTCTGCAGTGCTTCTGGATCGGAGCTAGGGTGTATGGGACAGCTGTGGAGTAATGACCATGTAAACATTTTGGGCTGATGCTCCAGCAGCCATCACACACTGCTGTAGAGGAGCTGGCGTGCTGGGCAGGTGGGATCGCATGCATGTTCTCAGGAAAAGAAAGGAATGGTGAAACCCCTTGAGCTGCTTTGGCAAGCCAGCCCCAGAAAGCAGTCCAAATCTGCATGGAGCTCTGTTTATCCTCCTGCAGGGAATGGATGTGTTTTTAAGTGTTTGCTGCGTAATTGTGACCAAATACCGCAAGGACATTCTCTTGAAATGCATTTCATCATCATAAATATGATGTAACGTGACGCTTCCTAACCAAACCATCCAGAGGCTTGTCTGTTAACAAAGTGAAGTTATTCCAGAAGAGTTACTTTTAAATTCCTGCCCCGTCCTAATCCAGATTAATTTTTGCATACAGACAAGCCCTCAGGGCTTGGTTCAGGGAGCGCTGCAGTAAATGAGAACTTTTCTGCTAAACCTTGGATCAAGCCTGAGGTGCTTCTGGCTGCCTCTGCCTTAGCATTTCGGTTCAGAGCAGTGATGCTGTTCCACAGCAGCTCTCTGGCTTGGCCTCCCTCAGCTCATAGTGGTCCAGTTTGCAGAACAGCTCTGATGCACACAAATTCAATTCCCCTCCCACCCCCGACATCCAAACCCCCCAGGTGGAAATGAAACCAGAAGCTCTGTTACAACCCCTCATAGGGATATAAAGTAATAAATTAGTAACTGGTCCTCCAGCCAGCCTCAGACAGTGTGCAGCGTGGGGATCTTCCATGTAGGTGACCAGAATAAATCTAACCTGGAGTAGCCACTGTGAACTGCACATCGTGTAGATGCTGAGCCCTCAGCACCAGTCTGTTTGATCTCCTCATACTCTCCTGTTGCTCTCTTGCTAATCTAGATGTAGCAATTACTTGTTAATCTAGACATGGCCCGTAGGATGGATATCACTGTCACATCTGACTCCACACAGCTGCACACACAAGGCAAGATGACAACGTCTGCTTTGCAAATGGAGATATGAGGCAGTCCGAGGAGATAGGAAAGTCGTGATCAAACTGCGGTCTCCTGCATGTTGGCTTGAGGGTGGTGTTTCTTCCCAAGTTGGCCCCAAATGTCCACAGGTTGCTCTGAAAAAGGGTGATGCTTGTGACATGGTGCAAAGGGGAGCTTCAGTGCTCAGCTCTGCCTGTGCTGTGTCAGCAGCTGCCAAGGGGTGGACCATAGGCTGCCCAAATGGCCAGACGAACATCCCCAAACTGGAAGCACATCCAGTGCCTCTCTGAGGTCCAAAAAGAAAATCTGGAGGTGACAAAGGCAACTCACAAGGCCTGTCCTCCCCTTGAATAACAAAAAGTGATGAAGAACCAGTCCTTGCTCTGACACAGACTTTCTTCAGGACCTTGTCAAGTCACGGCATCGCTCTGTGCCTCATTTCCCCCCAGTACAAAGGAATGGGATGTTAGCTGGTTCATCTGCTGGGGTGGTGTCTCCACAAATCACTTGGTGTCAGGGTGTGTTCCTGGGGATGGGACCTGACAGCATCATCACCAGCACAGCCTCCAGCGCTTCTGCCCTGTCCCAAACATCTCCCCAGGACAGTCTGCAGATTAGCACAGGCCAGGGACCATTTCCAACACAAAGTTTGCATGTGGCTGCCACGTTTCAGAGCCAAAAACAGGTTAATGGACACAGGACGTTCTGTGTTTGTGGTCTGAGAGCCCAGAAATGGTCCCAAGCACTTCTAATTTACTAGCTCAGATGTAGCATTACCCAGTAGCCTTTGGGCCCCAGGGTCTGTTGTGCTTTATTAGTACTGGATCAAACAGATTAAGGTCCAGGTTTATCTGGGGACTACCTTAATTTAGCAAAAAGATTCATTTTTTAAACTTGCCCTAAGTAATTTCCCTGTCCCCACTACAACACACCACCTTGGCTTGGCCTGCGTCTGCAAACCTCGGTCTTTTCTTCCTCCCATCCTAAGGAGCAGTAAAAATAGGTAATCTTTAGTGAAAGGTCAGTTATCTGGGCTAGAAGCCAGGCAGGGATCCTGGGGGGAGGGAGCCGGTGGCTTTCCAGGGCAGCAATGCAGTTGGAGTGGTGCCTCCATTGTAGCGGCCACAGCTCCCCAGTGGGACCGGGCAGCACCAGCCCGTGGCGATGCCATCCTGCAGGCAGGAGGGGAAGAAAGTACAAAGAGACGTACTGTACAGTCTCGAACTGATTACGACATTTATCATTTTCAATAAACTCCAGGAGCAGCCAGCCCTTGTACCCTGCGTACTCTTACAACTCATTTCTCTGTGAAATTGGAAACAGGACAAAGTCAATTACGTTATTTTCCAACAACAAACCTCTGTGGGATAGTAAGTCAGATACTGGCTGCAGTTTGGAGAACAGCCAGAGTCCCACTTGAAATGTTCTGTAACGGTGGCGATGTGGTCACAGTGATGCTTTCTTCCACCATAGTAAACACCAGGAAGACTTTTATTCTTGAAAGCCCTGTCCAAAAGAGAATAAGTCAGTACATTGCCTCTGTTGCAGCCCCATGAAAATGAGAAATTAATCTCCACAAGCTCTTTGGGAGAGTTACCTGGCTTTTGTTGTGTTTGGGTATTACATCCTCTGCAGGGGCACAAGCAGAGGGATGAAAAGTAGTTCAGGATTGGCACCATACCAGGAGTGTGGAGGGCAGGGGTGGATCAGATAAGCAGAAGTCTAAGACCATAAATACCTCCACGTCACTGCAACGCAAACAACAGCAAATCCCCCTGGAGAAGCAAAGTCGATGTGTAACTAAAAGCAAGTTGGAGAAAACTGCCCTGGTTTGGGAAATCAAGGTTTGAAGCCCCTGAGAAAGGACAGTGCTCAGAAGTTTCCCAGCCTTCTCTGTTAATTACTGAAGATATTTATTTTTAACCTAAGGCTGGCTCCCTCCATCATAATACTTAGCAGGGGACTCACATGGTGTAATCCGCCAAAAATCAAAGCCACTTGAATGAAGCCTTGTTCTGTAAGTGAGCTAGCCCTGCAGGGATGTCCCTGGTTCACCCCTCATGCCGTGAGGCTGTTGGGTCCAAGCTGGTGAAAATCTGAGCATCTTCTTTGCTGGAGTTACAGAGGCCTCAGGGTTTGCCAGCTCAGAGCTAAAACAGCAGAGGGAAGGGATGGGAATTAGCATAGCTGAGCTCCTGGATCAGTGTGGGGACAGCAAAGATGACCCTGCCACCTCCTATACGGTTTCTCCCATGGGTAGCTAAGGGGACACATGGTCTTGCCTGCAGGACACTGATCATAAGTCATGGTGCTGGGCACCAGCCAGTAACATTACAATACCAGACCTGTCCCACCTCACATTGCACAGCAACGCAAACCTCTCCTCCCTCCAGCTCTGGCTGGCTGTCAGCTCTGTCTTGGCTAGGGAAGCCAAGGGGCGGATGCAAGACCCACTCCCCAGCTTCAGTCCTGCAGCCTGTCCTTCTTGAAGGGCAACACCTTATATGTTGGAGAGGAGGGAAGACAAGAGCTTTGTCACCTGAAATAAGTTGCAGATGCTATTGAGTCCACAGAGAGGGAAGGGAAGTCTTGCACAAACTAGACCTGTAGTGAACACCTCCCGTAGCAAAACAAACAGTGTCATCTCAGCTTAGAACATCCATTTCTGAATAGATATTGTATCTCCAACACATGTATTTCAGGTTTGGTTTGATGGCATTTTCCTCCCTGAAAAATGTTGGCCCTTCCCCAGGAGCAGAAAGCAAATAATTACCAGTCTTACTTGTTGCAAACAGGGTGGTGTAACATCTAAGTACAGCTTTCCCTTTTTGACTTGGCTTGTTGGAGAGCACAGCAAAGTGAAGGAGTCTGGTTTTGTCCCTGTGTATGGTGGCATGGGGACACAGGTGGACAGATTGGCTCATGTCATCTCGGACATGTGCTGAAAGCTGTTTGCCCCCCACTGACCCAGCTGTAAAAAAGACCTGGGTCATCCTGAGCCAGGACATCAGGGGTAGCTTTGTCCTTGGTAGAGAAGTTCCCCATGATGTGTCCCCTTTCTCATCCCTAACCTTGTGTCCTTGTGGCATGTGAAGACTTTGCTGATTTGGCCAAGATTTCTAGGCATCCCAATATCCCAGACAAGTAGCCATAGGGTGTGGCAACCCTGCAGCTCATGGACATGTACTTTGGCACAGAAAACCCCAGCCCCTATTTGTATGCTGTGGCCTTGCCATAAGCACATGAACCCAACAAGCCCCCTTGGCATATGCAAACCGTGGCTGACACACTATCTGTCCCAACGCTGCCCCGTATGAAAACACTGCTGCATCCAAGGAAGCCATGCAAGCCAAATCAACAAATGCCTTGAGCTGCACTAAGACCTGGGAAAAGCGATGTTTCCTTTCTGATCGTATCCAGAAGACATGCAAAAACCACGGCCATGAGCAGCACTCCTAAAAAGAGAGAGAGGAAGGAAAAAAAAAGTTTTTTTTCCCTTTCTAGTTCTTGAAAGCAGAGTGATAATCAGTGGAGATAAGCCCTGTCATGTGTGTATTCTAGAAAAAAAAAATGAGAAAAAAATGTCTGAGGTGGCTCTTGAGTGTTCCTGCCTTGCAGCGGGGGCACTCAGAAACCCAGGTGCTTTCCATGGCTCAGCACTCCTGGATCCCACCCGTGAGTCATCAGCTCACAGGCCCCACCAGCTCAGACCCTGCCCTTGCCATGCAGACATGGGCTCTCTGCCCCTGTTTTCCCTTCTCCAAACCTCTTGCCATGAGCCAGCAATCGTCTACACTATCACCTCCACCAAGCAGCTCAAGGCAGGTTCACATGTAGAGATGTCATACTGACTCGTACTTCTTCCAGGTGTCTCTGCTGAAAGCATCGGAGTTGTAGTTTTGGTTTGTTCAGAGGTTGGTCTGAAACAGTTGTCTGTCCTGAACACACGAGGTGTTGCATGTCCTGTGAATCAAAATACTTAATTCAGAAGGATCACTTGGGAAACATTTTTTTTTCTTTCTTTCTATGATATTAATCATTCTTAGGAACAGGGAACCACTGCCCTGGTTGTGAGAGCAGGAATTGCAAGCTAACCCCCCTTGGAATACAATCTTTCTCCCAAATCGGGCAAATGGGTAAAGCGAAACAGCACTTGGGAAGGACAGAGCAAGTTCTTCCAGGTACTTCAGTCCCTGACTCGTTAAGCAGGTTATAATGGGCTTTAATTGTTACTCCCACAAGATGCAACTTTATTTACTGCAGTTGATCAGCTCTCACAAAAGGACTGAACCGTCCCCTTGCGTCCAAAAACCAGACAGTTCTCACCTCATCTGTGATAACGTCGTTCAGGAGAAACACGTCTCCATGGCAAGGCAGGACCAATACAGCCATCAGCTAAGGACTGCTGAGGCAAGGGGAAGCTAAAACCAAGTTCCCAGCCACTGCACTCTCCAGGGATATTGTATCTTCTCAACCAGACACACTGCATAGGAGATTGGGCCAGAAAATGAAATAACATGGCAAATCCATCTTGGGAATGAGAGCTGCTGCCTGGTCTGACCTGGCATTGCCTGGGAGCAGGGGTCAAGTCCCTTGCAAAAGTCATGAGCACTATTATCCCATCCTTCCAGTTGGGAAACTGAGGCACCCTAGTCTGCTTGTCCCTTTAGATACCGCTTAGCAGATGTTTGCAATGATGCTGGAGGAACACCTGGACAGGGAGGCATGCTCTTCTGGGTCACCAGCAGCTCCTTAGCAAAATCCCACAGCTGGCACAGACGTCTCTGCAGCAGATGCTTTGCTGCAGTGGTGGCCACTTTCCTGGCTCAAGCTCTCTGAGCACATCCCCAGCTTTCCTGTTCCACTTCATAACTCCTCCGAAGCTGAGCATCCTAAGTTCACTGGTTTTCCCGAACTCATCTTGCTCCCCAAAGTGCATCAGCTTTCTTGTAACACAAATCCCAGGCTTATTTATCTGGGCTTAGGGTAATACATTCAGGGTTAGAGTTGCAAGGTCTCCAAAAGCAGGATTCTTAGTGAAAGGCACCGTGACTCCAGATGTTGGAGCAAGCCACTCTCCTAGCTGCTCCTGTGTACCTGTCAAAGACCTTACAATGTGCATCAGCGTGGGAAGCAGAGACTCAGCTTCCATGAAAGGACAGCATTGCCACGGTCACTTTTTTCTGTTCCTGTTCCCTGAATATATTGTGCTTCTTATTTTCACCTGATACCAATGCAGCATTGATGGTCCCTGCCTCGGACGTGTGCTGTATTTCACCCTCTTCGAGCTCTGATGGCCCAAAACACCTTAGAAACCTTCAAGGCTTAAATTACCCCATGTACTACATCAGAAAGTATCCATTTTACACTGAGCTTACTAAGCGTACGGCCTCAGGCACATTCTTATCTTCTGATAGGGCTTGCACAACCTTTCTGGTACCTTATCACCAGGGAGAACAAGAACAAGGTGCTTTGCTCAGGCCTGACCTCTTCCCTTCCACTTTTCAGCCAAGGGGGACGGGCATCCTGGATCAGCATCTGCAGCCAGAGCAGAGCCAAAGCTTTACAGCCTACGCGGCCAAATGGCATCGGCAGAACCAAACCCTTCCTCCACCATGCTGAGCTGCAACTGGTTTGGCCCAAGAAGGGAGAATGTCCCTTTCCAAACATGGGTAAATTGGAGCACACACACCGAGAGGACGCATGGTTAAAAGGGATCGTAATGCTGCCTTCAGGTGTATTCCAGCCTCATTGGCAAGGGGAGAACCAGCTTCCTGCACCTGCGGTTTGACATCACTCGGGGTTTTGTGCATCTTCCTCTAAAGCATCTCAGCCCTGGAGCATCTCCTGCTAAGCCCAGAGCCCCAGCCTAGCAAGCCCACCTATGTGGCACTGCGCGCATCGCTCCAGGGCACGGCTGCCAACCCTCCTGGGACACCCCGCGCTCCACTGCAGCTCTGGCACCATGCTGCTTGCCCGAGGTGTGCTTGTTTTGTTCATGACCCAACACTTTACTACTGTCAATATTTTAATTTTTATGCAGTGCCCCCCCACCCCCTTCTTCTCCCATGTGGAGATGAGTTTCCACTTGCCGCACCACATTCTTGGAAGAACAGGCGGAATGGAATTAAAGGTTTCAAACTAACTCAGCGGAGGTGAAAAATGTTGCCTAAAGACAGAAGGAAAAGATTGTCAAGTGAGATTTAGAGATGCCCTGGGCAGGTGAGGGATGATTGCATCCGATTCCGATAGTACGTCTGATTCTAGCACTGCCTGGGAAGGTCTCTTTCTCTCCTGGAGCTTGTTTTTTGTCCCATCTTCATCCTATCTGCAGAACTATTCAGGCAGAAAAATGCCCTCTCTAGTTTCAGACTCCAGAGTCACTAATAGCTCCTGCCACTAACTAGGAGATGAGGCAATGCACACTTTAAATGGCTCCCAATTTTCTCAAGCCAGACAGCTTGTTTGTGCTTCTTTTACAGGCTTCTCTTCTATGACTCAGCCCTATATGAATGGCTAGAAATGAACATCAAGCTAAACTAACAAAGTGGGTGCCAAACATTTATTTTTTATTTTTTTTGCCCAGGATACCATTTTCCCCAGAGTCTCACAGAGGTAATTAAAAGGTGTCAGCTTTTAGAAGGAATATCCTTGACAGTAATATGATATAATTCAGACTGAACAATATGTTCAGTTTGTTCCCTGGACCATAATGCAGTCCTGTAAGAATACAGTGCTATATTCACTAAAGATTATCCTCAGGAAAGAATGCCCTGAGTTAGCTGAAATAGGACAAAAATTTTCACATGATCATTGACAGCTCTGATTAAATTTATTAGACAAATTCAGAATAAGTATCTATGTAAAAGTGTAACACTGGGATTCAGAAGACCCCTGTTCAGACCCAAGATTAAGAACTCATTGCTTCTTGTGACCATAAAACATTTTAGCAATGCCTTGCCTGTGTGAAAAGCAAGGGACTACTTCATTCCATGCTGCAGCTGCTTAGGTGGCAGTGGCTTTAGCACCAGATTGTCCTGTTCCTATTTCTCGGTGCAGCACCTCACACACAAAAAACCTATGACTTTCAGGGTCTCTTTAGAAGTTTCTTTGCTACCAACATACCACTCTTTTCACTATAATTCTGTTGAGCTGGAGAAATGACATCTTTTTACTTTCTCAACTGGGACACAAGTGGAAGAGAGATCTCATCCCACCAGGAACCCTATAAGTGGTGCCTCTAAAAACCTTAGATCAAGCAAGAACCAAAGCAGAATCAGATTCAGTATCTTCTAGGTCTACCCTTCACCCACCTTGGATGCAGCTCTGTGAACCTGAATCTGAGCTTGCAGAGTTCCCTTGGGACATTGGAGCTGAAGCACCTAAATAAACGTTGAAGTGGGTGTAAGCTTGTAATAACCAGAAGAAATAATGAAATAAATATCCATAAACAGGCAAGACACAGATTAAGGTGGGTTTTCCCCTTGTTCTTTTGACCATTTTATTAAAAATAACAAGGCTGACTCACGTGCCTTACAGGTGACCAAATCTCCTGTTTTCTCTAGATTTAAACCTGAGTGGTCTCACTGGTAAAGATGATTTGCCCCATCATGTTTCACGGCAAGCTGGATCCTTGACTTTCTCATCGGAGCTCAGCCTAGATTAAAGCTCCGTTGAAGGCCAGGATGTTTGACCTGGGATTATCGGTTTCGTTGTGTAGTGGGATCAGTGCCAAATTCCCCAGTGAGAACCTGGACAACCAACCACATCCAAGCTACCTCCACTTTCAGAGCTGGCCAGATGTATTGTTTTAACTTAAAATGAGATTTGTCTTTAATGATGGTCTGGGGGAGACTTATGGATCTAATCAGAGGGTTTGATCCAACCCGAGCTTTTCTGCAACAGCTCCACTCCTGTGTTTTCAGGCAGTTGCCTTCAGTGGAGCAGAGCACATCTCGCTCTGAGCATCAGTGAGAGCGGGGTCCTGGGAATGCATTTCTGCCTCGAAGCAGAAGTTGCTAGGAAACCAAACAAGCAACAAGTTTATCTTCAAAGCCTGGGACCTTGGAAACTGGAATTATCTGGGAGGAATACCCTTCAATGGAATCTGTCGTGCCTCATCAGTCCTGGCAGAAAATATTCCAGGTTGTCATGAGGCGCTGATGTGTGCCCAGGGACTCTGAAGTGACCAGATTTCCAATAGCATCACGGTGGAAAAAATGCGGAGCATGATTACTTTTTAAATATGTGAAGAGAAAAAAAAAGAAAATAAAAATAAATTACCTTAAAAGACTTATTATCTCAGAAAGGTTTTAAGCAGCAGTGAAAAATTCAAGAAGCAATTGAAAAGATCACCAACCAGAGGTTCAGTTAAAATAATGGTGCCATAAAAAGCAAGTAGCATTGGTAGGTGGCAACCCATTTTGTAGTGCTTAGCTTCTGCCACACCAGTGGCAATTTCAATCAACCTCATCCCTATGGTGTGAGATGTCCCTGTCTCTTGATGGTTCTAGTACCAGAAGAGTCTGTGAGCAGAGTCATCTCTGGTCCCAGAGCCAAGTCATCTCATTGCTCAGCTTCTTGACAGCCAAGGACAGTCAAACACACCTTCTCAGTTCTGGGGTTTTCCTCTGTCACTCCAGCAACACTGCTACACGAGGTCTGGCCTCAGGCTTGGGTGTTGGAAAGATTGTGCTACATGAACGAGGTCCACCTTCAGCCAGATGTCGACATTATGGGTTTGTATCGAGATGACTATCTTGGTGACAGAAAACTCAATGTACAACAGCAGCTACCACCAGAATTTGGAGTTAACCAAAGCTGAAGGCACCCAGCTAATCACAATACCTGAAAATATTAAAACTAATTTGTTTGGAAGCTGTGATGATGTCCTAAACAGGAACTGTGGTTCCAGGTCCAAAACATAGTGTTTAGAGGACTGGAGAGGTGGCAACATCTAGTAGAGAGAGCACAGGTCTTCAAACTAAGGAACAGATACACACATCAGCCAAAGTATTTAGAAACACAATTCCTGATTGATTTCCTCAGATTTATGTGCTGAACTGTCTTTCAAGATGCAAGGCCCAGTCTTTAAAAATCAGCCACACTGTAATACACAGGCAGATGTTTACGTGCATTGCTGCCGTACGTTGGAAAGGAGCAACACTGCAAATATGTGTCATACACCATGTTCTGGCAGCCACCAGTGACAATTCTTTTGCTGGAGTGTCAGATGCTTTTAAGGACGAGTGGTTCTGAGTTCTGTTTCTACAGGCGATGCCAAGCTGCAAGTGGTCATGTTGTGCAATGTAATGATGGACCAGATGTTCCTGGATGGCCACAGACTTGTACATAATTCTAAAGGAAAGGGAGGAGATAGGAAATGCCTGTGTATTGAATGATTGTTCTTCTGCTTCTCCATAAGAAGTCAGTTTTTCAGGGTATATCTGAGCATCCTTGGCACTTTGAGAGTTTTGCTCGATGATAAAGTCCAGGATGTGCAGGTCTGTACCACTTGCACCATTGGTACCATTTGAAGTTCATTGCTGGGCCAAGACAGGGATAAAGTCTTGTCTGGTGCAAAAGTGCAACTGTACTGTTAGATCCTAAGAACTGGCAATGGTGCAGGTCCCTTGGGTACTCCATATCTCCCAGACAGGCAACCCCCCTTCACCTTCCTCCTTGTACCCACCCCGCAAGCAGAAGCACTTGCAAACATGCAATTAAGAGATAACGTCGATGAGATAGAGCGTAATTGCCGGATAATGGTCTCTTGCCTCTATATAACTACCACGCCAAAGCAGTGACATTTATTTCCCAAGCGGAAGATGCAGCTTTGACCCTGTGATAACAGAGTCTTACAGTTACCTCCATGGTGGGTGGGTCAGCGGCTGACGTGCCCGAGTGTGTTTCATTTTGTCTGTGGGCTGCTGCAGCAGTTGCTCGTTGCTGAGCAGTTTGCATGCCTCTTGGCTTAGAGCACACGGATATGCTCAAGCTGCTGAAATACGATTCAGTCCCTGGCTCGGTCAGAAGCCTCCTATTTCCCCTTGTGTGTGGCTGGCAGCCTCGCAGGGGAACAGCCGTGTGGCAGTGGCACGAGCAGACCCAAGGCTGGACACGGAAAGCTGATCGTTTTACCCAAGTCAACAGGTCAAGAAACCGCGTTATCCGCCTTTTGCAGCCTGAGTTTGATCACTTGTGCTTTTGCATCATCTCCCCTTGGGTCAGAGGGGACAATGTATGTCCATTTGGGATGCAGAGGAGAATCACCATTCTTGTCATGACCCTTTTTGGCAGTGTCAGAAGAAAAAGCAAGAATGGATTGGTTGGTGGGAGAAAACCATCTGTTTGCTTCTAAGTCTGAATAGCTGTTCCCTGGGTGAGCAGCTGTGCCAGTGCAAGACAATTGCCTCCTCCCTTCCCTGGTCTTACCACTCCCTCCCCAGGGTCGCACAGTAGATGGGTCTGCTGAGCACTCATCTGTTTCGTGCAAAACCTCCCAGCCATGTCAAGGGCTCTGGTTTTGTCTGAAGCTGCTCAAAGAGGTCGCAGGATCCCGTCAGCAGATGGAGAGGTGGGGTGGTGAATCCCAGGTGGCAGGTGATGGAGAGGAACTGGGGGAATCACAGCCAGGCCCAGGAAATACCTGTCTGCAATGTCCCCGGGGATCAGAGGGAACATACCTGGCTGGGGCGGATAGGCAGTTTGGAAGAAGGTTCTTGTTCAGATAGACGCTTGGCTTTAATCCAAGGGTGTCAGTAGGCAACTTTCACAAGAGCAAGACACATAACAAAAAGCTCCCAGTAGTTTTCTGTGCTGTTTTCCTCTACTGACATGGGATAGGTCTTATCTTTTTAAGGAAACTGTCCAAAAGTTGCTTCCTTAGAACATCCCCACCACCACCCCTTGCCTAATTGCTACACAAAACTAAAAATAAATGCAATGCTTTCCACCGAACTGCCTGTGCACAGGAGACAGGCAGCAGGGTCTCACTGGGAAGTGCAGCCTTTGAGGACTCCTCCACACCAAAGCAAAGCATGCAGATAAGACCTGCTGACTGGCAAAGCAAACCCTCCCCTGGCTGACTGTTTCTTATATCCAAAACATGACTTCCTCATGCTTACTTGGTCTATTCTGCTTTGTACGACATGCCAGGACTCCCTTTACTACCTTTCTGTGGCTTCTTCTGTGCTTCTCACTGAAGAAGACCTGAGAGCCAACTGCTCAGCTTAAGCTCTGCCTGAAAACAGGGCTTGGGATCAATGAGCTTCACCTAGACCTGGTGGGATTTCCTTTTTGGGGATCCCACAATACTTTTACTGTCTACTAAGCACTTAGAGACAGGATCTTGTTGCAAAGCTTGGCTGGAATTAGTATGGTGCTTGTGTTGCCTCCTGGAGTTGAGGCTAAAGTAGGTGAGAAAACCACCAAATGCTGTTAAAAGTGTTCATCCCAACTTCAGTTCCTGCATCGGCTTCTACCAGAGAAAGGATCTACAAGTCTGCAGCAGAAGGAGCCTCAGAAAATATCCTTTCAGGAGCATTACAGGTCAGAAGGTGGAAAACAGAGTGCTGAACATGTGGAAGGTTGTTCTCTGCACCAGAATGCCTCACTCTGAGGTCCACACTGCAATGCAAAGGCACCTGGCTGATTTTCAAGAGCTTCATTGCTCCTGTTTACAATGGCCCCTTGGCTCAGTCCTTCAGCATTGATTCAATCCACCACAAGGGCAGGCATGGATGGGGTTTGCTTTGAAAGCAACACTTTGCATGGACCTGCCTTTCCAAACTGCCCGGTGTGCTTCCTCCAGACCCTTGCAGATTGACAGATGTGGGCGTGGTGGGGTTTTTCATGTTCAAAAGTCCAGAAGAACTGCAAGGAGAGACCAAGGCATGTGGACCCAAAGCAGGCTGTAGGCCTCTGGCTCCTCAGCCCCCAGGAGATGTTGTTTATAAGTGTCCTGTTCAGTCAGTGAAACAGTACTGGAGGGCCCCAGGGAGAGGAAAAATATCCCCTCTTCCCCTGCAGTCATAAACAATCATGTTTATGTGTTTTCTGCACAGTTCAGTCGTGAATTTGAAGATTTCTTTTAAGGAGAGTCTAAAAGGGAACAAGATCTCTTGTTCCTTGCACAGATCTATAGTTTTGCAGGAACACCAGGTACTCAGGACTTATCAGGAGATGCCCCAACAACTGCATTTTTGAATGCCTAAATGATTCATCCTTTGCTGGAGCTGAATATAAAATGGGTTATTTGGACTCTGGAGCCTGATTACCAAATGGTGGGGATTTCAAGAAGAGTTTCCTGTAGCTTCTGTGTCATACCTGCCAGCCCTGTGCAGACATCTCAGATGCCCTCAGGCATCTCAGACAGGACCAGATGTCTGCCCTTAAGCAGCAGAATTGCACCCTGGATCTTCAATGGAAACTCAGACACGCAGCTTGCAGGTAGACATCCACGGGCATTTGGGTATTTTCATCCCTGTTCTACTCCACAGGAAAAAACTCATTCGCATTTTATGGGCTGTGTTGAAATGTGGGGCAAAGGAAGGAAAAGGAAATTCCTGGCAACCTGAAGACCTTCCTGATCTCAGACAACTCATGGTCAGCTATCTGATTTTATCCTGAATGAGAGACTAATTTCAGCGAAGTTAGCAAAAAACTTTGCATGAGGGTTAAAAAAGAAGGATTTCAGTTTCCCAAGAAAACCCACTCACTAAAGCTCCCTAGAAATTCAAATACCAGATTGATAAGGTCAGGAAAAAGCAATCTTGGCTGCTTATCCAAAGGCTAATCACTGATCTTTTGTGCTGGTTGTGTGTAGTATCTGCATCTTGATAAAAAATAATCCTGTCATCAGCTTCTGCTGAGAGAGGGTGAGGGGAGGAGTTAGCAAGAAATGTGGAAATGTGGTACCCTTCTCCCAGCAAGGGATTTGTGTGAAGCTCTGGCGTATCTTTCCAAGCATCATGGATTTTCATTGACTTTATATTTTAGACATATTTTAGATCAAGGGGAAAATCTGGAGGAAGGAGAACGCATCGGGCTGAAAGACGATGAGAGTCCCAGGAACTGTGGCAGTGAGATGTGTGACCTCATTTTCAGTGGAAGGATAACCATGAAAAAAGATGCCACACCAAACTCTGCAGTGTCTTACACCTTTCATTTTTTTTTCTTAAATAAAAGATAAAATTCCCTTGTTTGGATGCGCTGCCTGGCTGTTGTTATTTTCCAGAAAACAGGGCTAAGGTGCATGTTTTTCATTCTGGCTCAGCCCTGCCCTGCTCTTTACATTCAGGGATTTTCTGGGAAATGCAGAATCTGACTCAGACCATCAATTGTTGGGTCCAAAGCCCTTTGACACGACTCCCACTGACTCCGGAAAATTTTGTGCAGCCTGGCTGAGATTCATACCAATGAGCATCAGACAAGTGAAAATAAGTTGCTTACATCTGAACTAGTCTCCCTCGGGTTCCCTTTATAGACACTGCTGGAGAGCAGTTCCTCTGACCTATTTTAGGATGAGGTGAGTCACTCTTTGAAAGAACCTGTTTTTCCCCATGGACCGTAAGGGGAGTCCAGAACGGCTAGCTCAGACTTGTGTGCCTGACTTCAGGACGAATCCTACTCCACTTTTCTGTTTTTGCAGGGCTGTGCTTTGCTGATTATCACTCCCCGTGCTGTGTGGATTGCATTATTGCAAGAACAGATATGTTCCTCCACAGCCACAGCATCGCAACCAGCCATCACATCCCGGGGTTTGTCTGATAACTATTCTGATCACAGTGTTAGCGGCTGCCAGGGTCAGGCTGGTCTTCGAATATAGCTAAAACTGTCACATTTTGTGCAAACAGAGTTATAAATGGGATCTCAAATGCATTTCTGTTACAGCAGAAATCAGGAGAGATGTTATGTCATCGGGTGAGCACCCCGCGTCGAAAGGACTTGCGACAGGAGACTAAAAGCAAGTAACAGGCAAACTCATTATCTGCGTGTACACAGCAAATGGTGGGAAAAGAGCTAGTCCTCCTCGGCTCTCATGTGTGCTGTTTAATATCTCCTGTGGCTCCAGTCAAACTTATTTATTCTAGCAAAAGTGAAAGCAGTATCTGGTTTGGGAACGGTAAAGAGAAAGAATGAGAGGGTCAGAGACTCCCATGGAGGGGATATACAGGCAACTTCCTTTAGTATTCTTGTATCTAGTGTTAATTCTAGGAAATAAAAACCATTTGACCCATCTGCTCTTAGTTATTTACACGGGCCCAAATTTGCCAAATTAGTTGTCAAAAGCTAGATGCTTGAGGCTGTCAACATGCATCTCCTTCTGGATTCAGTTGTGCTGATGGAGACATTCCCAACCTGCTCTTTCTGCCCCCACTTCCCTCCATCTAGACCCTCTCACCTCAAATAAGCTGCTGGTTTGCTCCAGAGGCTGGTCCTTAACACATTCCAGCTCTGAAGAGCTACCTGAGCTAAGATCAACACGCTCGACCTCTTGAAAAAGGCCTTTCCCATTGCTTTGGCAGCTGGGTTTATGCTGGAAAATGCTGCCGTTTCAGCTGGCTGCTGGCTTTCCCACCAGCACAAGGCAGAGCACGTCAGGCAGCGTGGCTGGCTGGAGGCTTCACTCGTGCTTGAGCTGCTGGACTCCAGATTAGTTTGGCTCCCTAAAGAGAAAAACCTTTTGCAGTGTTGGTGATGCTGAGGGTCCTGAGATGGGTTTGTTTAGCTGTCAAGCAGGCGTGGAGCTGTTGCAGCCCGGCAATGCCAGCTCTGGACATCTGGCCACCACAGGGAGCAATGCCACGGTGCTGCAGGGAAAGAAGCATCTCCTTCTGGCATCTCCAGCTTTTGCAAAGGAGAAGGTTCCCCAACATGGTCCCATGTTAGAGACTCCCATGGGGTGTTGTTGGAGCTACAGCAGGGTAAAACAGATCCTTCTTGGTTGAGTCTCACACGTAGGAAAGAAGGTGGCAGCTCAGACTGCAGGTAAAGCTCCAGCTCATACACAGGCCACGGGCCACGTTCACTTCAAGTGACCACTGGCACAGACACACAGTGTTAGGCTGGTGAAAACCTTTCCTCCCACCACACAAGGTCCAGCTCAGCCTCTTGCTGTCACTGCTACATTCAGCTGTGATTTGCTTCCACTTTTCACCAATGTACATAACCACAAGAGGTAAAACAATGGACAGCCCAGCTCTGAGACAGCCACGAGGAGGTGGCCACCAGCCACGGGCATCAGAAGCAGCCTAGAGCTATTAAAGTAGTGCAAGATAAAGCAGCTTCCATTGACTTCCACCAATGCTCCTGAGCTCAGGGAGCAGTTGGAGGTGCTGTCAGAGCCCATACAGGCTTGGTTCACTCGTGGCAGGGCTGAGTGATGCATGTGCCTGAACCTAAGCCAGACACAATTTTTGGAGGTCTCTCAGAAAGCCCACGGTAGCCACATGCTTCAGTTCCCCAGCCCAAATGTCCCTTTGCAGCTGGTCCATGGAGAACAGCCTTTACTAGTGTTTAGATGAGCTTAGACTTGCCTCCCTGGACCTTTCCACACCTCCAAAATTTAAATCTTTCCAATTGTTAATTAGCACAATCTTTGGCAACCCCACTAAGCAGAAGCCACCAGCCCTCCCACACACTCCTATTTCTGTGACATTGGCATAAGGAGCAACTTATTTGACACCCATAAATTTACCTTGTGGTAAAACCATTAAGAATATGGAGAAGCAATTCCCTGGATGTTCAGGTACATTTCCCCCCAGGATAATCAAAAAGAAGAGAAAGGGAAAAAAAATTACTAAAAAAACCCCTCACCACTTTCTTAGGAAATAAAAGGTGTGGGGATTGGGATAGAGTTCCTCTTCAAAGAGGGCCTAATTGGTTTGTATAAGCTCCATCAGCATCTCTGGAAGAAATCCTTGCAGTATATTGCTTGTTTGGCTCCTTGCTTCCAATTCCTATTCATGTATGCACCACGTCTGACTGCAAATTGCAGCCATTTCCATAAACTCGTCACCTCTTCCTCTGAGTGTGTTAGCAAAAGAGGGAAATCAAATGCTCTGCACTTTCCCTCAATAGCTTTTAGCGCTTGTTTTGGCTTTAATCGGGAACAAAATGCTTTCCAAGTACCATCTGATGTTGCTGGTTATCTGCTCGCCTCTCTGCGGGTTTATGGCCCAGTACATTTAGATAACGGGTAACATTAGATGCTAATATGAAGGCAAGTTGCTTGAGAGAGGGGATGAAACACAGCTTAAACACTACTGTAGGGAGCAAAAAGCTTGATGGTGTGCTTTCCCCACAACTTAACGATGCTGTGAGTTAATTGCAACAGGGCAGCATGTGCACGCTAAAATGGGGAAGGGGTTTAGGGGCAAAAATTCTGAAAATGGAGAAGACAAGGGGTTGCATCAGTGTTAAGTTGGCAAATGGCATCCCACGGGATGTTGCTCCCCAGGGCAAGGGGGATGGGATGGGCTGAAGGAGCTGGAAGAAGAGGCATCATGTGCCTCCAGGCTCCCGGCGAGGCCACAGTCCAAGGACTGGAAACCACCTGCAATTCCTGAGCCGGGGATTCCCGTGGGAAGGGGTTGCTGCAGGCAGGGGCTGCGCCAGTGTGGCACGGTGACCAGTTTTGCCTCCTCTTGGCCAGCTGCAAGGAGTGGAAGAGCTGGGATCTGGAGGAGCGAATACAGGCTTATGACAGATGAGCTTTGGCAGGAAAAGCCGTGGCAGCTTCCATCTCTGTTGGCAGAAAAGCAGCTCCCCCTGCAGCTCAGCTGCTTGGGGTTGAACCCAACCCACCACCCGTTTGGGCACCAACACCATGACCAGGTTGTCCAACCGGCCCCGGGGCTGGTGGGGCAGAGGAGCAATGCAAAACATCTGCAGGCAGATTGGGCAGAGCTGGGCTGCCAAAACCTTTTATTTTAGGCTGGCAGCTCTGGGCATTGCTGCTGTAATAACTTCACTCTGGTCACCTTCAAGCCAAGGTGAGCCATGAGCTGAGCTCAAGGGGCCCTAAAGGCTTTTTGAAGCCCACCTGCAGAGGAGCTGATATTTAAGTGAGTTTAATGCCTGTTTATGCCAACTTTATGTTACTTGTGAAGCATCAAGTGGCTGTGGGGAAAACCCAGGCCCAATAAAATTACTCTTTTTGAAGTGAGGGGGTAAATCTGGTTCACCAAAATGCAGTCCTCCTGCCAAAGGAAGCGTAAATGGGCACCTCTGTGGGCTGACAGTAGACCACATTCACACCTGCATGGAATGCCTGTTGGTCCTGTGCTTCTCTTCTGCATTATTTCCTTCTAATTTTGCAACCCTTTCCCCCTCCATCCCTTTCCCCATGGACTGCAGCAATAGTTTTGCCTTTTGGTTTGCCTGGGTGGAAGAATCAAGCTCACGGGTGCATTGCTGTTCCTGACTCTGCTGTGATTAAATGATAATAATAATAATAACAACCAAATCATTATTTAAAAAAAAAAATCAAAAAATTACTCCACATCAGGGGAAAAATGTTTAAATATCCCTGCAACTTCTAGGTGCTTTCATTCTCCAGCTGCTGTCCTTGTCTTAGCCTGAGCATAGCAGGAAAGCCCAAGCTCGCATTCCTGTTTATTTGCAAAGTGATCTCGTAGCCAAACCCACCCCCACCCCCCCATCCCATTTTTACAGGCTTTTTCCTTATTAAGGTATAAGTAGCTTATTCTTGCATGTCCTATGCAAAGTCCAGATGGTAGCTAGAAAGGGCAGCCCCATCAGACACCCACCAGCTGTCGCCTGTAACCTCCACGCCAACCATCCCCAAAACAGCCTTTTATTGCCCGCAGCTCTTTAGTTTACACTAACACAATGTTGGATTTTTTTTTGGAAAAACAATGAAGTTGTGATCTGAGTTTCGGGATTGCCACTGGTTTAAATAAGGTGCTGGGCAGCCAGTGACTATGGCTATAAGTAATCAGGGGACTATAGCTATTTCTTTTTCCTTTCTCTCTTTGTGTAGGATAGGACAGTACTTTTTTGCTAATGCAACTAGTACCTTGTTTCCCCAGCTCTCACTAGTGAGTTATTCTTGTTAATCATTCAAGAAGTGGGAAAGAAAACCTCTTTAAAAACAAAGAAACTGACTACAAGAGCACAAGGACTACCAGGAGGATTCAGGGACAAATGTACATTTTGACACATTTTTACATGTACTTAACTTGTACTTGTCTTTTTAAAAATTTTCTACCTCTATCTCAAGTTTTCTATAATTGCTTTAAAGAAGATGGTCATGAGCTCCGCTATCAGGCTGATAAAGTGCAGTGGAGTCAACAGACCTGTCTCTGTTGACTTTAAGCTTTGGATCGTGCAACAGAGAATAAAAACAAGCCTCTTCTGACAATAACAAAGTTGCTGGGGTTAATGTGTGCTTTTGATGCCAGAGATCTTTTAGGATTCATGTAATTCAGAGGAACAAAAAACTCCTTAAACGCCCAGCCGTGCACCCTTTGATTCACCGTAATCCCTGTAAATTTATGGCAAAGCCAGATGAGCTATTTAAACCAAGATGCATATGCCCCATCTGAATCCTCACCTCCAGCCAAGGCTATGTGCAGGCAAGAGGAGGATGCTGCAAACTCATGGCGGGGTTTAAAAGCTGCCTTTGGGTTTCTGCAGGGTTATATATCGGGCTTTCCTATGTCAGGCTCATATCCCTCCATTCTCGGGGGAAAAGGAGGCTTTTCTTGTTCTTGCCTTTCCCATTGGAAAGCCTGGCTGGGCACCCACACTGTGGGGACCCTGCAGCCCAGGGTGAGATGCTGAGCTCCAGAGGTTCCGGTGCTGCATCTCTCTCCTCAGCACCTCCTGTCAGCCACATTCAGTGTTCCCTCTCTGAGCTTGCTGGGTTTTCTGGGAGCTGGTTTTAGGCTCCTGACCTTCCTCACGCCCTCTTGAGCTGTGGTGTTTAGCTCAAGGCAGTGGGTGCTTGGGGACAGCAAGGTAAGAGTCATGGTGAGGGGCAGGACAGCACCAAGCTCCAGCCCAAGGCATCTGCTCCTCTTCTGCTGGGAGGCTCGGATCTCCTTTGGAGCCAGGGGCAGATCTAAGGGAACCAGGCAGTGGTCCTCACTGCTGCTGCAAAGCAGCTTTATCAGGAGGGCTATGTGATAAGGGAAATTATTAGCTAGCTGCCATGTTAAGTGGTTAGCAGTAAATCGATGCACAAGACCTGAGTGGTCCTGGCAAAGAAAGAGATCAGTGTTATCCCAAGGAAACACAAACCTGGAAGCCCTGGGGGATATTAATAGAAACTGTGCGAAATCTGCAGCCCCAGAAAGCCTGCTGCTCTCTCAGAGTAATTAGCTAAATGCGAAGTGCCGTTTGGCTGAAAGCTGGAAATAGCAGTGCTGAGAGAAAGTAGAGACACGGGTGCATTCATCGAAACAGGCATTGCTAACTGGTGTTCAACGATTAAAACACTTGGTTTGGAAATGCCCGTGAGTGTTAACTACTCCACCGCTGAGAGATGCCCTCGATATTGCTGCCAAATGTCTAACTCTGGTCTGTCGGGACCTGCCTTCTCCATCCAGGTGCTTCATTCATTCAGGTGGTGGCAATAAGGCAGCCAAACTGGTTTTAATACTGCACTTAATTCTGAAGCCTGTCACATTTGCTTTGTTTGGATGATAATCAGATAAAAATAGCACCCAGCTTTTTCTTCCTGACACCTCCAAAGCTGCACGGAGGTCCCATTAAATTGATCTAATGTGACTGGGAGGGACCTGTGGAGCATGAGAGGTGTGAGATGGTGGCTCTAACCTATAGGTTCCTTCTTCCTGGGGGAGTAAGACGTTAATTTGTCCTGCAGTGTCACTAATACTGGTGGAGTGTTGCAACACTGGTATCACAGAGAAAACAGTTTTGGCTATAAGGACTTTTTCTATCTGATTACTGCCTCCAGCCCTCAAGGAAGGACAGGGTCACCCTTGCGCCCGGCATAAGGCATGCAAAGAGGGTTTATTAAATTTAGGTGAGCCTCTATTCAATGGGTGGACACTGAAAGAACTATTGCAGGGGTCAAGCTGACATCTCAGGTCAGAGATCAAGACAGCATCCTTGGGTCTGAGGAACTCTCCTAGCACCTGCATGTACGGCTGCGTGACAGGCTTGGGTGAAGACCCTGCTTTGTGTCTCATTGTATGGGAGTTCCTAAACTAGCTGGGAAGCCCAGGCAGAGCAGTGCAGTAAGAACAATAAATGTTTGGCTGCACTGAGGTGACACAGTGGATGGATGTGTGGGAAGCCAGTGTAGGCATCTCTGACTCATGCTCCTGTTCTTGGCAATTGTCAGACATCAACCCCACTCAAGGTGTCCTCACCAGGAGCATGAAAATGGCTTGTGGTCCTACCCAAGGGACAACCTGAGCACCAGACCTCATTACCTGGGAACTGAACATCTGAAGGCCACAGGCAGCAGAATTCGTAGGTGGAGGAGCTGGCATCCACAGCCATTCCTCACAGCAAACTGATGTGTCAGAGCATTTTCACCAGGCAAATATAAACAGGCTGTGCAAATGCAGCCAGATTATCTCTCTTTTTTTTTATTCCTCCAGACATACTTTGGGAGGTGTTTGTTAGACCACAGCCACAGGCTGCTTCAGCTCTGCTGAAGATGTCCTTTCCCAGCTGGCAAAGCAGCACAACCCATTTGCTGAAAGAGGACCTGGGTTTGTTGTTTTCTTCTTGATTCTCACAAAAAACGAAACAAGGAAATAATACCTGTTTTTTAAGGCCTGATTTCCAAGAATTCACTGCATCCTGTTGTGACTTTCCCACCCAGTTCTGATTAATTGGCCTCTCGTGTTGCACCAGCCTTCAAGACGCTGAGCTGAGTTAAAGCCTAGGTGCCCCTTTGGGTCCTGTACCGTACATGGTGTCCTGCAAGACAGGGACACAGCTAGCCTGTTGTTTCTGCAACCCCACAGCAAAGTACCTACTAACAACTCAACTTCTTGAGATCCATCTCACCCTGAGCCCTTCTTGGATGCTCCACCACTCCTCTGAGACCCATGTTGAGAGTGGGTCTGCTCAGGAGGTGCAAGCCACTGGAAAGTGGTGGGCTCCACTTTAGGGGGTGATGAAGTCAAGAGGTGATGCAGATGGAGAGAATCTGCAAGAAAGCCACCTGCCCAGGGGCAATGCATCCCCACGTCACACGCCAGCCCAGAGCTTTTTTGAGGTCTGCTCACTTTTCCTGAGGTCTGCTGAGCCCATAGTTTGTAGCTTGCAGATCCCTTCACAACATTTAGGTGCCTTACTCCTAATGGGTTCAGTTGGGCACCTAAGCACCAGGTGGGCTCTTTTACCTGCTGCTCTAAGTTATCACAAGGCTTTGGCCAAGGTAGGCCGTATAGACTCTTATAACCCCTTCTGATAAAGCTCAGAAGACCCTGTGACCTCACTGCGACCATTAACATCTATTTTACACCAGTAATGCAGTCCCTTGCCTACTTTTTTTTTTTTTTAATTTAATTGCCCATGTAGTGACCTCTTCTTCTAAGTGCCTGGCAGAGATTTACAGCACGGCACTAACATGCCCGCAGCTTTGAATCTTCTGCAGCTGCCGTCATTGATTTACTTTAGCTGATTTAGCAACATTTCTTGTCCCAGAAAGAAAAAGAAACAACAACAACAACAACAACAACAACAACAACAACAAACAACCCTGATCTGATTTTCTGGCAAATAACTTATCTTGACAGCACAGCTATCAGTCACCAACCCCCTCCCCAGCACTCCGGCTGGAGGCTCAACTGGAGAAGCCTCCTGGGCTCCATCCATAGAGGTCAGCCTTGAAGCCACTGAGAATTTGTGCAGCCAGGGATGGGAAGTACAGTGGCTTCCCCTCCTGGAACTATGCCTTTTTTCTTTCCCTCCTTTAATTATCAGAGCAGACATGCCAGAGCCACCAGCTAGCCGAAAAGGCAGGCAGTGTTTGATCAACGTCATTTTTCCTTAGAATTGTGGACCTCTGGGAGAGGGTTGGTTGAGTTTATTCCAAGGTAGGTAAACACTGACTTGAAAAGCTCCTTCTCTCTGGTCACGGGCTGGTAATTAAGACTTTTCTGCTCCTCGAAGGGTCAGAAGTAGGGCACAAACACAGCACAAGAGCTGGGCTGGAGGCAAAGTGGGCAAAGGTGAAGTTGTAGCTGGAAACCTTCAAGATCGAAACAAGCCAAGGACTTTCTCAAACTCTAGTTCATTAGTTTGTTGCTGTCTCTCACCATGGCCTGTTCAAGCACCGAGCAGCTACTAGATGGTGGGGTGCTAACAGCCGGCCCCCCCTGTCTTTCCTTGCACCTTTTCTGAATTATTGGTGCAACTTTTTTGGAAAGGCTTAGACAGGTATCAAGCAGCAAACTCTGCTTTGGGTATGGAGCTCTTTCTCTTCTTGCCTACATATTTTTGAGCCAAAACCCACAAGAAAGGAAAATAAATCTAAAACTCCTTCCACCTGGAACAAGGCTCACAAAAGAGGCTCATTAAACTTTGATGATTACACATTCAAATGGAGCTCTGTTGGACAAAGAGATAGTTGCTGCTGAGGACAAGCCAGTTTTTCAAGACTCAACTTAAAGGGGCTGTTGGCTAAATGTGGGAAAGCTTGGCAAGGGATTTAGCTCCACCGAGGAGCCTGATCAGAGAGCCAACCTGACAAAGGGTTCTGGCACTTAGAGAAATCAAGGTCTTTCCAGCCACTTAAAAGGAAACTTGTGTAGAAGAAAGAACAAAGAGGCAGGATTTTTTTGTAACACAGACATCCTTTGAATTGAAGAACCTGCACAGGGAAAAGAAAGCTTACTTAGATGGGGGGAGAAGCGAATGGTTTAGAAAAGAAACCCTGTGTAGGAGGAGAAAGATATAGGACATTTTGGGGGTATATGAATAAAGTCAGCAGAACATAAGGGGGGGAAAAAAACCCCAAACCTCAGGCAGGGAAGTGCTTGCAGATGTTGCATTGTTGTGTCTGCAGCTGCTTATTCTATTGTGCTACAGTGAAGAGTGATTGTGCTTTGAGCTCCTGCAAAGTGTTGCACCATCCCACTGCAGTCTGACCTTAGGAGAGAGGCACAACAAATGTGCGATGTCCACAAAGGCTGGCCAGTGCATCTGCACCACAGGGTCCCAGTTCTAGGGCACAGTGGCAGAAAATACACCCCGAGAGGGTCCAGGGAGCTCCAGAACATCAGAACTACAACCTACTTAAATGAAGCAGTCAGGCCAGGACACACCAGTTACCTGTCGATGGATGGTTCAGCGGAGACGCTGGAGCTGTGCCAGGTAGCAATTTACACAGAGGTACAGCAGCAAAGCTTACACCCTTTCCCACCATAATTAAAAGCCCTAGCACAGATGCTCTTACGCAAACAAAAAAAGATCATTTTTCTGGCCCATTTATTCCATTTTGACAACTGGTTTGAGAATGAGCAGTAAAACCTCTGGTCCCCCTGCAAGAGTTTGTTGACAGCTCCTGTACCACATCCATGCCAGTGTGTGCCCCTCTGTGGGTCGGTTCATCAATGCTGATCCACAGCAGTGGCTGGAAATTTTCTTTTAAAATCCATTATTTTAAACGATCGGGATTTCATTAAAAGGATTTTTAAAATTGTCCTTTTTCTGCAAATAAATTCACTATAGTTTGGAAACACTTGTTACTGGAGGACAGACACTGAATGCCTCAAATCAAAATATGTCTGTGTAGATGTATACATCTATACGTGTAAATATACACACAGAGACATGTGTTTACATTTTGTGCAATAGCGCACATATACGTTTATATGTATATAGATATATTTCTTCATAACAAGTGGGCATGCAGCTTGTTAGCTGCAAAAGGGGGAATTTTTACATGGCAAATTCAGACAAAACCGAGATGCTTCTCAGTGACCATCATTTCCCCCAGGTCGCCTGTCGGTTCCTCTTTAGTGTCGTGGTGTTTCACCAGACCTTGCTGCCTGGGAGGGTAGGAGCATGCAGACGTGCCAGCCTCCCACCCCGGAGACTCCCCATGCCTCGGGGAACCCCAGCACTACACAATCCTCTGCACCGCAAAAACCTCATGTGCTGCTGCATGTCTGCAGGGCTGGTGCTCCCTGTTTGGGGCAACCCCACTGGCAAGGTCCAAGTCGGTGGATTAAACCAGTGGTGGGCTCTAAGGGTCTTCTCGTGGCTCAGGGAGACTGAGCCTGTTTAGGTTCAATGGGCTCGAGGTGCCCGTTGAACAGCCAGGTGGCCAGGGGCTATTTCTGGGTTTAACGTGAATTTGGATAGAGAAACATCAGAGTAAAAAACATACCTTTGAAAATTTAGCCCTGTAGAGCCCAGACATGGTTATTAAAGGGTGAGTGGTCGAATACCTACCTATCCACTTGATGAAAGGTAGAATAGAATAGAATAGAATTAGAATAGAATAGAATAGAATAGAATAGAATAGAATAGAATAGAATAGAATAGAATAGAATAGAATAGAATAGAATAGAAAAGAATAGAATAGAATAGAATAGAATAGAATAGAATAGAATAGAATAGAAAAGAATAGAATAGAATAGAATAGAATAGAATAGAATAGAATAGAATAGAATAGAATAGAATAGAATAGAATAGAATAGAAAAGAATAGAATAGAATAGAATAGAATAGAATAGAATAGAATAGAATAGAATAGAATAGAATAGAATAGAATAGAATAGAATAGAATAGAATAGAATAGAATAGAATAGAATAGAATAGAATAGTCTGAAGGGACCTACAACAACCATCTAGTCCAACTGCCTGACCACTTCAGGGCTGCCCAAAAATTAAAGTATGTTAAGGGCATTTTCCAAATGCCTCTTAAACACTGACAGGCTTGGGGCATCAACCGCCTCTCCAGGAAGCCTGTTCCAGTGTCTGACCACCCTCTTGGTAATGAAATGCTTCCTAATGTCCAGTCTGAACCTCCCCTGGTGCAGCTTTGAACCATTCCTGTGTGTCCTGTCCCTGGATCCCAGGGAGAAGAGCTCACATGTCCCACTGCTTTGCTCCTTTACAAGGAGGGTAGCAGCAAGCTGTGAACAAAAGAGTTGCGGGGAGAAGGTAATATTTAGCTCTTTTTGTGAGTCCTGTTTGCTTGAAGAGTTGCCCTCCTAAAAGCACTGGCTTTTCCTAGTGATCCCTGCCTGCAGGATGTGATCAGACACCAGCCACATGAACACCACATCTCCGTTACAGCCCAGCGCTGGCTCCAAGCCATCCTTAAATGTTTGTTGTGCAGAGCAGCCTGGGAAGCCTGTGGAGCCTGGCAAAGCCCTTATCGCATCGCACCAGGGTGGATGGGGACCTGGAGGTCAGAGTCCAATTTTAAGAAAATTAATTTTTTTTTATTTATTTATTTTAAGAAAAATAATTTTTTAAGAATGCCCGATGCACTGACCGTTGAGCAGAGGTAATGATTGTCACAAAGAGGCTGATGAAGTGACCTCATTAATTTAAGGCCACGACCTCAGGAATGAACGCTGAGCAATGCTGACCTCACACCCACAATTTAAGGGTGTGGGATCCAGAGTTTTTGTTCAGGTTATCAAAGTATAAATGTCACCCAGGGATTATTGCAGCAGGACTCCGTTCCCAGCCTTGTACAGCTTGGATTTGAATTTATTCCTTATTCGCTGCTCTTATTCCTGTAACGCCCAGCAGCGCGCCTCCCCAGGGCTGCTCCGCATCTGTGGCTATGGGAAAGAAAACGGGAAGAGGTGGGTTTTTAGGAGGAGGAGATAAATGGATATCAGTGGTGCGATAGGAAGGTCAGCTGCAGGAAGAAGAGGTCAGGACTGAGAGAGCACAGATCAGGTAATAGGTTAGGGTGAAAAAAAAAAAGACAGGAAATTCACATTTGTTACAAGAGAAAAGAAGGAAGCAAGGAAAGGGGATGAAATGGGTGAGGATACAGTTAAGTTAACAGCCAGAGAAAATGTGAAGTGGAAAAAGGCAATTGTTGGTGGGTTATTTTTTTTTTTTTCCAAAATATGCAGATGGGCTTAACTGCAATGTTTCACCGACTGAAAGCAATTTCAGGAAATTGTTCCTGAGTAAAGAAAACAACAACAAAAAAAGACGCTGTTTTTCAGTAGAAATATTTCACTTTGCTTTGAAGCTTCTCTCATGTTAACAAATTATCTGAGCTATTTATAAAAACACTTAAGAGATCACTGTGGTCAGACAAAGTGCTTGTTTGGCTCAAAACAAAGTTATTTCATTAAAATGCTGATTTCCCCCTTCCTAGCTGGAAAATGTTCGTTTCTGGTTGCCCCACAGCAAATAAGTTTATTTTTTCCGGTCTGGCCACCCCTCACCCCTATCAGTTATTTGTGCAGTTCTGCTTTTCAGCAAATTTACACAGCTGACAGCTGAGGATATGAGTACCGCAGATGGGTATGAGAAGGAAGTCCTGTTAAGCAAGAAAGGTGATCATTAGAGTCTGACCAAATCTATTGCCTGTAAATATTAGCAGAGCAGAGAGCGTCTCCATTACGTGGGCATGGCCACGGAGAGGGAGGTTGCTTTGCCTTCTTGACGGTACCATTTTAATCCACCCTGCAGTTGGTTGGGTTTGAAAGAAAACAGCTTTCCGAGCTCTTTTCCAAGTCTCTTGTGTTTGAATAAACACTCCAGCTCACAGAGGAAGCTGGTGACAGATGGAGCAAGAGCTCAGCTCTTCTGCTGTGCTGGCCTGGGCTCCAACCACAAAACCACACTGACTTTACCCACCAGCTAACCTGGCTCACCCGTGCACAGGCAGCACGCTCTCCCGCAGCCCACCGGCGCTGAGCCGGCAGCTGGGTCTCGCCGATGCTCTGCATCCCCTGCAGTGTGGCACTTGGCTGCAGCACCGTGCAGAAGTACCTGAGGTGCCTCCAGCCCGCTTGTGGGATCTGGAACAGGGCAAGGAGCTGTGGAGAAAGGAGAAAAAGCTGCTGGTGCTGAGCAGCTGTGGGTGCCCATGGGCTGGGTTACCCTGCTGTAGACATTTTCCACTGTCACAGCTCTGAAAACAACAAACACAACTTGTTGCAACAACTTGAATGTAAAGAGTGGTGCTAACACAGCTCGCATCAGCGCATGTCCACAGTAATGTGGTTTTGCACATGGGTACTTGCACCGGTACTTCTTGGGTTCTTTTTTTCAGACTATAAAGCAGCCCACAATCTCTTGCTTGAGCAGCAGTTTATTTTTGAGTGGAGCATCACCTTTTGCTTTCACATAAACTGCCTGACTCCCAGCTGAACCAGGAAAAACAGACAGCACACAACAAAGTCGTCGCTGCGCAAAACTGCCACACAGGGATTTGCTAGGCGGACTTCGATTTGCATCTCTGGTTGCAAACATACAAATTTGTCAGGCTGGCAAAACCTCTTTATTTGATGTAACTGGGTGGGAAGAGGGCTGCTGATTGTATTTTACCTGCTGCTGCTGCTCTGGAAAGCAATAGCGAGTGGAGTCACAGCAGCACAGGCTGGGGATTTTTAAGCAGCATGTTTAGATAAGGATTTACTGAGGAGTGGATTTCTTTGCAACCAAGTTTCTCTTCCCTAACTTATTACCCATCTGCATTATCCTCAGCTCACAGAACCAGTTCACATCTGATTCCTAAGGGTTTTATAGAAGATCATGTGATTTCACTTTACTCCCTCGCTTTTGGGGCCACTAAGGTGTTTACACACTGCACCCGGTGCAGAAGCAGTTTCGTTTCTGCAGAAACACCGCCCAGCTTTCTCCAGCTGCTTGGACAATCCCATCCTAGCCAATATTTTTTCTTAAAACAAAACCTCTTCAAAGTCCACAGTTTTACAAGATTTTCTTAACCAGAATTTATTTTCAACGTGTTAGAAGCCTTTATGATTAAGAGTAGCCATTAAACATGGCAAATGAGACCGTTGTTTGTAGTTTTGTTTCTCACCTCCAGAATTCGGGGACTTGCCTCCTGATTTTGATCTAATTGGACCTGCATGTGCTGGCAGCTGTGCTTGAGGTGGGATTTTGCAGGGTACAGGGGCTGGCTGTGGCCAGGCGGTCAGATGTGGGGTCAGGAGGAGCAGAGTCCCCAGGAATGGGTGCTGCCATCCCGTGGGGTGCCCAGACCCCACCACCACCCTGGCCCCACCACCTGTGGGAGCTGAAGGAGAAGGTTATAGGAGATGGTTTGCTCCCGGGTTATCTGTCCAGCTGTGTCTGTGTTTGTGCATATATGTGTGTGTCTGCATCACACACACAGAGCATCCTCCTACCGGTATCCCCATGGGGCCTTGGCTACACAAGATCAGGTTGTTCCAGGCTTTTTGCAGCTAAACTTTAACCCAGTCTGCTGGGCAGCACAGAACACTTTTTATCCTCTTCTGTCTAGCCAGCTTTGCCTTGCTGTAAAGTTCCGAGTGTCGCCTCTCCTCCTTTTGCTGTACACCTCTGAGAAGAGCCTGTCCAAATACAGAGGAGCTCCGGGGGGATGAAAATCGCAAGTGTCTGAGGCCTCAGGGCTGCTCCTGCTGCACGCCAGGCAGCCTGTACCTGAACCTTGTTTTACTAAAAAGCACGGATGAAAACACCCTCAAACCCCTAGCCAGCATAATTTTTCCTGCAAATAACCCCTGGCACATGGGCATTTGCCACTCTTATTTGCACCCTAGAGGAAAGCAGCTGCAAGGGGGTAGGGTGGGTTGTTAAAGATATTTTTGCTTGGGTTTTGTTACGTGCTCTGGGTTACATGCATGCTGGTGATGCTGTGCGCAGAGCGTGCAGTCCCCCTTACTCCCCCTGCTAAATGTCCAAATCATGTTAATGAAGAAACAAAACCTTCGTGCCAGGGTAGTTTATCTTATTCTAGGAACTGCTCCAGACTACCCCTGCCAAAGCTTTCCTCTGATGGCAAAGCCTGTATCTTCCCTGAAGGACCGGTGTTGTGCTGCTGCTCCCAACGAGCCCTTTCCAGTGCACGCGAGCCCCTGAGGTGAGTTTTTAATCCTGACACAAAACACCGAGCTAGTGGAGCGGTGTCCCTCCGGGCTGCTTGGTAAACATCTCCTGCAAACACGGCCTCCAAGCGCTGGTTTGTGGACCCGACTGGTTTTAGTTGCCCTGATTGCAGATTCCCAGGTCAGAACGCGGAATGGTAACGGGTGCCGAAATGGGTAAGGCACGCCAGGATGGGATTTGGGGTTTAAAGAGCAGGCATGCTGCCTCCCCAGCCAACCGCTTCTGCTCGGGTGGGAACAAAATTTCTGGCAGGCAGGTGGGGTGAGCATCACCTCTGCCGTGGGGTCAGTGGCTCATCTGCTGTACCCGTATGAACACCTGATGGCTGGAGCACCAGGAGGTGGAGGTGCCCCTGTCCAGGTCAGGTCTCAAACCTTTTCCATCGCTCATGGTTGCACCTGCTTGAACTGTTCTGGGGGAAAGGCAGGGAGTGTGCTGACATGCCCTTGGAAGGGATGTCCAAACCATGCTGCAGCCGCAGTAACAGCCCAGCTCCATCTCTCAGAGGAACATGGCCACAGTGCTGCTGCCCCTGGGTTGTACCCCAGGGTCTGCCTGCAGCAGCCAAGTGTCACAAGCCCCAGCAGTCTTTGGGGTTTAGCAGCTCCAGCTGCTTATTGGGTTCAGCTTCTTCTCAGATGTGAGGAAAAGATAGCACAACTTTCCCTGGCTGCAGCAGGAACCGGGCTGAATGAAGGAGCTCTGCTCCCAGAGCACTTCAGCCCTTGCCTGCTCCCCAAAGCCAGAAGACTTCATAGGTGCTCAGCACCATCAGACCCAAATTATATTGCTTTACCATTCCCCCATGTTCCCCACCCCACAAATCTGCAAGAGCAAACTTTCCTTTCCCTTTTATTGAAAAAAAAAAAAAAAAAAAAAAGAGAGAAGGAGGGAGAGAGGCAGTAGTTTCCAGCCTTTCTGGTTGCAAACCAAGGTAAACTCTCGCTTTTGAGTTTGCAGCCAGGCAGACTGCAACAATAACACCCGCAGAAAAGGGTGTGCTCCCATTCATCTCAATGGGTGTTAACCTGGAAGGGTAATTATGACCCCTGATGCCAAGAGCTCTAACTATTTCGCTGCTGAGCATCCCAGCCCATAAATAAAGCCTCTGGCCGGCTGCGCAGAAACCTGGGTGGGAAGGAAGCCGTGTAGCAGTGAGGCGTTGACTTTTGGATGTGCCAGGAGTCTGAAACACTTTGGCTCCTGCTGAGGCTCCCAGCCTTTCTGCAAGCCTGTTTCCACCAGCACCATGGCAGAGATGCCTCGCTGCCCTGGAGGACCAGCCTTGGGAGGGGAGCAATGAGCCCTGATGAATTTACTGGGGTTTCTTCAAAAATGGTCCGGCAGTGTTACATTTGGCTTTGCTGCACAAAGGAATGAATGCCTAGCGAATGCCTTGTGCTGGGTTTCCCTGGGAAACTCAGCTGCCGTTAAGATAAACAAGGTCCCAGGGAGCAGAGGAGGGAGTGGGCTGGAGGTGGATGTAAGGAGCTTGTCCCTTCCTTCTGACCAAGTGTTTGTGTTGAGCCCCCAGCTGAGGTCAGGTCCCCACCATCCCTGGAGCTGCACAAAAGGCACATGTTTTAATAATCTAATTAGCTGACAGAGACAAATAGGAGGAGGAAAGGAAATGTATAAAGAAAGGGAGTGGTTCAGGCAGAGTCACGCAGGCTCTGCCACCTCCATGCCCCTGCTTCTGCAGGGCTCTAGCCCTTATCTGAGTGAAAAAAACCCACCCTTCGAAATGCAAAAAGGAGAATGGGTACACAGCCTTCTTCTGAGCAGAGAAGTGCAGCAAGGGATGTGATCTGCTCCAATTCATTAGCTCTGGAGCCTACTGATAACAGCTCAAACCAAGGCTCTTACTTATTTCTGCAATAAAAGCATAAGTAAAGAAGATAAGCTGGCACGTCCCTAGCATCGAATGCCCCATAAAGTGAGAGTGTGGCTCATCCCTCCTGACACCCTACAGATGGACCAGCAAAGATGTGGGCAATTGGCATCACCACTACTCTGCTCCAAAGGGAAAAAAAGGCACAAGTGCTTGGTGATGTTAGTACCAGAAATCATCCATGTGCCTTCAGCTGCGTTTTTCTATTACTTTTGATGTTTCTTATGGTATATCCCAGTGAGGCACAGCTGTGTCTAATGTAAATAACTCTATGCTCATCTACTGAAAATAAAAGGAAGGAAATTAATGACAACAATAAAATACAGCCCAAACCTCCCACTTACAGTCAGTGCTGGCTCTGCCCAGTTAACCCTTGTTTGGTTTTGATTTCCTGATTGATAGCCAGGGAAGGTGGTTTCCTCTTTGTGCTGTGCTATTTTAGTTTTCCCCTCTGAAATTGCCTCTCTCCTCACAGAAATGGGGATGTAAAAAGCAACCACTGTCCCCCTGCTTTTAACTCCACACTTACCATTAATAATTAAGCTTATGCCATGGGGGTGGCAGACACCCCAATAAACCACTGCTATGGCTGGGGCTCTAGAGTTCTGAGAGGCATTGCTAGTGGTATGCTGGGTTTCATGGCTAATAGACCGATGTCAAGACTGTAATCGTGTGTAAGTCCCACACACATTAAATATGAGAATGAGCAGTGTGGATTAAAAAGGCCCCGATGCATTTTGTCCTAAACCAGATGTTGAAAACAAGGCAGTCTGGGTAGGTACCTGTTTCTTTCCATAGTCTATTCGTATAGTTTAAGTGACAAGCTACTGTGTCTATACAGAGTCATTCAAAGTGAAGGAGAGCTCGACATCCCCTCCAAAGATGTGGGTCTCCTTCCCACCGATGCCCATCGAGCAAAGCCCAGGACTGCAGCATCTGCAGGCTTGATGCACCTGCTGAGTGCTACTTAAACCGAAAAATGCACAAACAGCATCACACTCACTTTAAAGAAGAGGAAATGGAAGCCCAAAATTAAGCTGTTTGGTCTAAGTCATACAGTAAATGCTCTGGAGACCTTTCTGTATGTAAATTTTGCACCAAAATAAACACGTTTGGTTTTTGCACTGTTTGTCCCGTCAGTGCAAGTGTTGCACGTTGGTTTGAAAAACTGAGCTTCATCCTGCTGGTGAAAGTCAGCCTTTGATAAAACGCAGTCATTTTTATTTCAAAATGAGCATGCACACACAGACTTGTGCTTAAACAGGTGGGTTTGTCTTGGAATGAAGTTGGACATAGCTCATCCTTCAGAAATGGGAGCTAAATTCTTCATGGCTTGTCCATATAAAATCCTGTGCAGATAATTAAGGCACTTAAGTTAATGTTAACAACCCGTAGGCTGTTTGTAGGGTTTTTCGTGTGTGTGGAGTGTGGAGTGAGCACTCAGAGCTGAACACGAACTAAACATCAGGTAATGGGAGGGTCTTGGAGGTAATTTGGTGACAGATTTCTGATTTTCTTTCTTGGCCAGACTGACTACTCAAAATTTTTTTCCCACAGAGAGGTTAGCCCCATCGCAGCTCCTTTTGGACTGATTTCACAAGAGGACTACCTCTGGCCTTGAGTGATGAGGGAGGATGAGATCTGTGCTTTGTCTTGCTTTACGTCGTGATGCTGTGGGTCTGATCAGCCCAGAGATGGCTTTTGCTGTGACCTCTTTCTCTGTATGCTCAGCATTTGGTCTTGGTTTAAAAAGAGGACAAAAACCTGTATAAATGTGCTGCTGCCTCATGCAACCACAGCCCCTGCCAGTCTACAGCCTTTGCATGACTTCTTTGTTTCTTTTTAACTGCGGGACCCAACTGTCAAGGGATGCAGCTCAATCTAGCAAACACCAGTGTGAACACAAGCATGTTCATACTCCAGTTTCTCCATGAAATCCATTTGCACCTCTTGCATGAGGGAAGCGAAACCTCTGCTGAGTTGTTGATGCAGTTCAAGCCTCATCCAGTACCCAGTAGGTGTGAGGGAGGGAGCCTGGTGATCATCAGGCTGCTGGGAAATACCTTTTAATTCTCTTTTCTGCCCTTGGACTGACCCAGAACAGCAGCTCTAATGTCCTGTTGTAGCACCTATGAAAGGAGCCCTGTGAAGAGGAGAAAACCCAGAAGTGGAGCAGATATTACTGCAAGCGGCAGCAAACACCTCCCATTTCAGAGCTGTTTTCTGAAGCAGAAGAGCAGTGAAGGGGGGGTAGCTGCCTATCACTTTGAAAGACAAGAAGCGCAAGGTGTCCAACAGCTTTTCATGCCAATTGCAAAATCAGCTCTTTCTGATGCTTTTTTTTCCCCTGTTGAGTCAGAAGAGAGAACCCACATGCTGCCCCTCTCTGCCTGCACACCCTTTTGGTGTTAAAGAGCTGGGCTGGTGCCGAGCAGCTGCAACTTTATTTGAGCTTTTATCTTTTGTTTTGTTATTTAACAAGCCCAGGAAGCCGGCAAAAAAGTGGAAAGAATTGCGCAGCCATCAAAAACAAGTCAGAAGATGTAGAGGAGATCTGAGGTTCAGCTCCTGGACTTGGCAGCATTGGCAGTATCACAGCAGGTTGACTAACTTACAATGAGGTGGGCAACTAGAAAGGGGAGAGCAAATAGCCCATCACACTTCTTGTCCCAGTGAAGTGACCTGAAAAGCCGTTGTGGATGTGGAGGGGAGGAAGGAGTTAACCCTCAGGTCCACAGACCTCCTGAAGGGCTCCCCAGATGAGACAGTGCTTCAGAAAACTTGTATGTGAAGGCAAATAAGACAAAAATAAAGTAGCGAGGTCTTTGAGGTGAACTGAAATACACAACTGAAACTGCTGTGCTGTCTGTCTTTGGTGGCTCTTTCTCATTTCCCCTCTCTCCGCCATCTCCAGTGAGGCACTGGGGCTGGCACACAGACTAGGCGGTTGGGAGGAGAAACCACCAGCACTAGTCCTCCTTATCCCTTCTTGCCCTCACCCCTCATCCTCAGTTTCCCACCCTGCTAAAGGAGGGATGGGACACCCTCCAGGAGACATGACAAGGATTTGCTCATCGGCTGGTGAGGACCTTGTTCCCAGCAAGGCAGATGGGAGTTTTGTCCTAGGTGTCAATGTCAAGAGGTCTTCATGGGTCGTGTCCAATACTGTCCTAAAAGACTGAGTAGTTTGCTGCTGTCAGCATAGAACTACAAACTAGATGTATAGTGTGATTGGACAGACAGGTAGGAAAAAATAATCTGTTTTGCCAGGGAGACATTTCTAAGTATTTAAATGATGCTATGTCTGATTACACAAAAAGAAAATGTTTCCATGATGCGGGAAACCCAAAGGACAACTATTCTGGGTTGTAATGAGGTCTGGACAAGACCAAAGATGCCTTGTGCTCATCCCTGAATGTACACAGAGAAAGAGATGCTCCTGATAAATCTACATGGACCAAGCTGAGACAAGCAGCGTTAGCATAATGCTCATTTTACAGGTGATGAATTGGATGGGTAGGTAGATCAAGGGGTTTTTATGTAAGGAAGTGACTGGGGAATGAACTTTGGTATGAACTTAAAATTCCATGCTGCTTGTAGAGCTTGAAACCACGGCCAGATGAAACAATGGATGTGATCCTTCGCTTCAGGTCCTGATTGCTTGAGGAACAGGTAGACGTTCAGGCTGCAGCTCCTTTTTGCCCCACAGAGGCTGCCAGCCCAGAGGCACAGAGGGCAGCAGTGTAGCCATAGCCTTGGTGCACAGGTCTAAGCTGTCTTGAGGCTGGGCCAAATTTCATTGCACCAGGTACCAGAAGGGGGATTCATCACAGGAACATTGGACACCTTCAGCTGAGGTGCTCATCTTGGGCTCCTTTTGCGGTCAGCGTAAGGGAAGGTTCCTCTGACATCAATTGACATTTCACTTACAAGTCCCTTGTAAACCAGGTTTAGGGTGAGTGGCCCGTGTTGGAGAACTGCTGTAGAGATGAATTCACCCTTCATATGGAGTAAATGCATGTACTCTGGGCGATTGTGGGTAGCTGTTCCAGTTTCTTTCCTCATGTAGTCAAGTCTTAAGTGACTTGTCCAGGGCAGTGGTGGAACTGGGAGACAGACCAGATCTCCAAAGTTGCAGTTTTAATGCCCAGAAAACATGGTTTCCCTCTAAACACAGAGGCAGAGCTGGCTGGAATTTAGAATTTTCATCCTCTGGGAAACATTCATATTTGCTTCCTATTTATCATTCTGAATCTGAACAAACCATAAAATTTTAAAATATTTGATGGAACAAGAATGTAAAAGACTTTCAGTCTGACACCACTGAACATTTCACTTTGATAATGTCAAAACCAAACATAACAAAGGCACATCCGACATAAATCCCAGCACAATAAAATGTAACACACATTGGAAATGTTTCAATTAATATTGCAATGTAAAACAAAATGAATCAAAACAATTTGAAACATTATCTCTGTATGTCACCAAAACATTTTAACACTGCTGAAGTGAAACTGAGGAAATGCAATTTGTTAAAATGTTTCACTGAAAGCTTTTCATGAAAATTTATGTATCCTTGTGAATGCATTTTAAGATGGAGAGCGATTTTCTCAAAAGATGTTGAGCATCTCTGAAATGTGTAGGTTTTATTTTTCCACAAAATAAAGTCACTCCCAATAACTGGCAAGACCTAGAAGTCATCAGGTATTTACACCCACTCAAAGCTGGTAGGAACAATTCCTTAGGTTCTTTTTAATGCATATCACAACCCTTCTTTTATTACATGCAAGTGCTTTTTGGTCACTGGATAAATTTCAGAGTGAGCTGTTTTGGTAGCACTGATGGCAACATCTAGAATGGACAATATCATCCTCAGACCTGGAAAATCCATCTGACTACTGTGACATGCACGTTTTTTTCCCCTGTCAGAGCTGAGTCATCTGACAGATTCTCCCTTCCTCATACCAAATTAACAAATGAGCTATCTAATTATTACTTCTGGCTTGGCCAGAGTCATCTTTTTGTTATTTCCCATTGGTAATTGTCACAGTTAGTCACTCTCCAAACAGCAGTTGTGTGGTCACACGTGCTGGACGGTTCCTCACCTGGACAAGACTTGTCTTCCCTCACCACTGATGACTAGGACATCCCAGGCTGCTTTCAGGGTGTTTTAAACCCAAACCAAAAGCAAGTCAGAAAAGAAGAGAGGAGGGAAACGTGTGTTCATGATGTTGTCCCAACATCATGTTCCCAGCTCCTGGCTCCCAGTAACAGAGGGGAAAGAGAGAGGTTGCCTCTGTGTGTTGGACCTCCGTGCTCAGCTGGGACCTTGCTCACCACTCGGTCTCTCAGCTGCCTCAGTTCTCATGATGCCCAGAGTTTGCAAAAAGCCATCTTTTCTTTTTCATAGGTGGTCTTATTTCTGTGTTAGGCTAAACAACTTTTTGGTACACCATGGGTGAGGTCTGGAAGGGAAAGGCAACATATTCCTGGACCAGGTTTCCAGGGGCTGAGGGCTTCATCACTTCCATCACCTGCAACAAGGACAGTTGAGTCCTGGTTTGGCATCAGAAAAGGCAAAATTACACCTTTTCAGCCTCAGCAAGTGCATCGTGAGGATCTGCAAGTGCCAGCCTGTGGCTGAGTGTAGTAAGTCTGTAAATCTCATCAGACAGACTGTGATGAGTTGCCGGGTGGCTGGTGCTCATCTGAAGTGGTTTGCCATGGTCACGTCCTCCCTGAACAGAGAGGGATTAGGCTCACACAACATCTACCAATACGCAGCCATAGCAGATACAGAGGGAACAGGAGCTGTGGTTCGTGCTGTGCTGTGCCTGCTCCTCTCTCAAGCCAGTGTGTTTCACATCCCAAGCCCTGCTCTTCCAAAGTGTGCACTGGGCGGGTGATAGTGTGCTATGGATTGACACAGGTCACCATCCAGGACTGGCCCTGCTAAAGCCCTGGTGCCAACAAAGCAGAGAGGATTCAGAGGTTTGTAGCTGGATGAAAGCTGTCTTCTTCGAGCAGCCTTGAGTTCTCAGTTCTTTCCAGAAGGAACCAGTCTGAAGCCACCTGAAGACACAGTCTTCAAGGTCATGGTGGCTGGGACCAGAAGGCTTGGAACAGCTAAAGAGAGCCTGGCTGTCTTGTGACATGTGTCCCATCATTCCAGGGGGTGACCTGTGCTCTCAAAAATCAGTGCTATGGTGTGTAAGCCCTACCTGGAACTTTTCTTGAGCTCATCCTTTATAAATGCATGCCCACAGCACAGCCTGACAGCAGCAGGGAGAAGGCACCACATCGCTCAGCACTGACAACACTGTGGGAAGGCAAATCGGTGAAAGAAGCAGCGTGAGGGATACCAATATCCAGGAAAAAAAATCCCAATACCATACACTCCATTCCCCTTCTTGGTATGTTCCCCTTTATCACAAGTTTCAACCTCATTTGTCCGTGCTGAGGGCCAGAAAGCAGATGGATTTCACCTGGAGTGCTTCTCCTCACCTCTGGAAGCCCTTTCTCATTTCTCTCTGCTTCTCCACCCCAGGAACACATCCCCACACAGCAGCACCCTCCCTCACCCTGCCACCATCTCTCCTCCTCCCCTTCCCCCTCTTGCTGTGGCTTGACACAGAGGAACCTGAAAATTTGCTGTGATGTTTGAATCCCAGCCAAAACTGAAAGCGAGACCCCACGACTGGTCCGAAAGCCTAAAAAACATATGGCATTAATTCTGCTTTCCCACAGTTCCTAAAACTGCAATTAAAAGCAGCCCCCACCAAACAGTGCCCCATAACTCAGCTCTGTGATTTATTGGAATAACGAAGCTTTAGGGGAAAGTTGGCGAGGATCAGGAATTCCACGTCCGGGAGCTGGGCTCCGCGCACATGGCCTGTGTACAACCGGGTTTATTTTATTAGCGTGCCACCGGTGGAAGAGCAGCATCAGAGAGGGACGTTCCTTTGAGAAAGCTTATCTTTGGCACCCATTTGGCTTCCAACAATAAAGCAGCCCCAGCATCTGCAGGCTGCAGGAGATGCTGTGCAGCAGCAGCAATCAGATGAAAGCTGGCTGGGGATAATCTGTCTCTGTGCTGCAGTCATCCAGCAAGCAAACAAAGTACCTGCTTTTTCCCCATCAGTAACAAATAAATGTGGCCCTTGAGGTGCCCAAGACTGCAAATCTCCTCTTGCCCAAGGAGGTGCTTTATCATACCTGCTTTCTCAAAACCAAGGCCTTTCAGCTCTTTAACTGTGAGAAAACATGGAAGTCGAGCTGTGAAGCTCAGATCTAGGTTTTCAAATGTAGTGCAACAGTCTGGGAGGGGAGGTGGGATGCGGGAAGTCATTCTGGCTAGGAATGCAGATTTCTGCCCGTCTGCCACTTTGCTAATGCCTGTTATGATGATCCTTTCTAATGATTGAAAGCAGTAGCTAAATAAAGGCAGGATCAAACTCATTTCTAGGAGACAGTTTATAACCTTGGTGACCTGGCACTTACACATCTCTAACTTATGTCATAAAGGCAAACTGTAGCCAAATGGAGTCTCGGGCTAATGCCAGAAAGAAGTACCTTCGTCACTTTAAAAAGGGTATAATAGCAAGACCAAATACATCAAACCCTCACCTCCTTCACAAAGCACAGTCTCTGCCTGTTGCCCAGCTCTGGTTTCCACCTCCATACTTGCTGATATTGCAGCTTGCAGGAGCGCTGCTCTATCTGGTGTTTGCTCCCAGGCTTCTTGTGATGGGTTTGCTCACCCACACCACCAGAAAGGCAACCCAAAGTGCACCCAACCCAACTTCATTCGGTGAGCAGGAATGCTCTATATTGCAACCTGTTTCCACATGCCAGTTCATGTAGATGGGCTGACAATGTTTTTAAAACAGACTTTCAGGTGCAGAAGAAGATTATATTCACCGCATGCACTGCCTTAAGCTGCAAAGCCTTGTGTCACTGTTTCGTACAGCTCTTGTACTGGCAATTAGTAGAGTGGGGTACGTCCCCTACAAAGAGACCATTTGCTGAACACCTGCCTTGATAGAGATCTCCAAACATCATTGCTGATGGGGAATTGTCACTATGCAACTTTATACTGGAGCAGGTGCAGCGGAAAGCTGGCTGTGGCATCTGGTGACAGGAGACTGAAGTTCTTTGGTTTGCTTTGCCTAGCAAAACAAAAGTGAGACATAAGTGGAAATAAGAAGCCTTTTTCTAATTGTCTCTGGAATTAAGTTTTGGCTGTTTCCTGGGGCCTTTCAAGCAGAGGAGTGGAGGCAAGAGACCTTTAGGGTCTGAGGATGGAGTTTCTGGAAGGGACCAGCTGACAGGACAGGGATGAATTCCTCAGCTGAATTCATCCCTCAAAGTCCCCTTCACAGCCAATGGGCAAAACCAAACATGTGCAGGGCATGATTCATCTGAGCTGTTGCAGGTGTCTTCTTTAGGCCACGAGAAGTCACTCCCTGCAGCCCATTGACTGTATTGATAAATGTCCTCTTGCAGCAACCCGAGCAGAGGGTACTGAGCTTACTGCGACTGTCTAAATGGGTACCCAGTGATGCAGGTGGCTTTTGGAGCTGCCTCCGTACCCATCTGCTCTATCCCACTACGACAACTCAGCTGTGGTCCCTATGCAGAAGTCCAAAGTGCTGTATCTTCATATCCACTGGAGAGCTGTATCTAATAAAGCTGAACCACTAAAGATAGGAATAAACAGAAATGCTGGTGTTTGCAATGATATTACAGTGTCTAAGATACCTGGTCAGCATGCCTTGTTCATGCTTCTACCTGTGGAGAAGACAAGGCTCCAGGGAGACCTTATTGCAGCCTTTCAGTACTTCAAAGGGGCTTGTAAGAAAGATGGGGACACTTTTTAGCAGACCCTGTAGCAATGGGGCAAGGGATAATGGTTTTAAAGTAAAGGAGGGTAGATTCAGACTAGATATAAGGAAGAAATTCTTGATGATGAGGGTGGTGAAACACTGGAAGAGGTTACCCAGAGAGGTGGTAGGTGCCCCAGCCCTGGAAGCGTTCAAGGCCAGGTTGGACTGGGCTCTGAACAACCTGATCTAGCAGAAGATGTTCCTGCTCTTTGCAGGGGGGTTGGACTAGATGACCTTTAAAAGTCCTTTCCAACACAAACTATTCTATAATTCTAAGATTCTATAAAACAAGTCATCAGATGCGGAGACAGGAAAGGGAGCCACATTGGCAGGGAGTGTTGGACTTTTAAGCCTCCTTCATGGTCTTCAGCCCAAGACCATCATGTAATTTCCCTTAACTTCCCTTTTGATAGTGGAAGATCCAAAGACAGTGACACTTGAACTCTCTTCTGCTCTCTTTAACATATTAGAAATACGACTTTTCATCTTTTCCTCCTAGTCTAGAGTCTAATATTATTGGCAGAAGGAAAGTACAGCCAGTGTTGTGTGGAGGAGCTGCTGCAGCTGTGTGGTTAGCTGTGGACTAGAGGATTCACTGCAGCTTCAAGGGACAGAGTGAGGCGACTCTAAGATCTACACCACCTCCGTCAGACACTACTACAGTGATTGATGCAAGGCTGAAGAAGAATAAGGACAGAAAAATTAAAACTGCAGTAGCTCTGAGGTTGACTCATTGGACAATATGTATCTGACTAGGACCAAAGGCAAGCCAAGACGCCAAGGATATTTGTCCTTCATCCACTGCAGGTCAGCAGCTCCATGGAAGCTCAGGATATGCTGGTGGTGCTAGTCCACAGGGCATGGGTTTATGGTGGGATGTTGTGGGTAGGAGAGCTTATGGCATCAGTCAGTGTACAAGGAAGGGACCTGGTCACCGGGAGGGTGCAAGATCCTCTGCAAGCAGTGTTAATGAGGTGTAAGTGAAGCAATACACCCACTTGTAGCACCTGGACTTTTACATGAATTTTGCAAATCTGGAAAGAGTGCAGAAAAAAATGAACGGAGGACTGCTGACACTGCCACACAGTGTGACTCTGATGAAGCTCAGATCTTTTGTTTATCAAAGACTGGTGTTTTCTACCTTCATTGACTTGTGGTCCCTGTGAATTGTCCCTTATAGTGCAGACTGGCAAATTCCAGCCTGTTGGCAGCTGATGCCCTTCTCCCAGGCTCTTCCATGAAAGTCTCAGGAGTAATCACTGTCCTGCCAGGCATCCCAGGGCTGTAGGCTGTAAACCACTAGAGCATCACCTCTCTCACCACACAGAGCTCTCCTGTTGGACAGACAAAGCCAAAATTAAATGCAGAGGTCTGGAGAGAGAGATACAAATGGAAAGCAAGACGCAAACAGATGGTGGCAATGAATACAAGGAGGGTCCTGCTCCTTGGAACCTTCGAAATAGCTTTCAGTATTTTCTGAGATATTGTCTAAGCCAGTTGCTTGTGGAGACCTCTGGGAAAAAAAAAAACACCAAACCCTTTATTGTTCTTAGTCACCTTTACAAATCCTTCTGAAATAGCCTTTACACCCACCATTACTCACAGACCACAAATGGAAAACCAGTAGTTTGGCAAAAAATTACAGGAGCACAAAGGAGAGGACCATGATGTTCTCTTCTAACTTCAGGTCTGTAGTATAATGGAATAATGCTTTTCTTTGCTCAACAGAAACATATACAAATAATCAGAAAAACATGGCAACAGGATGACAAAACTACAGTATAATATTTCCCAGAATGACCTCAAAGTCATAAATCAGATCTCTGAATTGTCAGTAGCAATCCAGTGGAACAGCCAAATTGCCCCACCATCCAGAATATTTTATTAACTGTTATTACTGTGCATTATTTATTTACAGAGTGCTGTACATGTAGACACTGCTTTACAGGTACATAAAAGGCTACGCCAAGGAGTTCGGTTACATTCAGGCATACAAATATGATATTCACCGCAGCAGCACTATGGGTTAACAACTATGGTAATGCTTCAGGTTTCTTGCTTCCTTTCTGATTTTATTGCACTGAAGTCAAACACATTTTAAACTCTGGACTTTGAGTCAACCTGTCTGTCTGAGGCAGTATATGGCCATATTATCTTAGGATCAGAGTGTCCGATGGGTTTGTTTGTTCTGCCAGGATAGCTAAACTCAGGGTTCTTAATGGACACTTGAACTGGCTGGAAATTTCTCACCAAACTTTTTTATCTTTGATTGCTAGTGGGAGAAGATGTTTTAGCAAAACAGGGATTTTTGCATGCAAACCAGGCACCCCACTTGGTTGGAAGACAGGCTTTGTGCTTGCCTGTGTGTAAAACTTGTTGTCTGCTTTTCCCTGTTCTGGGAAATGGGGAGGGGGGTTTAAAAGAAAATATTACATCATGGGTTTTATTGCTTTTCTTTCTGCATGAGAGGGGGGAAAATACCCACCCTGATTTACTTTAATCAATGTTTATCACTGAATGATTGAGTGTCTCCCAGGCCAGGAGGGTAACCCAAGCTGAAACACAAGAAGTTCCACCTAAACACAAGGAAAAATTTACTTTGAGTGTGATGGAGCACTGGGACAGGCTGCCCAGAGAGGTTATGCAGTCTGCTCTAGAGACATCCAAAACCCTCCTGGATGCAATCCTGTGCAACCTGCTCTAGGTGCCTTAGCAGGGGGTTGGACTAGATCAGGGGTCCTCAAACTACAGCCCGTGGGCCAGATACGACCCCCCAGGGTCCTCAATCCGGCCCCCGGTATTTACTGAACCCCCCCACCCCCCCTCCCCTGCCGGGGGCTGGGGGGGGGAAACCAAGCAGCCACAGATGGCTGCCTGCCACTGCATCCGCGCGCCGGTCCCCTGGTTAAAAAGTTTGAGGACCCCTGGACTAGACGATCTCCAGAAGTCCCTTCCAACCCCGACCATTCTGTGATTCTGTGACCCAGCAATGTACCCACAGAACCTTTGTGCCCCGTGCCGCACAAGGTGCGCCAAGCTCCAAGTGGAAATATTTCTCCTTTGGGATCTGCCATTCCTCCCTGTGCTGCAGGCTGATGGGTGATGGCAATGGAGGATAAGTGTTCAGTGTTCAGTGGCTTCTCCTCCAGCCCACCAGCCTTCCATGGACTTAAAGATCTTGAGGACCTGCATACCTGGGTCAGGACAGGATCTGGTGGTGAGCAAAGGCCATACCTCCACATTTTCCAGCTTTGCCTGTGTGCGGCAGGGGTTGCTTTATAATAAATAGAAGCAAGGTATTTTACATCTTGGTTTTCCAGCATACTGCTTGTTTCACAGGTGTTTAGAGTCACTGTTGCTGCTCAAACCCATCAAAGGGCTCAAGTTCATATGGTGAGGAGAGAAAGCAAAGGAGCTGAGCAACTAGATCAATTGCAGATTAACTGGGGATACTAACAGGATGATATTTCAACCCTTTGCATACCCAGATGCAGTTATGGGGCGGCATTTCTCTCCTAGTACATGATTTCTTCCAATCCCAGTTACTGCTGGGAGGAAAGACATGGCAAAATCGCTGTCTCAGATAGTGGTGGTTTCTAATCCAACCAGAGCAAGCCAAGAACATTTCCCACCATCAGCATCAAAGCATCCTTCTCCAGATGTCTGGAGGAAAGACAGCATCTGTCTGTCTGATGGGAGGTCTCTGCATCTCTCAGGGGTGTAGGAGGGATTACCTCTTATTTTTTTGTTCTTCTAGCAATATTACTTTAGACTTAAATATAAGAGAGGATCCTTTAATGATCCCAGCCATTGTAAAGTGCTTCATGTGCCAGTAAAAATCCATCTGAGCTATTAATTAATGACTTGTTTGCTAATGATTTCCGTACTGAAAAGTATGCTAGACCATCCCAGTCGGCCCAGGTACACAGCCCTGCCCAGGGGAGCTACTGGCTCATTTCTGACGGCATGGAACAAGGTTGTAATGAAGCAATGAAAAGTTGGGAGGAGAGAAGCTGGGGCATCTGCTCAGGCTTAGCAAGCAGCAGTGCCCAGCCTGGCATGGCAGAGAGATGAAAAATTAACACCCAGAACAAGGAGGAGTCTTTGATTACTTGTTTCTTGCAGGCAACAGAGCTAAAAGCATCTTGAAGAGGAATGTAAAAAAGATGTGTGGCATCATTTCCTGAGATATGAGAAGTGAAAGAAGCTCTGAAGGAATGTTTGGGTGATTAAGACATAAACTTGTAGATCTTCCCTGCCTGGGTTTAAATTCTTCCTTGGCCAAAATCTTCAGCGCAACTATGGGTAAATCACACAAATTCCTCACTACCTGGGCTGCCTAACTGGGAATACCAACCTACCCAATGGGGCAGTGCCAAGACAAACAAGAGCCATACTGGGAACTGCTGGTAGCCCTGGTAGCCAGGGCTGGCAAAAGCTGTGGCAGGCAGCGCTTCATGCACGAGCCATGCCACAACTCGCACAGCCTGCCTTTTCCTCATAACCAGAAACTCAATGATCTCCAGTCTCGCCCAGGGCTGGAGAGGTTGCCAAAAATCCAACCCAAAGTCATCCATCACCCTGCAGCCATCACCCAAGAAGTCAACCCAGGCTTTTCTTCTCCAGTGCTATTCATTTTGTGGGATAACTTTTAGGTGGCAGTTAACAAGTGGTCTTCCTGTGGTGCTGCTGCCACCCTTGTGCCCATTCTCAAAATGAAGTTGTGGTGGGGTGCATCCCTGCAAACAAGCCTGTCTGGATTTCTGCTAACAAGTGCTCTTCCTGGAACTCTTCTTTTCCCCCACGTGTCAGGAGCTAATGATGGGTAGTAAAAACCTGACCAGACTCTGCCGCAGCACTAACAGCACCAGAAGCACCAGGTCTTCCTGTCAGTAGCATCTCCCCACCCTCAAGGTCTGTGATTTAGTAAGGTGGAGACAAGAGTGTCTCTTGCACAAAGCCAAAGAGAGGTGGGAAAAGAGTCTGACCTCATCATGTTTGAATCCCGCTTGGAGAAGGGAACCTCCTTCAGGCTGGCACCCTAAAAAGCCACATCTTTGCAAGAAGCAAATGGGATGTAGCCCCAGACGGCTCGGTTCTGTAGCCGCTTCACTCCCCCGGTGTCAGCAGCCTTTGAGAAATCCCACGGGTTTCAAAATTAAGCCCTCGTCTGAATCTTTGAATGAAGGGGTGAGTATTGGCAGTCTCGCTGCTCAGAGCATGGTCATGCATGAGTTCACCTTTTCCAGGGCCGCAGTAGGAAAAAGCTGATGTCAGGCCAGATGTAAGTGATATACATCTTAACAGCGAGGCAGGAAACATATATCTGTGTTCCTGCTAACCTTAGAAAGCAAGTGCTTGGATTGCTACACAGAGGATTTGTAGCAACAAGGAGAATGTAATTAAATAACAGGGATGATCTCATTATTGTAATGATGAGGTGTCATTTAATAAGGAGAATCCAGGACTAGGAGCTGAGAACCAGAGCCCTAATCCTGGCTCTGGCTCCCAGCTCCAGCAGGTCACGTAAGGCCAGCACCCTTTTTTTCAATGTGTTTTTAAGAAACACAAATCACCAGGAAGCCCTGGTGCTTGCAGAAGCCCCTGTTACAAAAAGAACAAGGGTAACAATAAAAATTGTCTTGTCCTTTTCCCTTCCCTATAAAAGCTGGGCTAGCACAATTTGCCTTTCCATAAGGGACAGCAAGGCTCACAGACACAGAGAGTGTGCGTGCGTGCATGTGTGTGTCTGTGTCTGTGTCTGTGTGTCTGTGTCTGTGTCTGTGTCTGTGTCTGAGTGTGTGTGAGTGTGTGTGAGTGTGAGTGTGAGTGTGAGTGTGTGAGTGTGTGTGTGTGTTTAATCAAGAGGATCAGGACAGTTTCGAAGCCACATCACAGAAAAGGTACAGTCTATTTTAACTGGGGACCTGCCCATACATCATGTGGATCAAAATTCAATCCAAAGGCTGGATCTCTTGAAACTAGCCTATCCCTCCATCCCTCCCTCCCTCCATCCCTCCATCACTTCCTTGCTCCCTTCAGCCAGCATCCTTTATCCTTGGATGCTAAGTTTGGTAGGTTGTAAACCTCTATCTCCCTCTTCTCCCCTTATTTTCTTGCTTTCAGCGCGCTGCACATTTTGGATTTTGAGGCTGGGAGCCCTGAGGGGTGATGCAGGCCATGCCAGGCAGAAGGGCGATGGGTGCTACAGCACTTGGAGCAGGTCTGCACTCACCCTGAACTGCTACGTTGGGTTTTCTTATTCCCTATGACTCAGCATGCTCTGCAGCAGTTGTTTGGCATGGCAGCTTTGCCTGGTGCTGAGGCTGAGATGCCAAGCAGGGTCTACTCAGCACCCAACACTTGCATCCCAGCTGCAAACAGCTCAGCAGTCCCCACCAGCCGTGGTGAAGTTTCTGGGCCACCCATGAGACCCCAGTGCCACCCCACCTCCCAGCAGCTCCATGTCCAGGCTCTCGCCCCACTTGTGCCATCATCCCCACCCCATCTCCATGCTGAGAGACTCGCTGGAGGGCAGGTTCCTCTCCCACAGGTCAGAACGGAGATTTGCCCCTCTGCACAGCATGGGATGTTGCTCTCTTTTTCCTTGGCATAAGAAAGCTGGAGCATGGAAGGGATTTTTCCCCACAGCCTGACCTGCAAACGCTTAGCAAAGTCAACAGCTTTGCTCTCTGATCCCTTCCAGAATTACAAAAAGTTAAGACTGGAGCAGCATGTGTAACAGATTTCAGCTCAGTCCCACAGCCTTATCCCAAAACAAATCTTTGCCTTTTAATTTTACCATTTGCTTCTAAGCCTTACAAGATGCTGCTGTTTTTCCTTTGTTTTTAAACAAGCCAAAGACAGCAGATAAAAATGCTGAGCTGCTTCTCACACACCATACACACACAGAGCACTGGGACATGTCCATGAGAAACTCTCCTCCATTCAACAAACAGCCCACAAGACAAAATAAACCATCGGAGCATCCCATGATCAAGACTGCATTACGGGAATCCAGTGTTTTGATCTTTTCCGTGGCAGGATTCAAGGCTCCCAGGCTGCCGGCTCTTGGGCTTTTTTCCATTGCCCAGATCTTGGAATCTTTGCTTTCATTTTTTAAAAGCAGATTTCTAGCCCTTCATTTAGGAAGAAAAGCTTCAAAGACTTAATATACAAGTTTTCTAACCTTTAAACCAACCTTGCAATCTGGGAGAGGACCAATGACTCATTTTTAAATTTCCAGTGTTAAAATATCAGTACTGTTGTTAATCGCTCATATCCATATCCATATCACCATTCAACAGTGAGTTTAACAAGGACGGTAATGAGCTGCTCACTGTCCACAATCCACAAATCAAAACCGTAACGGGTCTTTCCTTCAGCCTTATGATGATACCATAAAGTGTCTTAGGGAAAGTTGAGGGCAGCTTTCATCTGCACCACTTAAAGTAAGTGAACGTCAGGAGAAGATGTGACTTTTTGATGCGTCTTGACCCGAGACTTGGATCAGGCATAACATAAATAACAGGTACTGAGAACATGACCTGATGCTACCAAGCCCTAAATGACAATGTCTGCTGGTCTCAGAGCCCAACCGCTCCAGCAGCACCTGCTCCCGCCCCTGCAGCTCACACCCTGGGGACCCTGAACAGAAAAATTTGTGAAACACGAGGTTGCCCTGTGTAGCAGCCCAGTCTGGATTTCCCTCTCCTTTCCATGGGTGTCTACAGTTTTTCAGAAAGGTCAGATAGGAGCAAAACAATGTCTGAGTATTTTGAAATATTTCAAATGACTACTTTCCACCATCCTCCCCCCATGGAAAAGCAAACTTAAACCACTACATTTCTTTGCAAAACTTGCCATCAAAATTTCATCCTGTTTTCTGGCTGCCTGTAAAACCACCAGAATAAAATTGGTGTTTCTGTTATTGCTATATGAAGCATAGCTGCTTTCTGACAGCCTCTTTGAATGAAGGGAAATGTCTAGTTTTCTTTAGTCAGGAGTCAGTTCCAGGACTCCCCATTTATGGGATGATCTGGTTAAAACTTTGCAAGACGGAACCCAGAGAATTTCCCCGTAGCCTTATTTTGGTTTTTCCTAAGTGGGAAGTGCACGAGTCCCACATTCTCTATTAATCATTTGAGGAACCACAAGAGAAAGAAAAAAATGTCAACATGAGTTCCTCTTCCCTCATGAGCTGGCTTGAAGGTGGTTGTGGTTGGAGAGAGGGGAGTGAAAAAGAAGGAAAAATGACATGGCAAGGTGGTTTAATAGAAATCCCAAACGCAGAGCCCGTTCCTAAAGTCTGCCCTGGCAGTGGGGGTAGGTGCACAGGCAGATGTCTCACCCGACAGTGAAACCACTGTGTGGGATGTATTTAGCACTGCCCTATTCTTGAAAGTTAAAAATGTTGGGAGATGGATGGCTTATGGCTTCTCATGGGGCAGGGGGACATCATTCCTCTGTGTGCGTGTGGAGGGATGGAGCAGCAGAGGGATGGAAGCATGGAGGGGTGGACAGGTGAAGGATGGAGGGATGGAGGGGCAGAGGGTACCCTTGCTCCCAAACAACATCCTAACAGGGCACCCACACCCCATAGTGTCCTGTTCCACCGCTCTCCCTTCTCACCTTTCTCACCCCAAAATTCACATCCCTCAGTCCTCCTGTCCTAAAACCTCTCCCATCCCCTATTATCCCCAGTGTGTCTGCCCCATCCAAGCCCACTTACCTCAGCTGCTGCAGTCCCCCTTCCCCCCACAGCTCATTTCCCATTTTCCCCACAATCACAGCAAATGAAAGACGTGCTCGGGCAAGAGGGGGGAGGAAGACATGGAGGCAGGGGAAAGAAGCAAACACATGGCCTTAACACTGGCACTCTGAAAAATGCAAAACTCCCCTACCCCAGACATCAATGGAAATATTATTAACGCTGGACACTAATGAAAGTGATCTCTTGCCTTGGATGAAAGCACACGGAGGAGGCAGGAGGAGTGACCCATGCTGTTTGCAGAAGGGCTGCCCGGTACCCGTGGCTCAGACGGGGCATGCTGCACACTTATTTGAAGTGCCTGTGCTTGAGTGACCTACATACTGAGCAAATGTGATGCTGCACTGCCAAATCAATACCTGTCAGGTCACATTACCTGTTATTGATGAACATGGTTGTTAATCCCAGAGTATTGTATTTGCAGAATTTCCCAGTCTCCCCAGGGCTGTCTGGGATGAAGTTTTGCATGGCTGAAACATAGTTAAGGGAGAGAAGCTTCATGGAGGAAAGGTCTTTGTGCATGGGGCCAAGTATGTAGTTTGTTGCTGCTGGCCTGCTCTTGAGGTGTCCTTGCTCCCTCAAAGGCAAGTTTCAGAAGATTACTTAAAATCTGCTTTACAGGTCATTGATCCTGATTTAGCCATGGAATATGAGCACATAACTGAGGGAACTAACTGTGAGCATGGTCACCACGGGCTCTCCTTGTAGCTTGTGCAAGGCAAGAAACTCCTCCGAAGGAGACTGAGCTCAAGGCTGTGAACCACTGTCTGCAGGGTCCTGTCTCCTTCCACAGCCATCAATGTTGACTGGGATGCTGGACTCCTTATGGAGATGCTCACTGCAGGGTAGGATGGTTCCAGGCAGAGATGAACTGTGGCACTGGCATGTGGGAGGACAGGGGGTTGAGGAGGCAAGGGACAGCAGAGCAGAGTCATGCTGTTAGTGTGATCTGGTGCTGTGGGCTGTGCTGAGCTGGTTCCTCCTGTCCAAGGGACTTTCCTTCTGCTCTCACATCCCGCATGAGGTTTTCTTGTCACTCTTCAGGTAGGATTCAATCACACCACCCCACACTGCAGCCTCTGCTCCCCCAAAGCACCCCTCCTCTTCCCCTACCTGGCAGGGAGCAGGGCCATCCTTGCAGGCTGCATTGTAGCTCACTGGCTTTGGCAATCTGGACATCATGGCCCAGGAGCCTGCTCTGTGCTAAGCAGGGTTTGCTGCCAGGGTAATAAAAGCCGCAGTAAAAGTGATTTGACATCAGCTTGAGGTCCTGACTAGGGGGAGAGTGTGTTTGTGTGCATGGGGTGCATTTTCTGCTGTGCCCTTGGGTGCTCCATGGGATCCTGGCAAATCCAGCACTTCCCATGCCCAGGGTTTGCCCATTAATCTGCAACCATGCGGAATTCTCCTTGACACCGGTGGGAGCTTTGCAAAGTAGGCCTTTATTTTACCTTTATTTTGTAGCAGAGCTGGTTCTTCTTCGCCTCCCGATGAGGGAAAGGAGACGGACCCTGCAGGTGGGAGACTCTGCCCCAGCAGTCAAGGCCCTGGCCAGGTTCCTCTTGCAGCTGGCTTGAAAGAGCCCCCAGTCACCATCTGTTCTCAGGAACAGAACTGTTGTGGTTTCAAAACACATGCACTGACATTAAAAAGGCACACGCAGAAAAATCTCACCAGAACGACTTCATAAAAAGAAGCAGCGGCTTTGCTAAACACGCTGCCACACTCAGGCTGATTAATATCGTTGGGTATAATTGGATGCCACAGCTTTAACCCAACAGCCTTGTTTTGTTTTGGGCCACAGCTCTTGGTGTAATGTTTGTTTGTAGCAGGACTCATAGATGAGTTGCGTTGGGAGGGCTGAAATCAAGGGAAGAGAGCAGGTGACGGTGCAAATCAGATGGTGAGAAGATTTGGGTGACTTGTAGCCGGTGTATTTGTGTGGGCAAAAGCCAGCCATGTCCTGGATGGACTCCAGATGGCTCGTCGGTGTGTCACAAGCCCTGCAGTGCGTCTGCTTAAGGAAGTCAGGTTTCATTTGGATAATAGAGGGCCTGTGCTTCTAGCACAGGAAGGGCTGGATTTAATCTCCCTGGCTGCTGTAAAGTGGCCAACAAGTGTGGCTGGGGTGCCTCTGATGAACCAGACAGATACATTTTCCACAGAGCAGAAGCTGAAGGGAAGCACTCACTGAAACACTCCTATTAAAATGCCCCCCATTTCTTGCTGAGCTTTCTGCTTGGGGCTCTGCTCCAGAGCAGCTGTGTGCCACGCACCTCTGACTGCTGCAGGGCATCGTGATTTTGCTTGTGTGTCCTGGAAAAGTCTGTTAGCCGGGCTATATATTTAGCTAGTGTCCATAAAGCCATTAGGCTGCTGCTATGCTTGTGAACTGCTGCCAGATCAGAGGAGCAGAGCCCAAAGCATCGGCCCCGGGTGGTGGTGGAACCAGGCTGAGGCTGAGCAACGTGAGCCACCGGTGTGCCATAGGTCTGGGTTCGGAGTGGGGAATCAAAGCAATCCCTTTAGCTGGCTTTTCTGCTTTGATTCATTCGTTCTGAACAGCACAGATGGAGAAGGAACAAAGGACAGTCATTTGAGCTCTAGATAAAGCTCAGATGGGAAGCGTTTGTCCCTTTGCTCATCTGTTCTCTCTATCCAGTGGTTGTGCCAGCAACGACAGGAGGAGCCATACCAAGGGTTCCTATCTGCTCGGTACTGCTCCATCCATCACCAGGCAGGGGGAACGTAAAAGCTTTCTATAACTGTACGGTGCTGAAAACACCAAAGGGAAAGTGGGATGGCGTTAGAGCAGTTCCAGGGGAGCTCCCTGTGTGTAAGAGGGGAAATTAAAGGATAAAATTGAATTAGAAACTCAAGGGAATCTTCCAAATGGCAAAAGTTATTAGAATTATTTCTGTTGCAGCGTGAGCAGGCTTTTCCTTCCTCCACATCTCTGAAAGCATTAGGCAGGCTGCGTGGATGTGCTCGTGTGTGTGAGAACCACATTGTACACTTGCCCTCCAGAGCTTACCTTCTCATATTTAAAATGGGCAGAGCTCCAGTTTTTAAGGTCTGAACAAACCCTAAATCATGATGCTGATGTGATACCTGAGTCAGGAGAGATCCAAGCATCCTGCGTTTGTCCTCCAGGTCCCTCCTCCGTGCTCCTGGCCATGGATGGAGCTGTCTGCTCCCCCTCAAAAGCAGATGCAGCTCAGAGTGGGCACTGCCAGACAGAGACATCTGCACCAGGAGGACACTGTGGTGACAAGCCAGATCTGACCTGGGGGATCAGGAACTTTCTCCGCAGCTGTGATGGGAGGAGTTGGGTAGAAACCTCCATTTCATTCCAGCTCTGTACTAAACCAATTCAGGTTCTTCATTAAAAATCCTGCCAAGTATATGCTGCTGACAGGAGCAACAGCCAGCTCCTCTTGACCTCTGGAGAAATTCCTGTTCTGTGTTGCTCCTACAGGTCAGATTTTGTCTTTACAAGCAGGCCCTTTCTGTTTCGGATAGGGCTCATCCAAGTACTCACAGCTGTGGGTCACATCAGGTCTACAGCTGCACTTTGCCTCTGAAGGCTCTCTCTATCTGGACTAATTTATCTTGTGGGTTTAGGGAGCTCAAAACTAGTGCTGGGGACAAGAAGAGGGAAGGTGTAGTTCTTCAGGGGTTGTTTTAACTTATGGAAGGTCTGAGAGTCAGTGGAGGAGAAGCAGCTCAGCAGCTTGAGCCTGGAGAGCTTGACAAGGCTAAACTGGCTGAGGATGTGTCCCGCTGGGTGTCCCAGTGCTCTTGAGACCCTCCTTAGGCCACAGTTAACCAAGCAAGCACCAATGTCTGACTCCGCTCCTTGCACTGACACCCTTTTCGAGACCTCAGACAAGCACCTTCTCCCCAGGGCCTGATCCAAACCTCCTGAAGTCACTCCAAAGACTCCCCCTCTGCCCCTTCCAGTTGGCTTCAGCCCAGGTGTTCCCACTGGGTTTCACTGTAGCAGGGTGCATTAACACGCCAGGTAATGGAGCGTTCCCTCCTGCAGGTCAAGGTAGCTGGAAAAAATGAAGGCCCTGATGCCTGGCTAACTCCTGGATACTTCACCCGAGTCCTGGCATCAGCAGTCTATTGCACCACTCACTAAACCTCTCATTTTAAGTATTACCTTCATGCTCAGTGCAGCACTTTAAAAAAAAACGTTTCTGTGAGATAGGACGAAGGCTCAACATTTCCCTTGATGGTTACAGGAGCAGGCAGAGGAGAAAAAGCCTTTTAGATAAGCTAGGACTGAGGTATCTGGGTTGTGAGGGAACGTGCCCATGCACCTGCAGATGATGGATGAGGCTGTAGAAGTGCCAGCTCAGGTCAGCTGAGGTCACTTCTGTTCTGATCAGTGCCTCTGACTCGCAGCTGAGCTACTGAAGCAAAAGGTACAAGAACCACTCTCCTGGTAGTGCTCAGAAGAGATGTTTCTGTTGAAGGTGGATCTAGGGAGTAAACCTCCACATAAGCATTTTCCTTGTGGCTCTGAAATGAAAGGAGAAAGCAAGGTGCCCCAGGCTGGAGGACACCACAAGGGTCTTGCCTTGGGCTGAGGAGCCTCATCAATGTGGAAGATGTTACTCAAATAATGTGAGAGAGTGTATGGGAAGCCAAAAATCACTCTATTTTGCCATCCGGAACATTTTACTCCACTGGACAGCAACCAAAGACTCTGTGAGGTCTCTGCTCTGCCACAGATCATCTGTGTGAATGCAATAGAGGTATTTATTTAGCTCTTTTACACTTCAGTCTCCCTCTCTATAAATCTGTAAAGAAATAGCACATCCCTATGCTGCGGGGTTGTTGTGAAGGTAAAAGGGTGAAAAGGCAGGTTGTCTTAAAGAGGTCTTCATAAAGTGCTGTGGAAATGTCTAAAGAGAGAGAATTTCTCTCCCAGGACCTCATCAAAGTCTGCGTTTTCCAGCTGGGGTGTCTCAAATTCAGGCTGAACCTTTCTCTCTGGGGGGTGTAGGTAGCGAAAACTTGGGCTGCTGTTGGTGGCAGCTTCCCGCTAGGGCTGAGCCCCTCCAAGGTGGCGCTTAGTGGGCAGAGGGGGTGGCAGCCCCACAGTTCTTGAGGTGCCTCCCGGATGGGGAGCAGCAATGAGACAAACCCATCACCTTTGCTGCTGGGAATCTCACAAGCAAAACTGGGCCATTTTGTGTCCTGCTGTAAAGAGTCATGGGCAGGTTATACTACCCTAAAAGATCTGCTCATCGATGCCAACCTTCATAAGGTGAAAAAAGGCAACCTCAAGGCACTTTTAATTTCCTGCATTTGCCTCTCTTTTAGATAAATCACAAGGATGCATTGGATTTCTTCCCCTGTAGGCTTCTGGGATTCTCATCGAGGGGTTTGGAGGGAGAGCTGTCTCTCATTAGCAAGGCTGTTTGCATGAAAATGGGAGTATTGGGTCTGATCCCTCAAGCTGGGAGCTGCTCTCATGAAAATCCAAATGCCCTCGGCTCCCACTGGGGCACTCAGTCTCTCTGGGGGTTGAGCCCTCCAAGCTCTTTGCAGCCCTGTACAGGCATTTTGGGTGGGAAAGGGGGAGGCTGTATTGGAAAGAAGCAGCGGGGCAATTGTAAGAAGCAGGAGGTAACGACCCGTGTTGGGAAGCAGCCAAGAGAACAGAAATAGCATATGGAAAAGGCTCTTTGAATGCAATGTATGTTGCTGATTCTTAGGAATAATCAGCAACACCTCCTTACATGCTGCATTTTTTAGCACAAATTGAGAATAAAACATCCTCTCTGCTGAGACAGCAGAGTCCACATTTCCTTTCCTTCACAGACAGCTTCCACCAGTGTTACAGGTATGTTGTGTGATACAGTCCTGCTTCCTTTGCTTGGGATAAATGTGACTATCGCCTTTTCAGCAGCAGGGAAACTGAGGAACAGGCGGCTCGACTACCTTGCCCTTGGCCATGGACCTTGTCAGTGGCAGAGCTGAGACGAAGGCTCAGGAGCTACATGTACTGCTGCAGCTTTATTCCTGTGCTGTGTCAGAAAATGTTATGTCTCACTTTGATGCATCCAGATTTTCTTGACATAAATTGCTGAAATCGCTGACAGAGGCATTTATTTCAAAGTTCAGCGCATTATACGTAGGGAGAGAGAAGTTGAGTAACTGGAAAAATCAACTCCGAGTTGCATCACTGGGAGCCAGAATGTTTGTTTAGTCCTTTGTGAGATGAAGCAAGCTCCAGTTTGGCCTCATCCAGGCATGATTAGTCAAGAGATAAGGAAGGGGTTCTGGATGGATCCCTGATACCAAGCAATTTCAGGCATGGATATATTTTGTACTCCTCCCGTCTGACCCAGCAGACAGTCATATTGGCTCTAAGACACAGCTTTCCAAACGACCAGCCCCTCCCACGAGCTGTGTTGGTCCATTTCCCCCAGTCCCTATCCTTCCCCAACCTACGATTGCAGTAAATTATAAACGGAGAGACTCTGCAATAAAACCCCAGCCCAATAAGATCAAAGGCAACTTTTATCTCCCATTTTCTTTGGGGTCCAAAACTCACAAGAGCACAGCTGCTGGCCTGAGGTTGCAGCTGTATTGCTCCCAAATGATAAAACAGCCACAGCTTCAGGGTCCGCTGTGTTAGCTGAAGCTAAGGCACTCTCCTCCTTCCAAATCAAGCAAAGCTGTTCACTAAACTGTCCATACACCATCCCTGTCCTCTGTCCCAGCACGGGATGATGCAGGAGAGCCAAACATAAGGAACTTCTCCAAGACTGGTGATTTTTGCTTGCTGTTGCACAGTGACAGCTGACCTTGCTGGTATTTCAGACTTCATTTTGTTTCACATCTCACCACATGCCACCCAATGCATTCTGCACCAGCCAGGGCAAACCTCGGTTAGCCTTTAAATCACTTTTGCCCTTTGAAGACCTGCAGTCTAAATGGCAGAGTGAAAATCCTGCTGTGAGGCCTGGAGTTTTAGGGCATTTTTTTTTTCAAAAGCTGAGATTTTGGTGGTG